>NW_028327177.1:110585228-110894843 GCF_987537825.1 Furipterus horrens | reverse complement strand
AAATGAATTGAAAAAAGTACCTAAAGAAATTACCCAGATTGTAGCACAGAGAAACAAAGGAAGAAGAACTTATAAAAGAGAGGTTAAGAGATATGGAAGACAGAATATGTTTAATCAGAGTTCCTGAATGAGAAAAAAAAAAAAACGGGAAAGAGGCAAAAATCAAAGACATGAATTTTACAGATCTATTGTAAAATATCAATCTATAGATATAGGAAGCCCAACATATAACAAGGCATGTAAATAAAAGGAAGTTCATGTTTAGATACATTAAAGTGAAATTATAAAACACCAAAGATAAAAAAGTCTTAAAAGCAGCAGCAGAACAAAGGAGAGATCACCTTTAAAAAAATGACAATTAGACAAATAGCACACTACTAAACATCAAAAATTAAGTCCAGGAAGCAGCAAAACCATATTTTCAACGTGTTCAAAAAAAAAATTATCAATCTAGAAATAAGTACCCAGAAAAACTATTTTAAAAATGAGGATCAAATAAAAACATTTTCAAATAAAGATATTTTGAAAAGACATTTTCAGATCTATGTCTAAGGATGAATTTTTTTTTTTAATTTGTTTTACTTAGTATATGCTGGGTTTCTTGTGTCTGTGGATTCACATCTACTTTTCATTCACTTGAGTGTGATGATCTTCCATCATTCTGTGGCTGCTTTTCAACTCTTCTTATCTTTGGTGTTTTGTGATTTCACTAAGAAGTGAAGGAAGGAAGAAAGACCTAATAGGCAAGAAATGTTTAGTGAACAAATTACTTAATATGTAAATAAACCTAAAAAAATGTAGACTCTATGAAATGATGATGATAATGATGTTTAATTTGTGAAGTTGAGAAAAAACACAAAACATAATCAAATATTTAATATTAATAGCAGTAGGTGAGCAGAGTTATTATTTTAAAAACAAAGAGAAAAGTATACAATAGGAATAGAATATTTAACTTTCAAACCAGTGGAAAAGAAAAGAAGAGGCTATAGAGAATGCTTTGATTAATCCAAAAGAAAGGGAGAAAGGGAGGAAGGGAAAAGGATGAGAAAAACAAATGGGAAAAAATCCCCAAGTAATATAGCAGAAATTGTCCAGAGTTATGAAAAGTCTGAGATTCCCCTCCTACTTGTAAGCTAACAAGTTAGCCTTCCACAATTTTATGGATACTGGTAGAAGCCACAAAATTCCTGGATCACAGACAAGAGACAATTTATTATTCACAGCAGTGACAGTAGCCAGTGTATCAACATTTCTGTGTCTATTCTTCAAGCTACAATTCCCACAGCTGAACAGGAAGATGGCCAGGTGGCACTTGAACATGAAGAGGTTTGTGTTACAAGAGAGGAACCTTGAAGTTAGGAAATCTGAATATTTTATGATGATAGTAAGCATTCTTGCATTTTGTTCTGGAGAGAGATGTTATCTCTGTCTTCCAAGGTTTTAAGAGATACTATCTTTACCATCCAAGTCTTTAAGTTAAAGATATCATCTTTATCTCCAGAGGGAGAGACTATCTCTGTCTTCTGAAACTGTTCACTAAACAAACGTTCTTGAAAAGATAGTTAGGATAAAAAGGCATTCTGTCTCTTTTCAAAGATATGCAGAAACAGAAGAAACTGATATAGAATTGTCTCTCAGCATAAGTAAGTCCTAATATATTACTAACACAATAAATAAATTTATCAGTTAAATACAGAGATTACAACACTAAATTTAAAATACCTACCATTATTATTTACAAGAGAAGAAACACAATTCATATAGCTCAAGAGGCTGAAAGTAAAAAGATAGGAAAGGGCATTACAAAAAATTTCAAAACAAATGTAAGTCAGAGTAGTTATAGTAATATCAAACAAAATAGACCTTAACCCCAAAATAGGGTCATGTATTGCTACATAATGATGAAGTGTTTGAATGCATAACAATTCTAACTATATATAAACATTTCAAAATGTTAAAAACTGATCAAACTATAAAGACAATTTGACAAATACATTGTATTTATCATAGGTAAAGATTTTGTTACACATCTATCAATTAAAGAGAGAGCAAGCAGATTAAAACATTTGTAAATATATAAAAAATACAAACTGTACAAAAAACAAAATTAACATTAGACATGTATAGAACTCTGCATCATCAATTAGAATACCCATTCTTTTCAGTAACACATGGAATATATATATATATATATATATATATATATATATATATAAACTAGGCAATAAAATATCTAAACTAATTTTTTTAATCACTATCATTTAAACCACATCATTTGCCACAGTACAATTAAGTTAGAAATCAATAACAAAAGACAATTTACCAAAAGAAAAAAGCCTTGAAAGTGTTAAAAGATTCTTATAAATAACTCCTTGGTAAAAAATAAATAAAAAAGAAAAAAATTATAATGAAAATGTGAAGACAATTATAATTGAATAATAACGTAAAAACTACATATCAAACTTCCGAAAAAAAAGTTAAAGGAGTACTGTTACTGGAAGCCTGGTTTTTCTCACCAATGCAGTAAAGAATTACAGATCAGGGAGACAAAAGTGGATGAGTAAGAGTTTTATCAATACATCCTCAAGAGAGAGAATGGTCTGCAGAGTGGCTATAAAGTTTTAGCATAGAAGGAGCACCAGAAGATTCTAGGCTGGACTGTCTTAGCTCACTGGCACGTCAGAGAAAAGGGGCCTTAGGGACCAGTTCAGGGGATTAGCCTGGGGCAAGCTGCCAGCTGCCCATTGCCTTCAGAGTTTAGGAGATGTGTGCCTGTGAAGAAAGAGGGGCGGAGGAAGGAAAAGGAAGATGGCACTGGCTGCTTCTCAGAGGGAGAACTCATGCTAGGTCCTTTGTCTTGAGGCTTTTCTCTCTTTCTTGCAGGTTGAAATCTTAGAGGAGGCCTCAGGGGAAGGTTTCAGCAGAATATTCATCAATTCTCCAGGTATGCCCTTTCACGGTCATGGTCTCCTCTGATTGGTCAGTAGCAGGGTAGGGTCTTTAGTCATTCCAGTTGGTCCTGGAGTTGTCCACCTGGTTTTGCTGCTTTTCTGGGCCTGGAGCTGAAATACAGCTGAGGCCTAGATGTTATCTCAAGGGAGGTGACCTTTTGTATCTAGCTGTAAGTTGCTGGGCCATTGTGTTCAGCTATCTGCAAAACCAATTTATAGTAAAATTATTTGGGGGAGGTGGAGTGAGTGAGAAGGAAAGCACAAATATTGAATATTAGGAATAAAAAAGGAGAAACCACAGAATCAGCAGAGATTTAAAATAATGAGTATATACCATTTATACTTTTATGCCTATAAATTTGTAAGCTTAGCTAAAATTTATATAAAAAACTATAACTTCTAAAAGCAGTTTCCACAGAACTAAAAAGCCTGACTAGACTATAATTATCTATTAAAGAAATTGAATCAATGGTTTAAAGTCTCCCCCCAATGAAAACATCAGACATGATGTTTACAGTTCACCCTACCAAACTCCTAAGGAATGGATCAATTACACAGATTGTTCCAAAGACTGGAAAAAGAAGAAATACTTCCAGCCTTATTTTGTGAAATTATTATCATCTTGATATTAAAATTAACCAAGGAAAATACAAGAAACAAAAAATGAAAGAGAGAAACGGAGAAGATAAAAGAGATGAGGGATAAATTCAATAAAAGATGTGTGAAGTTTGTGTATAGATAACTATAAAATGATATTGAAAGGCATTAAAGAAGATGTAGAGCTATACTATGTTCATGAATAAGAAGGCTCCAGTTCTTCCAAAATTCATCTATAGATTCAATTAAATTTCAAACCAAATCCCAAGAGTTCTTTCTTGAACTTGACAGGCTCATTCTAAAATTCATATAGAAGAGCAAATGATCATGACAAATAGCCAAAGCATTTCAAAAAAATCCCAACAATGCAGAATTACTTGCTCTATCAGAATTTCAAGATTTTAAAACTAGGATTATTGAAGGAATATGCAGATAGACTCTTAAGAAGCTACACCATCGTCTCTCGAGACAGACGGCTGCCGACGACGACGACGACGATGCATTGGTGCAGATTTAGCCAAATATGCAAAAAAACAAACAAAGAAAAAAGCTCCAAAACAGACAAATGCATATCTGGAAACTTGGTATGTGATTAAGATGGCCGTGAATATCACTAAAAAAAGGAAGTGCTATTCAATCTCTATTTATACACACACACAAAGAAAAATTCAAAGTGAATTAAAGATGAAAAATCTTTAAAACTTTTTAAAAAGCTCTAAAGAAAAGATTTGACTTCTTTTTTAGTTGGTGAAGTTCAGTCAAAACCATGATTTGCCACCAACCATCTGGATGTCTATCCTATTATCTACACTTTTGTGTGTCTTATAAAAAGTCCAGAGAGAAGACAGATATAGATTTCATAACTTTGTTATCCAATTTAGCCTTGAAAATGACTGAGTAAAAGGTCTTGTAAACTGGCATTCTTTTTAGGATGAAATTTGCCTTGGGTCATCATCCAAAACTATTAAGAGCATTTCTCAGTCTGGTCTGTGTATAAGAACTGGCTTTTGGAGAGTTCTTCTCTTCATACACTCTACCTGCAAAAGGCTGCTGGTTTCTTGAGTCAGAAGATCAGTTTGACCCTAAGGTCAAATCAACTCTCAGCCACCTCTGCTGGTAAGTTGTGCTACCTCCTAGAAGAACTTTGGCTTATATATTCTTCCCCTTGAAATTATCTTTTTGAATGTCATAACTTCACCAAAGACAATCTGGAATTCCTATAGTAACCAAAACTATTCACTGGAGAGGTTCTTCGGCAGCCATGAGAGTGAGCTGCTCAGATCTCCCCTGAAGAAAGAGCTGATCGGAGTGGGGGGTGGGTGGGTTCCAGCCAAGATGGAGGCATAGACAGACATGCAGCACCTCCCTCCACAATTAAGAAGAAATACAACTACCTCAAAACTAGAAACAAGCAGAAGTTCCAGAAAATCGAGCTGCATGGAAGTTCAACAAACAAGGATATAAAGAAGAAATACTTATCCAGACAGGTAGGAGGGGTGGAGCCTGGGCAGAGAGGATGTGGTGTGGTGGTGGCAGCAGTGGCAGCAGTAGCAGGCTGACAGAAAGCACAGTTACACATTTTAAAATGTCAGAAGGGACACCTGGGGAGTGTTCCCAGGTCCTCATTCAGACTGTGCAGCTCACAGTCCTAGCACTGGGGAAAATCAAGCCTCATTGCTTCTGACTGTGAAAACCAGTGGGGGTTGGAGCAGAGAAAGAAACCACCAGTCTCTCAGCAGAGTCCACTTATTTGAAGGGCCCCATGGTCCTAGAACATCCATGGACCCACCCACTCTGGGAACGACAGCCAGGGCAACAGCTAGAGGGGCGCCAGTCCCATACAGAAGTGGGAGAAGTTCCTGGAAAAGGGGCGAGTGCTGGGCAATACAACGTGGTGAAACAGGTCACCCTGTACTGATGAGTGCCTAAGGCTCCACCCCTTACAATGTAATGGGAGCGATAGCTCTACCTAAGACACAGAGGCAAACAAACACAGGAGACAAGATGAGGAGACAGAGAAGTATGGCCAAAAAGAGGGAATGGATCAAGGTTCCAGTGGGAGAACTAAGTGACAAGGAGATAGCCAACCTAACAAATGAGGAATAGCCAACCTAACAGATGCAGAATTCCAAACACTGGTCATAAAGATGCTCACAGGCTTGACAGATATGCTTGAGTATGGGCAACACATAAGAGAAGAAGTGAAGTCTATGCTAAGTGAAACGAAGGAAAATCCACACAATACCAATGGTGACGGGAATAAAACTGCTGTTCAAATCAATGATTTGGAACATAAGGAAGAAAAAAAAACAGTCAACCAGTGCAGAATGAGGAAACAAGAATTGGAAAAAATGAGGAGAGGCTTGGGAACCTCTGGGACAACTTTAAACATACCAACACCTGAATCATGGGGGTGCCAGAAGGAGTAGAGGAAGAGCAAGAAATTGAAAACTTATGTGAAAAAATAATGGAGGAAAACTTCCCAAATTTTGCGAAGGAAATAGACATACAAGTCCAGAAAGCACAGAGAGTCACGGGTGAGTTGGACCCAGAGGGGATGACACCAAGACACATCATGATTAAAATGCCAAGGGTGAAAGATAAAGAGAGAATCCTAAAAGCAGCAAGAGAGAAGCGGAGAGTTGCCTATAAAGGGGTGACTATAAGACTACCAGGTGATTTCTCAAAAGACAATTTGCAGGCAAGAAGGGACTGGCAAGCAGTATTCAATGTGATGAAAAGCAAGGACCTACAACCAAGATTACTCTATCCAGCAAAGCTACCATTTAGAATGGAAGGGCTGAGGAAGTACTTTCCAGACAAGGTAAATCTAAAGGAGTTCATCATCACCAAGCCATTGTTATATTAAATGTCACAGGGAATTACTTAAGAAAAAGAAGATCAAAGCTGTGAACACTAAAATGACAACAAACTCACAACTATCAAAAACTGAATCTAAAAAATAAAAACAAAATCCAACTAAGCAAATCAGAATAGGAACAGAATCATAGGTATGGGGATCATTTGGAGGGTTATTAGCTGGGAGTGGGGAGGGAAAGAAATGGGGAAATGGTGCAGGGATTAAGAAGCATAATCGGTTGGTACAAAATAGACAGGGAAGTTAAGTATAATATAGGAAAGGGTGATGCCAAAGAACTTATATGCACAACCCATGGACATGAACTAAGGGGGGTGATATTGCTGGGGAATGGGGGTACAGGGCAGAGGGGAGCAAAGGGGAAAAATTGGAACTACTTTGACAACATAATCAATAAATTTATTTATTTTTTTAAAGAAAGAGCTGATGTAAGGAATGTGGTTAGCTGACTCACTAAATTTCAGGACCCGCTACATTTATATCAATGTCATGCCTTCCCTAAATCACTTCTAGCCAGTAACAGCGCTGCACAGGTACTGGATGTGGGAAATTCCTGCCCAACCTAGGACTCTACTAAAAGAAATTATTTGCTCTGGGACTCACCCATTGCTTGGTTGAGACATTTTTAGAGTAGTACTGTGGGCTGATTTTTTTTTTTAAATATGCTTTATTGATTATGCTGTTACAGTTGTCCCAATTTCTTTTCCCTCTGCTCCCCTCCACCCAGTGTCCCCCCATCCCTCCAGTTGTTCCCCGCCCCTTTTAGTCCATGTCCATTGGTTGTGCATATAGTTCTTCTCAACCTCTTCCTGTCTACTCCATTCCCTCCTACTATGCTTCTTAATTCCTGTACCATCTCCCTCCCTTTCCCCCTTCCTGCTGACCTCCCCCCAATATGTTCCCCATATCTAAAGTTCTTTTTCCACTCTTGTTGCCTACTTAGTTTGCCTTTGTTTCAATTCCTTAGCTTCTGTTGTTGGTTGTTGTGATGCAGTTTTCATCTTAATGTTCATAGTTTTGATCCTCCTTTTTCTAAACCAGTCCCTTTAACATCTCATATAATAGTGGTTTGGATCTGATGAACTCCTTCAGTTTTACTTTGTCCTGGAAGCACTTTCTCTGCCCTTCTATTCTGAATGACAGCTTCGCTGCTTAGAGTATTCGTGGCTGTAGGTTTTTGCTTTTCATTACTTTGAATATGTCTTGCCAGTCCATTCTTGCCTGCAAGGTCTCTTTTGAGAAATCCACTGATAGTCTAATTGGAACTCCTTTGTACATGATTCTTTACTTCTCTCTTGCTGCTTTTAAGATTCTCTCTTTATCTTTAATTTTACAATTTGATTATAATGTGTCTTGGAGTGGTTCTCCCTGGGTCCAGTTTTTCTAGAACTCTCTGTGCTTCCTGGACCTGTAAGTCTATTTCTTTCCCCAAGTTCAGGAAGTTCTGCTTCATTATTTTTTCACATAATTTTTCAATTTCTAGTTCTTCTTCTTCACCTTCTGGCAATCCTATTATCCGAATGTTCAATCACTTATAGCTGTCCCAGAGGTTTCTGATCTTCTCCTCACTTTCCTTACTTTTTGTTTCCTCTTTCTGCATTGATTGTCTGTTTGTTCCTTCCCTATGTTCTGGTTTGTTGATTTTGATCTTTGGATTTTATTTCCTCACCACTTGTCTCATATGTGTTTTCATTCAGCTACTCAGTATGAGTAGCTTTTGTTCCTTCCCTGTCTTGTTCCAAATCTTTTGTTAATTCTGTAAGCCACCTTATGACTATAGCTCTGAACTGAGCCTCCGAAAGGTTTTTTATTTGTTCCTCTGTCAGGTCTCTCATCTGCTGCCTGGTGAGCTGAGTCACCGGGATTTCAATAGTTGTCAGCTTCATTCTAACAGATTTGTGTTTAGCTTTCTTCCCAGGCAGGCTACAGGGGGCGGAGCCCCATGCACTCATCACTGCCTGGCAACCGGCAGCAATCGGCAACCTTTTTTGCTGCTCTTCGGCCCTTTGTGTGGGGGCAAGGGTCCAAGATGGATTCCTGCCATTACTCTCTGCCAAGAGACCAGGAGGCTCCTTTTCCATAGCCTCACCGTTCAAGGCAATGGGGGGTCTGCCTTCCCCAGCGTTGGAATCATGAGCTGCCGGGTTTCGACTGCAGCTAGGATTGCTCCCCTGGCATTTCTCGCAGTCTCGCCACTATTTCTGAGGCTACCTCAGACAGCTAAGTCAGACCCTTCCATCTCGATTCTGATCTTGCCCCTCCTACCTGTCCAGACAAGCACCACTGGTTTATTACTTCATACATTGGGCTTCCATGTAGTTTTATTTTCTGGAATTTCTAGTTATCTTTTGTTTAAGGTAGTTGTATTCCTTCCTAGTTGTAGAGGGAGACCGAACGTGTCAGTCTAAGCCTCCATCTTGGCCGGAAGTAGACTGTGGTTCTTTATACCCAGTTTCCCCACCCTTCCTCCCTCCTTTCACTGGTATTGAACTTACACTGTAGTCTGAAGGCTCTCTATTTTATTCCTGATCTCCCTTTTACCCTTCAATAAATTTTCCCTAATATTTTTCACTTTAACTCAGTTTTGCTGTCTGCTTCTCTGAAGACCTGAAATGAAATGGGTGCCTTAGAATAAAAAGCGAAGAAACTCTTATGAAGAAGTTCTCTGCTATGGCTGACAAAAAAATACTGTATATCACTTTAATATGAAAGATCAATCTCCTTTGGGAATTAATAAGTATCAGCTTTTATTCATGTGGTCCTCATGAAATTACCAAGGTCCTGAATTTTTAAACCAGCTATAGCTTCACTCAACAAACATCTGATCCATATAAATGTATCTAATAAAAATTAGGGATAAATGAGATTACAAGGTGTCTTAAAACATAATGAGGCAACTTCTTTTCTGACTTTTAGAAAGTAAAGTTATATTAAATACTTATATAAATTTGAAAAAGAACTGAGGAGTTTCCCAAAGAAAAAAATTTAACTCCTAATATTTATTTTATTTTGGCTCTTCTAAAGGAAAAATTTCTATTTCTATTTCTCTATAGCTCTGAAAAATAATAAAAAATTTATCTGTGTATTGAGTTAATGGCCTTTGTTACTAAATTACAAGATTAAAAAAGAGTTTTTTAACATAATTTAAAGAATCATTAAAATTTGGTTTATAAATTTAAATATATTTGAATTGTATTAGAAAAAGTAACAGTCTTATCAAGATACTTTGGGCAAATTAGACTAATTTAACAATTTTAATTTACCTAACTCCATGTCTCCTGTTTTACCACCTTACAAGAAACAATGTAAGACAAAATCCTAGATTGTGCAAGGGACGATTTATTCTCTTAATTTCCTACATTAGTTTTATGAATCAAAATTACCATTGGTTTCATAAATTAAGATTATAAAAATGTTTAATTAAATGAAGTTGTAATAATAAGTGTCTTTTAAAAGTCTTATGCTAGTAAAATTTTTTAATGTTATGTGTGAACTCAAGCCTATAATTTTTGTATCCTGGGTTAACTTTAAGATCTTAAATTAATATTAATTTCTTAGTTGATAAATAGTATGTGTATACTTGGGCAATATAATTCTCATTTAGCCATATTCTTTTTTCTATATATTAATGAAGTAGGCATCAATTAATATGTCAAAAAAGAATTCACAAATATCTTTGGGTTTTATTAATATTCATGTGCATTTTTGAAGAAATGAAAAGGAATAAATGCGCTGGTAAGGAAACGTATTTTCAAGATAATCAATATGTTTTTGCTTATGAAAAAAAAAGAGAGAATAATTTTATCTTGAAAAAGAACTTGCTGAGTGTACCAGAGCAGGAAAGAGATCACAAAGATGAAAGAAATGAACTTTATTTGCCTGGGTTTCAAATACCTGTAAATAATAAGCTTTAAGAAATAAATAAAAGGTGTAAAAACATTGAAATTGTTAAATGTAATAGATTTATAAATAAGAAAGAAAGAACTAGGAATTTTTTAACTACAAATTATTAGAAGGATGATTTCAACTTTCCCTGTCTTAAAATGGCCAAGTGAGTCTGTGCCCAGATAACACAGGTCTCTTTTATTACCAATATATTTAACTGTCTATTCCTTTTATATATTCTGAATCACTTTTGAAAAAGTTTCCTTATTTTAAACAAGGTTAAGTTCCTAATAATTATTATTACTTACTGCTATTTTTTTATTAAGTAGTATATATACATTGATAGTCATTAAATCTTCCTGAAGGATTAGCCCTATTAGTAGTATAAAATGATCCTTTTGTGTCCAGTAATATCACTTGTCTTGATATCTGTTTACTCCAAAAAACCTCCGCTGCCTTGCGGCATACCTCTTCAGGGGAAAGGCTAAGGGAGTAAACCCCGACAGAAAATCCAGAGCCAGAGTCCCTAAGGCGGTTTGACGTTGTAGTCAACACCGGCAACTCCTGCGGCGCACCTGAAACCAAGCTGTATTGACTCCGTCTTTCCCTTGGACCCTTCAGCTGCGAAGAGAGGGGGGGTCTGCTGCATGGGCAACAGCAGACCCTCCATATCACCCTGCCCAGGCTCTGTAACTTCAGCTTCACTGGAGAGGACACTCCAGCGTCATCGCAAGATGTCGATTCAACACGGGAGGAGACAGATACCGTGTCACTCCCGAGTTGGACTGCACAGCCATTCTCGGCGGTGCAGATAGACTCTTTTTTTTTTTTTTTTTTTTTTTTTTTTTTGGTTTTTCAATTACAGTTGTCCCCTTTTCCCCCAATTTCTCTCCCCCACCCAGCCCACCCCCTCTCCCGCAATCATATCCCTCCCTGTTGTCTATGTCCATGAGTCTTTTATACAGGCTCTTTAATTAAACCCTTCCCTTACTTATCCCCCTTCTCTCCCTCTCCCCTCCCCCCTATTGACTGCTATTCTGCTCTTTGTTCTATTTAGTTCCTTTGTTTGTGTTGTTCTTTAGTTTTCTGTATTAGGTGATATCATATGGTATTTTTCTTTCTTTGCCTGGCTTATTTCACTAAGCATAATTCTCTCTAGTTCCATCCATGTTGTTGCAAATGGCAGGAGTTCCTTCTTTCTTTCTGCTACATAGTATTCCATTGTGTAAATGTACCACAGTTTTTTGATCCACTCATCTACAGATGGGCACTTAGGTTGTTTCCAGCACTTAGCTATTGTAAACAGTGCTGCTATGAACGTAGGGGTGCATAAGTTCTTTTGAATTGGTGTTTCAAGATTCTTCGGGTATAATCCTAGTAGTGGAGTCGCTGGTTCAAAAGGCAGTTCCATTTTTAATCTTTTGAGGTAATTCCATACTGTTCTCCATAGTGGCTGCACCAGTCTGCATTCCCACCAACAGTGCAGTAGGGTTCCCGTTTCTCCACATCCTCGCCAGCACTTGTTGCTTGTTGATTTGTTGATGATGGCCATTCTGACTGGTGTAAAATGGTATCTCATTGTGGTTTTTATTTGCATCTCCCTGATGGCTAATGATGTTGAGCATTTTTTCATGTGTCTATGGACCTTCTGTATGTCCTCTTTGGAGAAGTGTTTGTTCAGGTCCCTTGCCCATTTTTTAATTGGGTTGTTTGTTTTCTTGATGTTGAGTCGTATCAGCTCTTTATATATTTTGGAAATCAGTCCCCTGTCTGTGATGTCATTGGCAAATATGTTTTCCCATATGGCTGGTTTCCTTTTCATCTTGCTGATGTTTTCTTTTGCTGAGCAGAAACTCTTCAGTTTGATGTAATCCCATTTATTTATTTTTTCCTTTATTTCTCTTGCTTTAGGAGATGTATCCGTGAAGAGATTGTTACGTGAGATATCTGATATTTTCTTGCCTATGTTTTCCTCTGGGACTTTTATGGTGTCACGGCTTACATTTAAGTCTTTGATCCATCTTGAGTTTATTCTCGTGTGTGGTGTAAGTTGGTGGTCTAGTTTCATTTTTTTGCAGGTCCCTGTCCAGTTCTCCCAGCACCATTTGTTAAAGAGGCTCTTCTCACTCCATTTTATGTTCCTTCCTCCTTTATCAAAGATTAGTTGACCATAGAGGCCTGGGTTTATTTCTGGACTCTCTATTCTGTTCCACTGATCTATATGTCTGTTCTTATGCCAGTACCATACTGTTTTGATTACAGTGGCTTTGTAGTATTGTTTGATATCTGGTGTTGTGATTCCTCCTGCTGTGTTCTTCTGTCTCAAGATTGCTTTTGCTATTCGGGGTCTTTTTTGGTTCCATATGAATTTATGGAGTATTTGTTCTAGGTCTGTGAAATATGTCATTGGTATTTTAATAGGGATTGCATTGAATCTGTAAATTGCTTTGGGTAGTATGGCCATTTTGATGATGTTGATTCTTCCCATCCAAGAACATGGTATTTGCTTCCATTTATTTGTTTCTTCCTTAATTTCTTTCTTCAATGTTATGTAATTTTCAGAGTACAGGTCTTTTATCTCTTTGGTTAAGTTTACTCCTAGGTACTTTATTTTTCTTGTTGCTATAGTAAATGGTATTTTCTTTTTTGTCTCTGTCTCTGCTATTTTATTGTTGGTGTACAGAAATGCCTTGGATTTCTGTATATTTATTTTGTACCCTGCGATTTTGCCAAATTCACTTATTATATTGAGTAGTCTTTTAGTGGAGTTTATAGGATTTTCTAGGTATACTATCATATCATCTGCATATAATGAAAGTTTCACTTCCTCTTTCCCAATTTGGATTCCTTTTATTTCTTTTTCTTGTCTGATTGCTGTGGCTAGGACTTCCAACACTATGTTGAAAAGGAGTGGAGAGAGTGGACAACCTTGTCTCGTTCCTGAGTTCAGGGGGAATGCTTTCAGTTTTTGTCCATTGAGTATGATGTTGGCCTCAGGCTTCTCATATATAGCCTTAATTATGTTAAGATATGCTCCCTTTATTCCCATTTTGCTGAGTGTTTTCATCATAAATGGGTGTTGAACTTTATCAAATGCTTTTTCTGCATCTATTGATATGATCATGTGATTTTTGTCTTTCATTCTGTTTAGGTGATGTATTATATTTATTGATTTGCGAATATTAAACCATCCTTGCATCCCTGGAATGAAGCCCACTTGATCATGATGTATGATCTTTTTGATGTGTTGCTGGATCCTGTTTGCCAATATTTTATTGAGGATTTTAGCATCGATGTTCATCAGTGATATTGGCCTGTAGTTTTCTTTCTTTGTTGTGTCTTGACCTGGTTTGGGGATTAGGATAATACTGGCTTCATAGAAAGAGTTTGGGATTTTCCCTTCTTCTTGGATTTTTTGGAACAGTTTGAGGAGGATAGGAGTTAGTTCTTCCCTGAATGTTTTGTAGAATTCGCCTGTGAAGCCATCCGGTCCAGGGCTTTTGTGTGCCGGGAGATTTTGGATTACTGTTTCAATTTCCTTCTTTGTTATTGGTCTGTTGAGACTTTCCACTTCTTCTTGATTCAGTTTTGGAAGGTTGTATGTTTCTAGAAATTTGTCCATTTCTTCTAGATTGTCAAATTTCTTGTCATACAGTTGTCTGAAGTAATTTCTAACTATCATTTGTATTTCTGAGGTATCAGTCGTGATTTCTCCTCTTTCATTTCTGATTTTGTTTATTTGTGTCTTCTCTCTTTTTTTCTTGATTAGACTGGCTAGAGGCTTGTCGATTTTGTTGATTTTTTCGAAGAACCAGCTCCTAGTTTCATTGATCTTTTGGATTGTTTGTTTAGTCTCTATGTCATTTAGTTCTGCTCTGATCTTGATGATTTCATTCCTTCTTCTTGCCCTAGGCTTTGTTTGTTGTTGTTGTTCTAGTTCTTGTAGCATTGTGGTTAGGTTTTTTATTTGAGATTCTTCTAGCCTTTTCAGATATGCCTGTATTGCTATGAACTTCCCTCTTAGGACTACTTTTGCTGTGTCCCACAGGTTTTGGGTTGTTGTATGCTCATTATCATTAGTTTCTAGAAATTTCTTGATTGCTTCTTTGATGTCATTGTTAACCCATTCATTATTTAATAGCATGTTATTCAATCTCCATGAGTTTGGGTGTCTTTGATTTTTTCCTCTGAGGTTGATTTCTAGTTTCAAGGCATTGTGATCTGAAAAGATGCTTGATATGATTTCAATTTTCTTGAATTTGTTGAGGCTTGTTTTGTGACCTATCATGTGGTCTATCTTTGAAAATGTCCCATGTGCACTTGAAAAGAATGTATATTTTGCTTCTTTGGGGTGAAAAGTTCTATATATATCAGTTAGATCCATGTGGTTTAGTGTGTTGTTCAATGCCTGTATATCCTTGGTGTTTCTTTGCTTTGATGATCTGTCTATTGTTGATAATGGAGTGTTGAAGTCCCCTACTATGAGTGTGTTGTTGTTGATATCCTTTTTGTGGTCTTCTAGTATTTGCTTTATGTATTTGGGTGCTCCTATGTTGGGTGCATATATGTTTATCAAAGTCATATCTTCTTGATGGATTGTTCCTTTAAGTATTATGAAATGTCCTTCTTTGTCTCTTTTTATTGTCCTTGCTTTGAAATCCATTTTGTCTGATATGAGAACTGCTACCCCGGCTTTTTTTTCCGGTCCGTTTGCTTGGAATATTTTTTTATATCCCTTTACTTTCAGTCTGTGTAAATCTTTTGTTTTGAGGTGTGTTTCTTGTAGACAGCAAATATGTGGGTCCTGTTTTCTTATCCATTCCGTTACCCTATGTCTTTTAATTGGAGCATTTAATCCATTTACATTAAAGGTTATTATTGACGTGTATTTATTCATTTCCCTTTGTACCTCTGTTCCTCTCCTCTCTTGTTTTTTCCTTCTTTTTTCTTAGAACAGTCCCTTTAGCATCTCTTGCAATGCTGGTTTGGTGGAGATGTATTCTTTCAGTCTTCCTTTGTCTGAGAAACTCCTTATTTCACCTTCTATTTTGAATGAGAGCCTTGCTGGGTAGAGTATTCTTGGTTGTAGGCCTTTGTTTTTCATTGCTTGAAATATTTTTGACCATTCCCTTCTGGCTTGTAATGTTTCTGTTGAGAAATCAGTTGATAGCCTTATCGGAGCTCCCTTGTATGTTATTTGCTGCTTTTCTCTTGCTGCTTTTAGGATTCTCTCTTTGTCTTGGAATGTTGCCATTTTAACTATGATGTGCCTTGGAGTGGGTTTTTGGGGGTTCCTCTTGATTGGAACTCTCAGTGCTTCTTGGACTTGCATAGCTTTTCCTCTCATCAGGTTCGGAAAATTTTCTGTCACTATTTCTCCTATCAGATTTTCAATTCCATGTTCCTTTTCTTCTTCCTCTCGTATTCCGATGATCCTTAAATTATTTTTCCTAATGCTATCCTGTAATTCCCTTACATCTTGTTCATATTTTTTCAATCGTTTTTCATTTTGCTGTATTGTCTGGGAGTTTTTCTCTACATTATCTTCTAACTCACTAATCCGATCTTCTGCTTCGTTTAGTCTGCTTTTGACTGATTCTACTGTGTTTTTCAGTTCAGAGATTGTATTCTTAAGTTCTTCCTGGTTCTTGTTAACGATTTCTATGTCTTTTTTTATGCTGGTGTAGTTCTCTGCCAGTTCCCTGTAATTTTCTTGGAGCTGCTGGTAACTTCCTTGAAGGTTGTCATAGTTGATTTTAAGGATGTCGAGTATATTGAGCTTCTTTACCACCATTGTTTTGAATTCCATGTCTGACATTTGGGCTATGTCTATTTCGTCTATCTCTCTTTCTGAGGATTCCTCTTTTCTTTCCATTGAGGGGTTATTTTTGCGTCTTACCATGTTGGATTCTTTTTGTTTTTGTTTATTTATTTATTTATTTATTTATTTATTGGGGGGGGGGTAGTTTGCTTTGACTTCCCTCCTTTGTGGTGTAATATTCTTTATCGAAGGTCTGGGAGTTTCAGTGGTGCAGTCTCTTTGATATCCTGAGCCTGATGGTCTTGAGTTACCCTTTATGTCGTTTGTTTATGCTGTTCGGTTATATTTCAGATGTTCTTTGATAGGATCTTCCTTCTGGCTACTTGGTTGAGAGTCACTCTATCTGCTTTGTCTTGAGTTCTTTTGTGGATATGCTGTTAAAGACATAAACACACAGCCCAGGCAGGAGACCCACACCCTCAGAAAGTATCCCCCACTCTATCCTGCTATCGTTAGCCAACTAGCCCGTATTAATATAAATGTAAAGAGATTTGAGCTTTTATACTATAAGAAGAATAGATACGAGTTGTTTTTGGGGAGGAAAAATATAATTTTTGATAGAGGGGTTGATAGATTAATAATAGTTGAGACTGTGCAAGCCAGTTAGTAATATTTACATTGTATGTTAAGAAAAACAGAAGAAAAGGATAGAAAAATACTTAGTATAGTAAGAAAGTGGGATTGTATTGTATTTGGGTTTATATAGTAATTATATTGTATTATTTAAAGTAATAGGGGGGCTAAGCTAGACACACAAACGAATAAACCACTATTAAAGAGAAAGGATGAGAAGGAGAGGTTATATGCAACACGTTAGAGATAAAGTTTGTTATTATTGGAAGAGGTGGAGGAAAAACACTCCCCCAAAAAATCCCCAAGAAAATAGAAGAAAGAAAAGAAGAAAGAGAGAAAGAGAAGAAAATAAAAAATTTACCACAACCCCCCCCAAAAAAACCCCAAAAGGTTAGCAAGAAAGGAACAAAGAAAGATAGAAAAGAAAGAATACAGAAGAAAGAAAAAAGAGAGAGAAAAAAAAAATTGAACCAAAAAAAAAAAATATATATATATATATATATATATACCCCCCAAACCCCCCCCAAAAAAAACCCCAGGAAAAGAATAAAGAAAGAAGGAAAGAAAAGAAATTATTAAGAAGAAAGAAAGAACAAGGGAGAAAAAATTTGGGAGAAAAAATTTGGAGAAAAAGAAAAAAAAAAAAAAAAAAAAACGATGTTTTTACTCCGTTTTAGCCTTGGTGTGTTGCCTTCTTTTTCTGGGTCTGCAGCTGGTCTAGTGTGGCAGGTCAGAGGTTCTTGTTCTTTTGCTGGACTGGTGTGCGCACCCGGTTGCCGCTATGGTGCGCGCCCGCGGTTGCCGGCACGGCGCGCTACCTTGCTGCCCGCTGTAGCCAGTTGAGGTGCCCTTGCGCGCAAGCCCCTGCGCGCTCTGACGGCCCGAGAGTTTGCCCCACGGTTGGAGCCCACTGCTGCCGGGCCGCGGTGGTTCCCCGTTCGTGCCAAGGTGTCTCTGTCCGCGCGGGCGGCCCGAGCGCTTTCCCCGGGATTGGCTCCTTCTTTCGCTGGGGCGCGGCAGTTCCCCGTTCGCGCCGAGGTGACCCTGCCCGCGCGGACGGCCCGAGCGCTTTCCCCGGGATTGGCTCCTTCTTTCGCTGGGGCGCGGCAGTTCCCCGTTCGCGCCGAGGTGACCCTGCCCGCGCGGACGGCCCGAGCGCTTTCCCCGGGATTGGCTGCTGCTTTCGCTGGGCCGCGGCGGTTCCCCGTTTGCGCCAAGGTGACCCTGCCCGCACAGGCGGCCCGAGAGCTCCCACTGACCCCGGGCCGAGGTGCTTTCACGCTCGCACGCTGCCCCGTGCCCTCAGTCCCGCTGAGCCGAGCTCCGGGAGTTGGTCTCTCGCCTCTTAGGGCAGGGCCAGGGACACTTGCGCTCAGTGGAATCGAGCGTCCGTGGGTCGCCGCCTCTCGCTGTTCCCGTGCTGCAGCCGCCCGCCTTCCCTCACCCGTCTGGGCGGGCACAAACAGAGCCTGCGCTAGTGGTCTGCTTTCCGGCCTGGGGCCCTGCGCCCACGGGAGCTGTCTAGGGGTGTCTGTGCACAGTCCTCTGCGTGTTCAGTGGGCCCTCCCTGTGCCCGTTGGGGCACTGATCTTATGTCCGTTGGGGAATGTCCGAGGGACGCCTGGACTCACGGCCCCGCGCACCTGGGCCAGTGAATGAGAGCACTTCCCTATGTGCGCCCCCGCGACCCAATGGTAGGGTTGAGGAGTGGATTAGCGCGCCCCTGCGCCTGGGCTCCTCCAGAACAGCCTACCACACCCAAACTTTCCTCCCGTCTCCACCATCCACTAGAGAAAAATATAAAGGAGAATTATGTTCTCACTTGCCCGGCAGCACGCTGTCTCCTGTCCTTCAGCGCCAATGCCACTTGGTCGAGTCCCGTCTCTGCCAGCGGGCAGAGATCCGCTCTCCGCCTGACTCCTCTCTGGGGTAGCCTGTGGTCGCCAAAAATCCTTTGTGTGCTTCCCGCCACAGCTCGGGCAGCCGCCCCAGTCAGGAATCCCGTTTCGTCCCCTTTTTCTCCGCTATCCTCTCTAAACAGGTTGTTCCCAGATGGATTTTCTCTAATCCAGCCGTGCCTTGGCTCAACTCCCGCCAATGTCCAGCTGCTCACTGAGATGTTCTGTCTGCAATTAGACCAAACTGTAGACGGGTCTCCGGAGCCTAAAACCGCAACCTCTCCTCACTCCTCCGCCATCTTACCCGGCAACCGATAGACTCTTAAGAAGCTACACCATCGTCTCTCGAGACGGACGGCTGCCGACGACGACGACGAAATACCATTCCAGTTTTATTTATTGTTTACATGTATATCATCTTTCATATTTTTCTTTTAATATATATGTGTCTTTGTATTTAAAGTATGTCTTTTGTAGACAGAATATATTTGGCTTTTACTTATTTTAATCTAACATAACAATCTCTGGCTTTTCATTGGGATATTTAGTCCATTTGTGCTTAACATAATTATTGGTTGTATGTAAGCCTGCCATTTTGCTATTTTATAATTCAGAAAATTTTCCTATGACCACAGGGCATAAGTTCTTAGGTTGAGAGGATCCTTTGAGAACCCAGTCTAGTGAAGGAAAAAAGAAAGTACAAGGCTCATACAAAATTGTATTATCATTATCATAAAATTCCAAAACCCTGGAGACAAAGTATCTTAAAAACTTTGGGAAACAATAAATGGGTCCTGTAGAAAGAATCACATATCAGCAGGATGCAGACTTCTCAATACCAACAATATAAGCTAAAAAACATAGAACAAAATGTTTTCCAATCTAAATTCCTATACTTAGCCAAATTTTCCAAAGTGTGAGAGTAGAGCAAAAATCATTTTTGGTATTCAGGGTTCCACATACCTTTCACGTGCTGCTTCAAGGAAGCCACTGGAGGATAGGCTCTTCCAAAATGAGAGAAAGGACCAAGAAAGTCGAAGACACGAGCTTCAGGAAAGTGAGAGTTAACCTAGGAGGGGAAATGAAAGAAATTTTCAAAATGATGGTCCCACAATGAGGGATGTGTGGCAGGTATAGAGAGCAAATAGCACAAATTAGACAAAGACACAGAGGACTTCGGGAGAGATGGAAAGGAGAGGTGTTCCTGAAGTTCTAGGTCTGTCCCAGTCCATTAAGATGAATTAATAATGATACATAGTAAACTAAGCACACACACAAAAAAAGCCGATTGTGTAAAAAGAAAGAAACAACAATACATTTCTTAACTATGTATAATGTTAGTACTGGCATAATAATATACATTCAGGCAAAATTTGTAATATTACCATATAGAAAGGTTAAGGAGGGGTTGTACTTTGTGAATCTAATATATAGCATGATGACTATAGTTAACAATATTGTATTGTATACTTGAAATTTGCTAAATGTAGATAAGTATGCACACACACAAAAAGTAACCATGTGAGGTGATGAATGTGTTAATTAAGTTGATTGTGGTAATTATTTCATAATATATACATATATCAAATCATCACATTATGCACTTTAAATACATACAATCTTTTACCTTTTTAAAATTAAACTTTATTAGGGTGACATTGGTTAATAGGGCCATATGGGTTTCAAGTATATATTACTATGGTACATGATCTGTATATTGCATTATGTGCCCACATGCAACTTTATTTGTCAAATATACCTCAATAAAGCTGGGGAGGGGGGATCTTCTCTGTCCTTAAATACTCTAAATTTTCATAAAAGTTGCAAGTCTCTAAAACTTCATCAGGTTTCTGCTTTCTTTCCCTGCACCACCATCTCCAGTTTCTTCTTCTCCACCCTCTTCCCAACTCCTCTCTGTTGTTCCTACTTTAAAATCTGTTCTGTTTCCAGTTCAGAATTATTCACATATTTACCTGAATCCTCCTGTTTGGTTGGGGGGTCTTCTGAAATTTTTAAAAAATAATATGGCTCAACATTTAACCTTTCATAGTTACCTAGTAACTCATTTATTTCTTAAAAGCCATATCTCTTTTTAGTTTGAAGATTACGTTTTGTAATTATTGGTATAAGTGAATTCTGAATCCTTAAAGAATGTTTATCTAAATCCACATCCAGTTTATTCTTCACCTTCTCTCTTTAAATATGTTTCCCATGATTTTTTTTGTTTGTTTGTGTGTGTGTGTGTGTGTGCATGAATGTGTTTCTTATAGCAGGAATATCTCTGCATTTTGTGGTTCCTGAGAACTGCTCCTGCAGTTGATAATCTTCCCCAGGACATACTATCTCCTTTTCCTGGTTCCAGGGCTGCAGAGCCCTGTGGTAAAGGCTAAGGGAAGTCCATAGAGAATTAAACTGAAGGAAGCTCTGGCTAATGAGCTTGACCCCGAGACTCTGCAGGTCTTCATCACTAGTAGCTCATGTATGACATTTGATGGATGGGGTGAAGTTACCAGAGGTTCGTTTTGCTAAGCTTAAAGAAGTGCTATTGATTTACAACTTGACAGAAGTCTCTAGCAAGACTATATAACCCTTCTGGGAATAATGTATCTATTAAGAATTTTCTAATTATTTAGTAAGGGCAGAGGTCTGACATGTAGTCTGGATTAGGAGCAAGAGTTAGAGGGGCCAGTAATATGAGGTCTGTCCAGAAAAAGTTGAACCATTGTTAGTATAACAACAATGGTTTGCACAACATTGATGTAACCAGGAAGCCAAGGAGAGTGGACTGGAATGCACATGCATGAACAATGACAACTTCACTGTACTAGTCACTAGGGGTAGTAGACACGATTGAGTGAGCATGTGTACTGTGTGGTTATCGCATTCAAAATGCCTGAGCAAGTAGAACAATGAATCTGCATCAAATTTTGCATTAAGCTTGAACATTCCTCTGTGAAAACTATTTGGGTGATTCAGATGGCCACAGCTATAGGCAACTGGTGATTAGCAGCTTCATCATAACAATACACCCACTCATGCATCACCCCTCATGCACTGTTTTTGGCAAAACATCAAATCACCCAGGTGGCCCAGTCCCTCTACAGCCAAGATTTGGCACCCTGAAACTTCTGACTATTCCCAAAACTACAGTTACCTTTGAAAGGGAAGAGATATCAGACCATCAGTGAGACTCAGGGAAGTTTGATGGTACAGCTGATGGCAATTGGGAGAACTGTGTGAGGTTCCTGAGGTGCCTATTCTGAAGGGGACTGAGGCATCATTGTCCTATAAACCAGTCACTGTGCAGATTCTAGAATTCCGAGATTAATAAAGTATGGTCCTATTCTCAATGAGCTCACAGTATGGTGAACATGATAGAGAAGTAAAACTGGCAGTTACAATCCTGGTGATATGAACTATAGAGAAGACATGGGAGGTTCTATAGGAACACAGAAGGAGCACCTAGCCTGGTTACAATCAGGGAAGTGAGAGGGCATAAGAAGAAAAATTTTGGAGAAAACATCTAAGCTGAGAATAGAAAGAAGAGCAGATGTTGGCATGGTAAAGAAAAGGGTGAAGAGTGTCCTGGAAAAGAAAACAATATGTTCCAGGGACTAGAGGCAGGAGTGTCCAGGAAGAATTCTCTGAACTTGTGTTACAAAGTCAGATTTTCTCATATAGTCTGATTTAATTTCTTCCTTGAATCTCATTCTTCTCTTTTGTATCCTAGTGTGTTTAACCAACAGGACAAGTTTTCTTTTTCCTGATTCCTCCCTAATGCAATTCCCCTCTCCTACTGTCTCCAAGTTGCCCTACTCATGATCCCTGTATTGCCTCCACTGCCTTCATTCTTTTGAACTCTGAATTCTCAATGTTGACATAGACTCTGAAACTCTCTTCTCCATAATCACTGCCAGCTGATCCCCAAAGTCTTCCCCAACACACATACACACAAATATTTGTGTACATGCATAATCACACCCCCCAGAGACCACACAATAGTGTGCTCTATGTCCTTGTAGATATTGATAGTTCAATCAGCAATTATTTATTGAGTGCCCACCATGTCCTAGGCACTGTTCTAGGAACAAAACACAGTCCCAGCTCTCTTGGAGAATACATTCTAGTTGGGGAGGACAGAATAAGGGGAGAAATAAAGATATATGCCGGGAGGTGATGCATTTACAGATATCTGTGCACATTAGTACATAAATGAGATTATACCATATATGATTCTGTAACTTGCTCTTTTTCACTGTGCTGTATATTAAGGGTATCTTTCCTCATCAGCACATAGTGATCTATGTGATCTTTTTTGACCTCCAAGGGGACCTTGAGCAGTATGTAGAAGTGACCTTCATTGTGTCACTTTTTGGCAGAAGGCTTAGGCCCCCGTTTCCATACTACACACCATTGCTTGACTCCACTTTGAACACAGGTGATATCATGAGCCACTTCTAGAGCACATCTTGGTCTCTCCCATATCCCAGCTTGTTTTTCCCTGGGAGGAAGGGGTGTGCACCTGGCAATGGACAGTATACCCTCTGTCTTCAGGCCCCAGCCCATAGCAATCAGAAGGGCCATAATATCTTAGACTTTCTTTTAGCCACATCCAAGAAAGTCCACATTCATATTTCCATCCAAGGATCAGGGGGTGTATAGTCTGTGCTTGTCCTTTTGACTCCTTTTCTCTAGGTATGTCATGATGACATTGCAATTTCTCTACTGAGTTAAACAGTGTTTCTTTGTTGTATGTAAACAAATTCAAACAGCCACAAATAAGGTTCTTTGGTTTTCCCTAAGTGATCAATAATTAAGATTTACAACCAAGGGATCCTTCCCAGACTGCAATTCATATAACAAATGCTTCAGAAGGCAAATATTTATTTTTCTGTGAGACTGAGCCACATCAGCATTAAAGGCTCCACCACTTCCCAGCTTGGTGACCTGGATCAGCTTCCTCTATGATTACTCTTCAGGTCTGATCTACCTTACAGGTATTCCAAATCACTGGCTTCCTGAACATGCTTTTCTTCCTCTCACGTATAAGTCTTTACTCATTGTTGGTCCATCTATCTAAAATGATAACAATAATGACTATCATTTATTGTGTATCTGCTATGCACAAATCCCTATGTCAGCCTCAGAAAAACCCTTGAGTAGAATAATGGGCTATTTCTTGTAACCCAAGAATGAATAGTTTTTCTTTCTTCTTTATGCTTTTATTAGGTATAATTTACAGACTGAAATTCACTCATTTTAAATGTGCAATTCAATGACTATTAGTAAAATTACAGAATTCAACAACAATCATTGCAATATAATTATAAAACATTTCCATCACCCTAATAAAAGATACTTTATATCATTTGCCATCACTCTCTATTCCCAAACTCAACCCCTGGAAACCATTAATTTATTTTCTATCTCTATTTTTTCTGGACACTTCATATAAATAGAATCATATACTATGTGATTTTTTTGTGTCTGGTTTATTTCTCTTAATATATTGAGGTTAACACATATTAGAGAATGTATTCAAATTCTATTCCTTATTATCACTGAATAAGATTCCATTCTATGGATATACTGCATTTTATGTAGTCTTAGTTGATAGACATTTTGGTTGTTTCCAGTGTTTGCTATTGTGAATAATGATGCATATGTGTCTTTTTGTGGACATATATGACAGGTTGAAAGTACTGCTCCTAACTCTTCATTCACTTACAGTAAGATAATACTTTCGCATCCTTTGCTGTGTAACCTTGTAGGGTCTTCCCCTGTGAGCAGAGTATACTTCCTCCCCATTAATGTTTGGGCTTGGCCATGAGTTATTTTGACCAATGATTTATTAGCAGAACTGACAGTATGACAGTTCCAAGATGAGGTAGTAAGTGGTATGACAAGTGTCCACTCATCCCCTCTGACTTTCTGCTATCTTCCATGAGAAGAACATGCCCTCAAGTAGCTTTGAGCTCCCAAATGAGAGGACATGTGGAAACTACCTGAACCCAATTCCTAGCCTTTGAAGCTAACTGCAGCTCATCTCAGCTGAACCCAGCCTTGGCTCTGCCAATTGCAGACTTATGAGTGAGAAAATTACATGCTAATTGTTGTAAGCCACTGACTGAGAATGGCTTGTTATGCAACATTATTTCAACAATTGTTGACTAATAGATCTAACTACCTTCCGAATCTCTATCCAAATTATTTACAGTTACCTGTCCATATACTATACATTATATATATGTGTGTGTGTGTGTGTGTGTGTGTGTGTGTGTGTGTGTATGTATATGGCAAGATTTGACACATATGTGAATAAGTTATTCTTTACCTCCTGTGCAGTAATTTCCATGTCAAATGTAAAATTCTAAGTGACTTTCTTTTAAATTAGAATCATTAAGTATAGTTTCTAATATGTGGCAAGCACTCCAAGAAGTTTCTTAAAATGTTTTTTGGTATATACAGCTTTTTCCTGGCACTAACGAAACTCTGAGCATTATTTTATGAACAAAATAGATTATCTTTTTTATATTCTCCTAGCTTCTCTTTGCCAAAGTCTACTTTCATTTATAATTTAAATAATCTCTTTTACATTCATTCTTTCCAGATCCTCACAATACCCAGTTTTATTCATAATTTATAGATCAGTTTATGAGAGCATAAGTGACCTGCCCAAGGTCACAAAACTAGTAAAGACATCTATGAGCTTCATGTCTGGGGCTGACCACAAGTCCAGTACACAGCTCACACACCACGTGTCTCTAATCATTTCTCATCTGAGTCCTTATGATGTATGTATTTTGGCTTTTCTGCTCTCTTAGATAATCCACCTGTGAGTGGGATTATAAACTTCTGCTCTTCTGCCTTTCCAATAAACTCTAATTTTGTTTTCACATTATTGGGTAGCCAACTTCCAAATCTTTTGCTATATGCCAGTCACAGACTGAGTGTTAACATGTTTTCTCTTCTCTATACCTTTGCTTTAAGCACATGGTCCTTTTCTTACATGAAACCTGATGTTTAGTTCTGTTTTATATTTCCAGATATTTTTAATGTGAAATAGTCTGTAAGACTTCTCTACTTGACCAAATTATTCTATTTTCTGCACCCTCTACAAACCGTTTTTAATAAACTCATCTACTCCTCCATCAATTTCTGTTTTATGGGTATGGTTCTCCTTTGACATTTCTTTGTGTATAATGTTCTTGGGTAGTTTTATAGGTCTCAGCCTTCATCCTTTCCTTTTCCTTTTCCCTGACAATTCCTTTTCAAAGACTAATGCTCATAACATTTTGTGTCCCCATGTATGAATTATTTCAACAAAAAACCCTCCTCCATTCTGTATATGCCGCCTTAGGTTATTTATTTGAGAATTCAAGGGATTCACAACTCTTGAAATAAGTTTAAATTGACAAAATCTGGGTCAGTAAAGAGAGAATAATAAAGTCACTCTTCCCCTGCACTTATAGCTCTCTTCAGAATGAATTAAAAATTATGTGTCAAATGTTGAGTCAAATAAGGTAGGAAGATGGCAAAAGATGGTAAGAAGCACTCTTTTGAACATTGCAGAAGCTATGTTAGCACAGTAGGAAAAAATAGAAAAGGTAGGTAGTTGATTTGGCAACATTTAAGGCAGCAATCAGTACTAATTCCTATTGACCTTTCCATTCAATAGTAGGGTATTTGTTGATATCCTACTATGAGTTAGTGATTATCAAAGTACACAGCCCATAAATTGACAGTCAATAAATATCCAGTGAACTGGACTGAATTGCTTAAACAATGAGAATGCAAATATTATGGAGATAATATAGTCTCTTAGGCTTACAATCTGTTGGATTAAAAAGAGGCTTAATATTTACTGAAGAATGTATTAGAAACTAAAAAATTTTAACCTAATCTCTCATTTACTCTTAACAGCTCATACTTAGATAAGAAAATTGGAAAGTAAATCATTTAGGAATGTATTGGGTGAAGTAGCAGTGAGCCCAATCAACGATGGCCAAAATACATATAAATTTCTTTTCTTATGTGAGAAAAAGATGTTTTAACCATAAAATATGGACAATAAAAGTTTCCAACCTGAGGAAATGATGTTCAATATGATGGGTTGAGGAAACACTAAACTCTTCCACTCATACACCAAGTAACCAAATGAAATGCATAGACAAGCTTTAAAACAACACAGTGAATTGTCTGTGTACTAGAAATGGAGAGTCCTTAACAGAAAAATTGCAGAACATGAGCCAGATCAGTAAACAGAGGCCACCATACTGCTGCTTAAGGACCCTGGTGGCCTCTGGGTTTTGTATATCTCTGTGAGTCTGAAGTGGCTGCCACTATCATAAGACTGCCCCACCCACCAAGAGGGGACAAACTATATGAGTGAGCCACAAATAAACTGACCAAATAACTCAGGAAGGTCACCATGAAAAAGAGAGACAATGTAATAGGTTGTATTTTTAATTGACCATAAAAACATCTCTCATCCCACATTCTCTACTTACAATGTGACTTTGACACACCTTCCATTAAGAGCTGGAATCTGTATTCTCATCCCTTAAATTTGAGCAAGTTTAAGACTATAGCCAGAGTGGTTATGAAGACTTTTGAGGATAAGTCATAGAATACAGCTTCCACAAGGGTCTCTCAGACATTTGCTTCTGAAACAAAACCACATCACAAGGAAGCCCAAGCACTTCTTGTTGAGGTCCATGTGAAGAGAAGCCATGGCTCTTGATTCTCAGCCCTGACTAAGCTTCCAGCTGGTTGCAAATACTGTACCAACTGGTCAGTCATATGAATCTGTCTGTCTATCTATCTATCTATCTACTTATAACTATTGAAAAAAAAATACTCAATTTATGATCTGAATAGTATATTGACCTAGATGAAGAGTGAATCAGTGAGCCAAAAAGTTGAACTGAGCAATTCTTCCAGAATGTTATACAAAGAGAACAAGTGATGAAAAATAAGGAATAACCATCAGGGGAATGGTGCAGTCCTAGCTTATCTGAGGTGAAGAAGCCAACAGCAGGACAGCAGCAGCCATTGGCCATAAATGAACATCCCACAAGCATTCTGTGAGTCAGAGGACAAGATTTTGTGGAAAATCCATAAGTTACTTGAGCTTTCTCTATAATTACTATATCTGTATGCTCTAGAGCATAGTTTTAGCCGAATACCTACCAAAGACATAAAAATGTATTACTTTTCTACAAAATGTGTATTTTCTTCCATAAATCCCATCTCATCTTTATTTTCTGACACTCAATCTATATATGTTTAGTGTTCTTTTTACTTAAGTACAATCAGCTGTTCTTTGAACTAAACTGAGTGTTTATTATTTGAAAAAAAGTATGAAAAAAGTAGAGAAAAAATGAAAATAGACAAGAAAATTAAAGCATCCTAATAGGAGTTCCAGGGGGGGGGAAATAAAGAGAATGGAAGAAAGCCAATATTTAGAAAAATAATTTAAAATTTCCCAGCACCTGAGATGGTCATAAGTTTTTAGATTTATATAGCTTATCAAGTGCAGAACAGGATAAATAAAAACAAACCCATTCTTAGAGATATTGTGTGAAACTTCAGAACACTAAGGAAAAACAGAAAATTTAAAAGATAACAATTACAAAATGCATACTAACTACAATCTGAGTGGCACCAGACTTCTATGTAATAACAATGAATTCAGGAAGGCAACAGAGAAATATCTTTGAAACACTGATGGAAAATTATTGTGAACTTATTTTTATACCCAGCCCAACTTTAACTCATGTGCATGTTCAATAGACAAATTATTAGACAATGGGAACTCAGAAATTTTACTACCACAGATCCTCACCAAAAGAATTTCTAAAAGATATACTCCAAAAATATTATTAAATAAGACAATAAACATTGGAAGTATTTAAATAATGTTAATACTGCTTTTTAATTTACTGTTAAAAGGTATAGAAATTCCTAGCAAGTCTTCTCCATTTCACATTATTTTATGTCTTAAATATGAAAGTGATATGTGGGGCTGCAGCAGGCATTTTATGACCTTGAAGCTATGGGAAGAAAAGAAAGACCAAAAGAACCACAGAAATGTAGATCCTGATATTTTTGTCCTGTTGTGTCATCTCCAGATGATACAGTTTATTATTATTACTTTATAATAAACCTAAATTGTGTGCTTAAAACAGGAGCAATTAACTTTGTAATAGTCTTCTTAATAATATTCCTGGATATTTTTTTCAGAGGTCTCCAGTCACTTGTAGGAGCTGGCTTCTTGCTCTGAAGCCAATAAGCATGGATTTGGTCAAGATAGTACACCAGAACCAACCATGAGGGAGCTGGACCATCTTAGCTGACCTGAAATAGGCATCATAGCTCTATTATTATTATTTTAGGATAACTAACTTACCTAAAACACGCTGTCTTAATCACAAATTACATTTCAAATTTACATTGAGAATCCTTATTGGACACGTCTTCACTTTCATATCCTCCAAGTCATTTCTATTTCTTTCCCTTCCTCATTGTCATCCCCTTGCAACTTAACATGAAACTCTTGACTAAGTTCTCAATATGATTCA
This sequence comes from Furipterus horrens, assembly GCF_987537825.1. Taxonomy (NCBI): domain Eukaryota; kingdom Metazoa; phylum Chordata; class Mammalia; order Chiroptera; family Furipteridae; genus Furipterus; species Furipterus horrens. The sequence goes on along the minus strand of NW_028327177.1, from coordinate 110,865,654 downwards.
GAGCAGTGGTTCCCATGTGTGGAGCAGTATAGTTGTGAACAAAGCACAAGAAAAATATCATGCAAAACTTCAGTCATAATTTTAATAACTTTTTATTTTGCCATGTATATTAAAAGTAAAAACAGCGACTACCTACTATCACTTCCTAATGACATGTATACTTTTAAAGATTAGGAAAAACATAATCTCATACTTCAATTTTTTAACATGAAAAATTCACCACATAACCTTTTTCCCGCTTAGTTCTTTCATTTTCCCACAAGAGAAAAAAACTGGTTTGTATTTGGGAACTATTACTTTAGGTAACATGAACGATTGTTTCTTCTCTTCTTCCAGTGTAATGTCACCCATTGTTGTGAGTAGATATGAGCTGGCATATCACAGTTCCTTCTCCTCTGCATGGTCTATCCTCTTATAGGTTGTCTTCCTGTTGAGTGGATCTGCTATGGTGACTGACTGCAGGACAGCTTTGCCTCACTCCCCAAGCAATGCCCTGTTTACTCCACTCACCCATAAAACATGGAGAAGCCACCTATATTGGTGTGTTGTGTAATCAGTAATCTCATTTAGCACAAAGACTTGGTAAGTTTAAGTATATACATCCTTCATATGTGCTTTTCATCTACATAAATCAAAGTTTCAGTGCTATCAACAGAATATCCAGTCTTCCCACACTTTGAAACATAATCTCTGGGAACCTAGGGAAGATTTTCCTTAACCCCGAGCGGGAAGAAGACAGAGTTAAAGGAGAAGAGTCTGGGCCTTCTTAACAGAAGCATTCACTCCTGCTGGGTGAACAGATACTGTGTTTGGGAAACCACAAATAGGTTTCCAATTGTAGGGTGATACTGGAGAAAGCACACTGGCCATACTCAGAGGGAGTGTTGACTTAAGTGTTATTCCCAAAGTAGAGTGATCCCATTGTTAGCTATTTTCACAAAAGAGAGATGTCAGTTCTAAACATCACACAATATCAGAAATGTGGGGGGACAGAGTAGGTTGATCATAACTTCATTTACATGGGAATTTTACATTATCAAGAAAGAATCCAACATTTCTAGTTGCAAGTGCTTCATTTTTAATGGATCTTATTATTAGATTCCATTAGGCTGGGGCAGTTACACTCAAAATATATTTCACTAGACCAGACCACTGAAGAAAGAGTTCTTTGGCCAAATAAGTTTGAGAAATCATCTATCCATACAGCCTTCTTCTCTTAAGATTCATAATGCTTATTGTCACACTAAAGGCCATAGAAAACCTGCAGTAAAGAAACCTTATATCTACTTTTAACCTAGTTTCTTAAAAGAATTGGACTTCAGGACCCTTATTTCTTTTAACACTTAGTATCACTTAGTAACATCTAATGGATGCCAGTATCTACATACTGTGGAAAATCTGGGCTGAAGACCAGATCTGCCATTCATTCCATTTTCACCTGATCTGGAGATCTTCTTAGTTCTATTAGTCCACATGGTGGCAACTGAGCAAAATATGCTGCAGGTAGTATTATAAGGTTCCAGTATAGTCTGAAGAGTCACTACTGTATTGCTTTTCAGATCCTGCAGTTTCACTCACCAACCAGATTAATAGAATGTATCATGTGGTATTTTGTACAAAACATAACTCCCCTTAGACTTTGATGGCAGGAGGATGAACTATATACTATGGCAGCTCATGCAGCACCAATCATGATGTTTTGCACATATTAGGTCTCAGAAGAAATTTATTGAATTAGGGTGTAACTGACTTGAATTTTCCACCATGAACAAGTCACTCCTTATTTTGGGGGCTAGTTCTCTACCAAGCAATTACACAGGCTTCCTCACGTCCTGCCCATAAGAGCTCATTAAATTCAACAACCAATTACTGAGTGGCCATCAAGAGCCAAGCTCTGCTTTATGTTGTGTCGCCTCTGCCCTCTTCTGGATAAGCCCTCTCCCTCCCATAGGCAAAAGTAGCCTGATAATACCCTTGCTAATTCCTTATTTCTTTACCCTGGATACTCTCCAAGTCCTTGGAAGAACAGAAAGGGGAGAGGAGCAAATAAGAATCAAAAGAGGAAAGGTGCAATAGGCTTGAAAGATATTCTAGAATAGCTGTTCCCAGCTCTTTAGAGGCTACAGATCTCTTTGTAACATCCAAATATTTTACAGACCTTGGCATGATTGCGGATATGCTTTCAGTACCCGTTAACTGGGAAAATGTGGAACAAAAAGTTATACTAAATTTAGGAACAGTTTGAAGCTAGAACTTTTCAATGTGAAGGCAGAAATCCAACCTTTGCCTGGCTTTAACAATATGGGTGTTCTTTGTTTGTTTTTTTGTTTTTGTTTTTTTTAATTTCATACCACAGGAAGTCCAAGGAAAGACTTCAGAGAGGTTTGATTCACCAGATCAGCTTTATTATCATAGACCAAGTGTCCTCCCATCCCACCACTCTGTATCACCACTGTGGGTTTAGTCCCCAGACTGGCAGCACAACTGCTGTGGCACTCCAGCTGTCACATTCAGACACACATCATAAAGGTAAGGAAGTCCATCTCTTCTCCTAGTTATCTCTTATAGAAAGCAAATTGTCCCCAGAAGCCTTCTGGAAACTTTACCAAGTTTTATTGGCCTAAATATGTATACATAACCATTTCTGCACCAATCATAAACAAAGGTAGGATTAAGTGAAACAACTCAGGTTTACTCTTAGAGCTAAGACTGTGTCTGGCTTCTCACATACTTGCGGGGGAGAGGATGAAATCAGGGTTATGTCTTAAAGAAGAGAGGAATACATATTGAACAAACAAACAACAGTGTTACTAAAATACTTCTAGTGAAAGTTCCATAATATTCTACTATAAGTGGTTTAAACAATCGTAGTTTACTTTTTTACATAACAGAAGTATCTGAGGTAGATCATTCCAAGATTAGTCCAGTGACTCACCAATGTGAGGACTCTGGATCAGCTTCTCAGCGATTCTCTTGACTTCCTCCTCATAGTTACAAGGTGGTTGCTGTTGCTCCACAGATTTTATACCCACAGAACAATAGGAAAGAGACCAGAGAGAAGGGGATGAAAGGCAGGGGAAGAAGGAAATAGGAAGGGATGAGAAAGTGAAAAGGAAGGAGGCAAAGGGCTGAGGCCAGAACCTTTTGGACAGAAAAGTTCAGAGGATGGACAGTAGCACTAACTGCTGCAAATGGTTAAGGGAAAGCAGGGCTGAGCAAAGGTTGTGCATTTGCAACTAGGAGAGCCTACCTGCCTTTGCTAGTTCACTTTTGGTTATTTGTGGAATCAGGAAACAGAAGGAAGGGTATTAAGGACCAGAGGTGCAGGAAAGACATGGAACCAAAGGAATGAACTTTCCACTCTAGAAATCTGGAGCAGTACCTACTATTCTGAAAGCAACAAAGATTTTGTGAAAAGAAGGGAGACCACAGGATGCTACATTTAGGGGACAGAACAGTTGGCTTTTCTTTTGTCCCAAGACAAGAGAAACTAGAGTCCATCTCTAGGCAGAAAGGATGATGTTTTTGCAGAAGACCTGTTAATATAAAGGGCCCAGGCATTAGAGTAGGAAGAGAATAGAGGAATGATGCAATGGTAGAGGGACTTTAGAGAAAAGAAAGGGTACATTTTCCTCTGAGACTGGGAGGGAAGGAAAGATGGGAAAGAAATAGGCAAGAAGAGATAATAAGAGACCTTACAGGAGAAATGACTAGTGTAATGGATCTTTAGTGCATCCCTACTGAAGAGTGCAGTCACAACAATAAATGAATAAAGGGACTCCCAAGCAGTCATTTAGCTTCAACAAGACTGGCAAAATTAGTATAATCATAAGACACTGGATAGGACCTGAGAAGCTGTAATTGGAGCCACATCATGTTTTCCAGCAGTAAATTAGAAAGCACCTACTGTTCTAAGATTATTATAAGGAGAAATTCATCCCAATTATTTCTATTGCTCCTGGATTACAAAACTGAGAGGTTATTTATACAGCAAGCAGATGCCAACTCAAATAAACCAGTCAGTAAAAATAATCACAATTTTACTTCATTAAAGAATGTGAATATAAAGTATAACTGAACAGAAAATTCATAAAAAGAAGATTCAGATGTGCATATCAAAAGAGCTTCAACCTCTACACATAAAAGCTTAGCCATGGTTGTATAAATTCAGGTAAGTCCAATTCTAGACAAAACTTGAGATGATGAAGAAGGGAGGCTTTGTAATCATATAGGGAGCTTTGACTACACCAACAGAAAACCTAACCAGAAAGGACTTACATAATAAGAAAAATGAATTCTCTCACATATCAAGAAGTTTCAAAGTTGGGTTCTAAAGCTGATTGTTCAGCAACTTGACAAAGTCATACACAGACTAGATTCTAACTCTTTTACCATGCCCCATCCTCGTCTTCTTGACATGGTCTCTTCAGTCATCCCTTCAAGATCCAGAGGAAGCCATCACAGTTCAAATGAAGTGGTGACATGCAGAAAATAACACAGGAAAACTGGGGATTATTTCCTCCTGTGCAATTCTGTTGAAGAGCAAAGAAAACTTTTCACAGAACCCCACCCCAGAGCAGACTTCCATTCATTGGCCAGACTGGGTCACATGCCCACTTTTAAGCCAATCACTAGCAAGCAGATGGAGAGTCTATTATAGGTCTAATCCACCAATCCCAAGTACTTAATTTTGAAAAAATTAACAATAAAATAGAGGAAATGACTCTTAGCTGGGCAGTCAACATCATCTATCACAGGTCAGAGAATCACAGTAGGATGGTTCACAGATGAGGAGGGGGTTCTGTGTCACCAGCCAGAACCACAAAAGAACTTCAAGGTATATGGCCTAGTTACTCAGCTCAAGTCCAACTTCACATGGCCAGTAAACATGCCCTACATTTAGACATCTTTAAACAAGCATTTCAAAGAGGCAGTCTGGTATAATAGGATCAGACAGATCTAGGTACCAATCCTAGCCCCATGACATGCAAGTACATAAATGACCCATGCCACACCATTCTGAGGTGGCTTCTTTTTCTCATAGTCTGTGTCTTTTGTGGAGATTAATAAACACGAATCTCAATGTGTAATAAGCACTGTAAAGTACAAGGATTGAGATTATTATTTTAAATGATAATCCAAGGATTATAAATGGACTGCCCTGATTTAGAGTGAAGACTAATCATTGCTAAAATTAGCCTACTGAATGTAGCTGTTGAACATATGTTGATAAGGGGATCAATCCACTCTAGCATAGTAAGTACAAACCTAAATATATTTTTATTTTTAGCAAAGAACTGCTGCAAGATATATTGGGTTAAAACCATAATAACAGGCCAAAATAAGTACTCATCAGCAAACTGGACATTCTGCTTTCTGATATGAGTAAGAATGTAAGGGAATTTATTGAAATAAATGTTGCATTAGCAGAGACATTTCAAATACTTACCCAGAAGAAATAGGGGCAGTAAATAAGTACAGACATATTTACTGGACTTATTAATTTCTAAATTCTTCCCACTTCCATACATCTATATAACACTCTAATACTGAACTTTATGAAGTCCCATTTTTATTCTCTCAATCCTCATCTCCAAAGCATACTGGTTTGGTTGCCCACCTAGTAGATTGCCAGCCCACATTCTGGCATCAAATACCATCAATATTGGGTTCACCTTACCTTTCACCTTTTCCTTAGTTCACACTGAGTCCTTCATCCTACCTTTTTACCTGCCCCAATGCACACACTTCCCAACCTGAACTTCCTCCTTTCCTCCCCTCAGCCTATACAACCCTTCCCATCTTTTCATAAAGCAAGAGAATCAAAAACCTTGCTCAAATAGCCTCCTGTTAAGATCCAGCCCTCAACAATCTGTGCTGTCCTCTTCTGCTTCTTACCATACTTAAGTTCCATTCAAGTTCACACTGGGTCATACTGAGAATTGAGATAGCAAGATAAGGGCTCTTGAGTCAGACAACATCTAAGTTCAAATCCTGGTTGCAATAATTAGCAGCTCTTTGACTTGGGGCAGTTCTGTCTAAATTTTGGGAGGGCCTCAATTTCCTTATCTTCAAAATGGGGATAATACCAGATTTCTCCACCTAGGCTTATTGAGTATCAAATAAAATAATACATGTAAAGAGTTTTTGTATAGCACATGGTACATGGTATAAGAAAAGAAAATGTCAATAATCATTGGTTACTATGTGTTACAACTATCTGCTCTCAAATTACTTTCTGAGTCTACATCTTGCTTCACTGGTGTGACTGAAATTCCTGTGAACAATGACCTGGAAGGACCCCCTCTACCCAGTTTCTCCATCAAGTCTTGTTGAGCTCTCAACACATAGGCTAAGGTCCAGGTCATGACTGAACTTTCCCTCTTGCCATTAACTTACACAAGAATCAGAGATGTCAGCTCTTCCAGAGCCCTGAGTCAGAGCTGTTCCAGATGTAACTGTTCCCTTGTATGTGTTTAGGAACAGTTACAATAAGAGTAGAGAAGCATGAGCTACTAATACTTCCCAGAGGGCAGGACTTACACAGGGCAGCATGAGGGTCCTGGCCCCTGGAAGGCAGGGGAAAAAGAATGCCAAGGGCTAAGACAGACAGGAGCTAAGAAAGTTAAAGGTAGGGAGACAAAGCCAACGAGAGGAGCAAAAATGAAGACAACTTATTTCTGCAACTCAAAACCATGAAAGATGAAACCTGAGGAGAAAGACAAGACACAAAAACCAATGCTCCAATACAAGAGGAGTGAAGTGAATGTTCTGGGTGAAGCTGAAGGGAGACCCCAGGTGCCAGGTAGAGAAGCAACCATTCCATATTGGAGCAGTAGGACTTAAAGAAAATCAGGTTGAGGATAGCCACTGTTATGCCATCTCTTCAACCTGATAAAAAACACTGGAAGTTACACTCTAACAAAACACGAAGTGAACAGAATGGAGAAGATATGAGAAACAGAATACAGGAATGGCAACCCAGAAGGAAAAGACCTCCAGAAAAGGTGTCTCCAAGAAAGAGATGAGAATGATAGACTACCTGACATAGCTTAGCTTCTGTGAATCAGTGACAGTTACAAAGCAAACCAAGTAAGCGGGGAATAGGGCAATTTATAAGAAGTAAGAAATAGAAACAGTCATTATGCATGGCATGCTCAACTGTGAATATTTGCACAGGCATAATAATGAAAACTGCTAATTTAACTAAAAATAAACTATAATAGAACTACATTGGAGGGTGGAAGAGGGGAAGCAGAGGAGGTGAGGGTAGGGTCAGAGTACTAACTTCTCACCTATTGAGCCAATAAATAACAATCTGCACGTTCTTTGGAAATATCGAGATGTGAAGAGATTCTGAAAGAATGGAAAATTATTATCTCTGGAGAGAAGCTCTTGGGGGATAGTGAAAAGCAGGAGTGTTCCGGGGCAAGAGACTTGCCAGGCTTTAATACTATCTAACTTTTTTAAATGTGTGAATATATTATTTCAGTAAAATAAAATTTAAATGACAACAAAAAAGAAAGGTCAAATTGATCAGCATATTCTAAGTCAATGCACTGGTTCCTCATTAATTGACTGCTAATTAATGTTTCACTTACAGTTATTTTTCCTTTTCTTTCTTTCTTCTTCTTCTTTTTTTTTTTTTTACTCTTTTTATTTAACTGTGAGGGTTTTGTCTGTTTCTCTTTTTACCTTTTGACCACCAATCTGTTGTCTCAGTTTGGCCTTTTTAAAATTTGTTTTAGTTTTTAGCTTCCACATATAAGATAGATTATATGGTATTTGTCTTTGTCTGATTTGGCATAATGCCCTCAAGGTCCATCTATGTTGTCATAAATGGCAGGATTTTATTATTTTTATACATACACACACACACACACACACTACACAATTTCTTTATCCATTCATGCATCTATTCACACTTAGGTTGTTTTCATAACTAGGCTATTGTAAACAATGCTACAATAAGCATGGGGGTGTATACATATATCATTTCAAGTTAGTGTTTTCATTTTCCTTGGCTAAGTACCCAGAAGTAGAGTTGTTGGGTCATATAATAGTTCTATTTTGATTTTTTAAAAATTTCCCATAGTGTCTGCACCAATTTACATTCCCACCAACAATATAAAGGCTGCCCTTTTCTCCACATCCTGCCAACACTTATTTCTTGTGTTTTTGATAATAGCCATTCTAATAGGTATAAGATGATATTTCATTGTGGTTTCATTTGCATTTCCCTCATAATTATGTTGCACATCTTTTCATGTTTCTGTTGGCCTTCTGTATGTCTTCTTAGGAAAAATATCTATTCAGATCCTTTGCCTGTTTTTTAATCAGATTGTTAATTTTTTTACTATTAAGTTATGTGAGTTATTTATATATAGAAGGATAAAAAAAAAAAAACCCTGAAATTATCTTCTGGAAGGCAGGCCCCTTGTAGTACAGGCTTCCTCCACTAAGTGAGTGTTCTAGGAACCCAGCTGTGTCAGTGTACCAGCTGGCATTGTTGTGAGAGGCTGCATTCAGCTTCAGTGAAACTTTTTTGAAGACTCTTTTAACACATTTTCTCATTACATGATGGGTGATTTATGAGCACATATGCCCACACTGCGCAGAATTTTCAGGTGTTTTTGACCAAAAATGACATGATCACCCATGCCCCACCCTCCCTACTTACCCAATCTCACCCCAAGAGATATTTATTGTTTCCCCAGATGAAAAAAAGTCCTCAAAGGGAAATGTTTTGCCGGTGTGGAAAAGGTGAAACAAAAAATGGCAAAAGCAGGAAAAGGCATCAAAATCAACAAGTTCAAAAACTGTTTTGAGGTACTGGGACTTCAGGTCAAGATAAAGGCATAGGTATACATGGCTTGCCTCCTCACACAACCCCAGCAAAAATTATAAAAATTACAACTAAACTACAAAACAACTATGACCCAGAATCATCAGAAAATCGAGTTGTATGGAAGTCTGACAACCAAGGAATCACAGAAGTCACATTCAGCCAGATGGGTGGGAGGGCAGAGACACACAGAGACATAGAGGTGCAGAGATGTGAAACAGCAGTCCTACACCCATGTGTGGTGGACAAATATTGTAAGGGAGGCCTCAAGATTAAGGGATCACAGTTCCACACCAGACTACTCAGCAAGGGTTCCAATGCTAGGAAGATAAGTCTCCAAAATTTCTGGCTATAAAAACCAGTGGGGGTTGGGGCAGCGGAAGAAACAGCTGGATTCTCAGGAAACTCCCCTTAAATGGCCTGCAACTTAAGAGTTATGCAGACTCACTCCCTCTGGGCTCCAGCACCAAGGCAGCAAATGAAAGGTCACCAGTGGCATGTGGGGAGAGACTGAAGTGTCTGGCATCAGGGTGAGTGCTGAGGGACAGCATCCTCCTGGACAAAACTCCAGAGGCCAGCCAGCAGCATTGTCATTTTACTGAGCCTTCCCCCACACAGAACCACAGAGCAGTGACCCCATTTTGGAGCTTCCATCAGCCTGGTTCATAGGGGTTGCCGAGTCCTGGTGATTACCTAAGGCTCCACCTCATCCAACTATGGTGTCCTTTTCTACAATAGGTCAAGATACTAAGATAATAAGTCAAAGCAGCTCTACCTAATACATAAAAACAAACACAGTGAGGCTGCCAAAATAAGAAGACAAAGAAATATGGCCCAAATGAAAGAACAGAACTCCAGAAAAAGAACTAAACAAAATGGAGATAAACAATCCATCAGGTGCAGAGTTCAAAACACCAGTTATCAGGATGCTCTAGGAACTCATTGGGTACTTCAACAGCATAAAAAAGACCCAGGCAGAAAGGAAACTTACATTAAGTGAAATAAAGAAAAATTTATAAGGAAACAACAGTAGGGTGGACGAAGCTGAAAATCAAATCAATTATTTGGAACATAAGGAAGAAAAAAGCATTCAATCAGAACAGCAAGAAGAGAAAATAATCTAATAATATGAGGATAGATTAAGGAGCCTCTGGGACAACTTCAAAGGCATCAACATTTGTATAATAGCGGTGCTGGAAAGAGAAGAGAAAGAGCAAGAAATTGAAAACTTACTTGAAAAAATAGCAAAAGAGACCTCCCTAATTTGGTGAAGGAAATAAACATACTAGTCCAAGAAGCACGGAGTCCCAAACAAGATAGATGCAAAGAGGCCCATTCCACGACACATCATAATTAAAATGCCAAAGATTAAAGAGAAAGAGAGAATTTTAAAAGTAGCAAGAGAAAAGCAGAGAATTACCTACAAAGGAGTTCCCATAAGACTGTCAGTTGATTTCTTAAAAGAAACTTGCAGGCTAGAAGGGACTGGCAAGAAGTATTCAAAGGGATGAAAAACAAGGACCTACAACCAAGATGACTCTATCCAACAAAGCTATCATTTAGAATAGAGGGGCAGATGAAGTGCTTCCCAGACAAGGAAAAACTAAAGAAGTTTATCATCACCAAGCCATTATTATATCAAATATTAAAGGGACTTAAGAAAAAGGTAAAAACTGAACATTAAAATGGCAATAAATTTACAACTGTCAACAACTGAATCTAAAAACACACTAAGCAAACAAGCAGAACAGAAACAGAATTATAGATATGGAGATCATTTGGGGGATTATCAGCTGTGAGGGGGAAAGAGGCAAGTGAGGGAAAAATGTGCATGGATTAAGAAGTACAAATTGGTAGATATAGAATAGACAGTGGAATGTTAAGAAGGGTATAGGAAATGGAGTAGTCAAAGAACTTATATGCATGATCCAGGGACAGAAACTAAGGAGGGGATTGCCAGAGGGAATGGGGGATATCAGGTGGAGGGGGCAAAGGAGGAAAAGTTGGGACAACTGTAATAGCATAATCAATAAACTATATTTTAAAACACTGTTTTGAGCAGTCAGAAAAAGTCTTGAATCATCAAATGGAGAGTACTTTGAAGGTGACTGAAGTTTAAACATGTAAGAATAAATACACAATTTTTCAATAAATAAATTATGAGTTTTGGGGGTCCCCTTTATATTTTGGATATCAGTCCCTTATCAAATATATGGTTTGCAAATATTTTCTCCCATTCAGTGGATTTTCATTTTGTTGATGGTTTTTTTTTTCTATACAGAAGCTTTTTAGTATAATGTTGTTCCACTAATTTATTTTTGCTTTTGTTGCTTTTGATGCCAGATTCAAAAAATCATCACTAAGATCTATGTAAAGGAGTTTATCATCTATGTTTTTGTCTGAGAGTTTTATGGTTTCTGATCTTACATTCAAGTCTAATCCATTTTGAGTTAATTTTGGTGTATGATACAAGATAGTGGTCCAGTTTTGTTCTTTTTCATGTGGCTGTCCAGTTTTCCCAGCACTACTTGTTGAAGAGATTGTTCTTTCCCCTATTATCACATTTTATATAACTGTAGATATCAGGACTAGCTAAAGAGCAGACAGAGGGTGAAGTGATGTCATTTGAGAGGTGCTGCGATGGCCTCCCTGTTCCATAGTATTGGCAACACTGTCTGTAATTTCTCCCTCATGGTCATACTGACCTGGGTCTTCAGTAGTAGTCCTCTTTTAAAATTCAGCTTCCTGAGTCTTCTTTTGGCACCAAAACTAATCAGTGAGCACCTTAGCTGGGATTCAACTTATAGAAGTTAATAGGATACAGTTTAGGATTGAGAATGGTGAGGGACAGAATGGTATTGAAGGCACTGAAAAAGGTCAAGATCTAGCCCCAGCAGGGCCAAATGTATGCTAGCAGAGGGAAGTAGAATTTAGGACAAAATGGGGTTCTCTGTACAATTCTGCCAATAATTAGCTAACTCTGATTGTGTCTGGGAGAAATAGCATCAGTAAGGATAACTTGGAGTGATGATGTTTGCTGCCTACGAAGCTCTTCCCCTCTGTTATCCAGTTGGAGCCTATGGCAGGAAACCCCCTGTACTGCCCCCAATGATCCTTCCACTCTTGCTTAGTCTCATCCCACATTGTACCAGGCTTCTGTCTCACTCCCTCTCAGATTGTTTGCACAAGGAGAATCAAGCTACCATATTGTGAACAGTCTTCAGGGAAAGGCCCATGAGGTGAGAAACTATTGCCAAACTATTGCCTCTTGCCAATAGCTACCTGAGTGAGGTTGTAAGCAGATTCTCCTCCCACTCAATCAAGCCTTCAGATAAATGTAGCCCCAACATCTTGATTACCCTCTCATAAGAGACCCTAAATCAGAACCAACCATACATCTGCTCCTGAATTCTTGGTCCTCAGAAGCCATATGAGATAATAAAAGTTTATAATTTTAAATCACTAAGTTTTGGGGTAATTTGTTACACTGGGCCAAGATAAGTCAAGTAATTTGCCCAAGGTCTCACAGTAATTACAAGCCCTAGGTCTTGAATTCTACTTTTATAGCTCTTTATATTTAATCACCAACTCACTCAACAAACATTTCAATGACTTTCATATTAAATAAAATGTTAAGGGTTGTTGGGCTCTAGAACACATAAAAATAAAGTTTTAAAGAAACACCAGGTACATGAAAATAAGCAATTAATGCAGCACATTTTGCAACTGCTGAGTGTCTTAATATTTTCTCCTATTTAGGTTGCGGACAGAGGCAGGTGCCACAAAGAAAAGGAAGTGTTATTCTGATCCTTGATTGGGGCTTGTTGCCAGAGTTTGGCCTTATGCTCTGCAGTGTATAATTTGTGATAAAATTGGCAAGAGAATGTATGCTCCAATAACTTGGCCGATTGCAATAGCAAACACAGAGCCTTAAAGAGTATTATTTATGATAAAAGCTGACCAAGGACTCTTACATTAGATGAATGGGGGTGGGAGAGCCTTAACATATGTGAAAAACCTGAACACAATAAAACCCAAGGCAGAGGCATACAATGCTGACATTCTTTTGGCTTTTATTCTTACAAACAAAATACATCTTTCCTGTTCTTATAACCACTGACATTTTTTTTAAGCCTAAGAAACCTCATTTGCTCATAAACAAATTCTATATTTCTAAAGTGGAGATATTCAAAATGGCTATATGTGGACTCAGTTTTGCCAGACAGGGCCAACTTAGAGGACTGGGGCCTTGCACAGGGAAGTGGGAGAACTCCACTTGGTGGGAAGTGAGATGAATAAGTCAGGGACCCACTGGGCTGCTAATATCTACTGACTATCAGTAGACATGTTTTCAGAATCATGAACATCTATAAATGACCATCTCTTCTTTTATTCCTCAGCTTCCTGAAGGTAAAGGAGAGAAATGAGCCTAAAGCATTCAATAGAGTAGCATTATTCTTTAAGGGATGGTCAAGCAGCTGATCTCAGGACCAAGAAAAGTCTGTTTATCTATAAAGTTTCTGGCCCATAACTGGAAGAGAGAGTCCTGCATAAGTAAAGTGTCCAAAAACATATAGTATGTGGTTGCTGGGATTGTTGTTAGATAACTCTGGTGTGTCTCATTCCACTGACTTTCCAGTGCATGTGACTAAAAGAAATGGATGAAATCTACAAGACTGAGTAATCTGAGCCTTGCCAAAATCACTCAAACTTTTCTTTATACTCTACCCAGGGTCATGGACAGGTTTCAGCCACAGTGGGCCCCCTCAGTCTCTTCTCAAGGCGGTGGTATTTCCTGCTTCTCCTGCTTTGTCCCTCACCCCTTCCTCCATAAGGTTGCCTTATTTGCTGCATTCAGATCCCTGACCACCCAATATAAAGTAAACACACTCCTTATATCAGCCCCTGTCTCATCCTGACTCACTGTTGACCACTTCTCACTATCAGAAATTAACTCCTACCTGCCTTTTGTCACCTTGTAGTTATGGATTGAATGATGTCTTTTAACCCTTTTTGCCAAATCTGTTGCCCCCAGAACACAACAAGGATGCCAGCCTGTTAAACCAAGCACACCGTTGTCCAGAGACTGCCAACTGACCTGGAGTCTGCACAATCCTTCCACATGTGGGAAGGCCACCCACCCCTCCACACCCCCACTATTAATAGGGATTTCTGGACCCAAGGATAGGTAGGACAATGACCATGTGCAGCTTGAAGCAGCTAGAGGAGCTTGAGACCTTCACCCATTGTCCTTTACAAGATTACAAAGGGTCTTAATATCTGAGAGGGAGGGATAGTTATTTTTTATTGTTAAAATAATTAATTAATCACATATTTACTAAAAAGAGAGAGAGAGTGAGAAGAAGAAGAAGAATATATGAAAGGGTGAAGTGGGAAAGCTTGTATGTACGAACCATGGGTATGGACTTGGGGGGGGTGATTGCTGGGGGAGGGAGATGCTGGGTGGAGGGGAGTAAAGGGGAGAAAGTTGGAACTATTGTAACAATATAATCAATAAAATACATTAAAAAAAAGAAATGAACTACTTATTTATTTAATGAAAACATAATATAACCTGACCGTTTATTGACCAGTTCCACATGCCAAGCACTGTTCTAAGGGTCTTCCTCATAGTAACTCATTTAGTCCTGATAATAATTCATTATGCCCATTACAGACAGGGAAACCAGAGCACAGACAAGTTAAATACCTGAAGTGATGCAGCTACTTGGTGGTAGAGCCAAGAATCATCACAGAAATTTGTTTCTTGTCTTTTGTTTTTGTTTTGTTTTGTTTTGTTTTTATCTGTCTTCCAATTAGGCTGTAAACTCCAGGGGAGAAGGACCTTTGCAGGTTTTGTTCTCAGCTGTATGCTAGTACCCACCCTGGCACACAGTAGGTGCTCAGTATATTGCTGTTCTAATTGGTGAATAAATATGAAGATTTCAAAGCCCCGCCTCTGCTTCATCCCTTCTATTTTCTAGAAGATGTGTGTAGGTGTTATGTAATTATCTATTAACTTGCACCATGTCTGTGATCATATGATCTCTGCTACAAAGAGACTCCAGCTACTCAAGTTAGATATCAAAAGGTTTCCTTACATGGGTTCACTCCTGGTGTTGAGACAGAAGCGTCCTCCAGCCCAGGCAAGAACTCTACTAGCTCTGAGCAGGCAAACGCACTCTGTTGCAGGCTCTTTAGGCATTTATCCTGGGACCAAAGTTTGTTTTGTTTCTCATTGTTTCTAGTTGGAAGCCGTTCCCCTTTGTGTATTTCCTGCAATGGCCCTGTGGAATTTTACAAAATTTCAAAACTCTCCTAGTGTGGCTGAGCTGGGTTCTGGAGGGAAGACCCTCAAGCATTTGCCAGGAAATGACTTAATAGGACCAGAACCCTGGGTCCTTTCAGGTACTCTCTAGAGTAGGGATACATGAGGTCTCTGATTTTGAAAAAAAAAAAGGAAAAAGAAAAAACGAGGGTAGCCAAATATTAAAATACTTTCGCTAATAATAAAATGAAAAGTTTAGATTCAACCAAAGTGCGTCATTTCCCAAGAGCATTCTGTCACTCTCAATGTTGTTTTCTGGGTTGTAAACTGTCAGAGATGGGGAGGATTAACACTCCTGTAGCTGAACACCAGTGTGCCTCCAGCTCACACTCACAGGGCAGAGCTGAAGCCAGGGCTGCGCGTGTAGACGCCCCAAAACCGGCATCTGGGACTTCCCTCAGGTCCTCCGGAATCCTGAAGGGACAGGGACAGCAGTGAGCCTGCAGGACGGTGGCCAGCACCTCGGCTCCTCAAGACACATACCACTCTCTTGATCTCTTCTGAAAAACCACTGGGCATGACCCACGTGGCAAGGTCCCCTCCTCCGCCCCCTTTCCCCCAACCATGTTCTCAAAGCCAAGGTCTGCGCACCTCCCTCTACATGCTTGACTGTCGCTCACTCCTGGAGGCCTGGGAGCAGAGACCTCCTGTCACTAGAAAGGGGGGTGGTGGTTAGAAGGAGGGCAGAGCTTTGAGGCCAGGCAGATGGGTACCGGCCTGGAAACCCGAGACTTCCACGCCTGGCTCTACCAGGCTGCGCCAGGGGTACTGTCCCAGCAGGAAAAGTTTAAGCCTGAGCGGAAGGAAACTACCGACCGTCTTCTCTGCTCTCCCAGTTGCCTGCACCCAAAGATGAATAACACGCAGCTACCGCCTTCGAGGAGCTCCCAAATCTGGTGGACTGCAGGGGCTGCGACACGGCTCCACACGAGACTGGGGAGACTGCATGAGAAGGAGAGGGTGTATGAGTGAGAACATAGAAGCGGTCTTAGCCCAGCCCGGAAATCAAAGAAAACTCCGCAGAAGTGAAGCCTTTAAAGAGACTTGATGTCTGCACAGGAGTTGGGTGGAAGGAGAGGGGGAAGTCTCCCTACAAAGGCCCAGAGACAAAAAAGAACACTCATCTTGGACCTTACTAGGGTACGGGGCAGAGTGGAAGTAGATAGGGTTGTGACCACTCCTTCACTTCTACAGGAACCGCGTGGGTTCGCAGTCAAAATCCCTGATCTAGACATTAGGCTTAGATGAGCATGCTCCAAGTCTTGAATAACTGAGGCTGTCCGGGAACACTCTAGGCAAGGGCGGAAGCTAAAAGGCCATATATCAAGGATGTCTCAGTCCTGGAGGGTGGTCTGGTGGCCAAAGGCCCTAGTTTCGGGCTGTGATAAAGTTGGAGATGAGTGTGCACGACCTTTGTCCTAAGGTTTGTTCCAGCGGTGACGAAAGCTGCTGCTTCTCACCAGGCGCCTCCTCTCCAGGACGCGCGCGCTTCCTTGCCTAGGCTTGGCAGGGAGACAGAGCTCAGAGAAATGCGCAATGGCAAAAGTGGGTAGAGGCATGAGCTGATGACAGCACCAGGTTAGACCCAGCGTATAACGGGAACTCTGGAGTCTGGAATAAACCCTTGGCCAACCAGCATTGTGTAAAGGGTGTACACAGCTGCGCTGTTCGCTTAGGGGCCACCACGAAGCCGGGCCCCGCCCGGAGTTCCCCTGCAGCGCTGAGTTCAAGTCTCAAGGCCAAGAAGGGCAGGGTGATGGTAGCGCCCGTCAGGATCAATACATCCTGACCCAGGCTCCCTAGGGCTCTGGAACCCTGGGAAGTCAGGCGGCACCCAGTGCAATAACTGCTACCCCACAATTTCAAGCTCTTGCTACTAATCTGCTCCAGACTCTTGAACTGAGAACTAGGGTTGAGCGTGAGATGTTTAGAGAGAAACCCAGGCAGCAGGAGGAGGAAGAATTGAGAAACTGAAGGAGGGCAAGCCTGCTTGAGCTGCCTCAGGGCAATCCGAATGAGTTGGGCTGGATGCTGGGAAGAAAGAAAGGGTCTCATTCCTTTCCTGTGCCAGATGCCCTACTTGAGCAGTTTTCAAGCGGTTGGTTTGTATTAACCCAAACCTTTGTATGTGGGTTAAGTGTCACCTGAAGGTTCCGGTGTGTGAGTTTGGTGGATCCTTCTGGGATGCTAGACGTCTCTGCAGATATGAGCATTTCTGTCATATCTTCCCAAAACTGTCGAGATCTCTGGTTGGAACTGAAATCACCTGACCCCTGGACCTTTGTTACAGGCTCCGAGAGCAGGGCTCAGTCTGCAGGCTAGTTCCACCTGAGTAAGTGCGACTCTTGGAAACTCTCCTGGGACTGGGCTAAAAAGTGTTTCTACTTTTTAGTACCCCAAGGTGACTGAAACCTGCAGAGAAAACAGGGGTAGAGGGCAGGATGGAGGGCAGGATGGAGGCCAGGACTGGGGCTGAGAGCAAGGTAAAGACAGTGCACCTGCTTGTGAGCCCACGCAGAGGTGGTGCCTTTGGCGCAGGGTGTACGAGGTCTATGCTCAAGGAGGCCAGGGTCCGATCAGAGCCTAAGTGAATCAAGAACAGGCATGACAATTAGCTTTCCAGTGCGGTTCATCTGCGTGGCTGGTTTCTATGGCTCCAATAGTCTCGTTCAGTGTTCGCCCTTTAGCTTCAGCACTACCAACCCAAAGTGGCGCCCCTGTAAGGCAGAAAAAAATGAGGGTTTTCAAACTCTGTACACCCGACTTCACCATTTCCTACTGAAGTCACATTTTGCAAATCACTTAGCCTTTCTCAACCTTAGTTTCCTAATCTATAAAATGGGCATAGTGTCCACCTCTCTGGAGAAATGCCACGCATTTTTCTAATTATAGGAAGGAAAAGCAAAGTCTTCACCTCAAACTTGAAACACTATATGCTAAAGAAAGACTCTCTGTCCCTGCCTTCCCATTCTCTGCCTGGACCCCCCCCCCCCACCGCCCCACTCCCAACTCCTCCAAGCGAGCAGAGCTGTGTGCGGCGCACGATTCTGGTCGGTCCTCCCGAGAGAGGCTGGTGCAAAAGCCAATAAGCCTGGAACACACGCAAGTCCTGCTGGACCTGGGACAATGGTTTCCATTTAATAAATATTTCCCCCAAGGGCATTTCACATCGGGCAGGCAATTATTCAAAGGAAACAGGCGTGCAGGTCTGCTCTGCGGGTTATTTCGTCCTTTTTACCCGAAAATGCTCATCTGACGCAAGAAATGAGTCTCGCATTCTTGCTGGGTGGGAAGAGGCACGCAGGGACAAACCGACCCTGGGTACGGATATAGCATGAGACGCCGCTCTAAAGCCGCTTCAGAAGGGGCAACGGGAAAGCCCCACGCCCTGCTAGGCACCTGCTCGCCTCCAGGCTGCCTTTCCGGTGTTGGGAGACGTGGAGGGAAAGTTGGAGGTTAAAAAACACCAAATAATAATAACATAAATAGGAATCGTGATGGAAATCTCATTCCCTCCCCCTCCAAGAAAGCGAAGAGCAGATCGCAGTGCTCACCAACCCGGGCTGAAACCTCTGCACTACGGGACTCGAGGCCTTCAAACATCGTCTGGGAACGCACCTCGGAGCTAGCCCGGGGCCCAGTTTCTCTCCAGGGCGCCGCATCCTGGGGCAGAGGTGGAGGCAGCGCCGTAGGGACATCCCGTGAGACCGCAGCCCAAGAACTGCAGAGGGTATGGCGCGAAAAGTTTATTTCGCTTTTTAACCTGAGTTTGATATATTCTTTCCCCGTTCCAAAGACCTTTGACACGGGGCGGGGATTGGGTAAAGTGCTGTCCTGGTATTTCATGACGAGGCTGTCCTATTTACCAACATGTGTGCTCTCGGCTAGCTCCTTTTGCTGCCCCTTCCCCGGGTTTTGTATTCCAAATCTTAAGTCTCCTTTGCAAAATGGGAGAGAACAGACACAAAGAGTTTTATTTGTTGACAGTGCCAGAAACAACGTGGAGTCCAAGTCCCCAGTCTTGAGCTGGCCGCTCTCTTTTCCTCCCCATCACTGAAGTCTCTCCCCGCCCCCACCAGTCGCGCTCCCTCCTGCCAACGCGGGCAAGCTGCCCTGTGAGCCCCCTCGCCTCCTCTACTGCTGATTGGAGCCCAGGTTGGGGAGTCACCGCCCCACGCTTATGTCAGAGTGCGTGCCGTCCCGGCGCACCTCGCCTTTGAACTTCGCCGCTTTTGACAGTCGTTCACCAGCCTCCCCGCATTCTCAGCCAGGTGCTGCGCCAGACAAGGCAGCTCCGGGAAAGCCACAGGAGGGGGGAGGGACCCACGGCCGTAGACACAGGAGAGAGGAGAACCAGAGAAGGCGAAGGTGGAAAGGGGAGAAGGAGGAGCTTCCTGCCCTCTCCAGCAAATTACCTAGCCACTTGAGTCCAAAGACTCCTGTACTTGGGCCCCAGCAAGTGTCGGCAGCCCCCACGGCCCTCCAGACTCTCCTCTCCTGCCCTACCTGTCCCTACTCTTCCCCCCGGGACCTGCCTAGGTGCGAAGACTGGCATGATCAGCTGAACTTTGCGAGGTTAGCGCTTCTCTCTGGCTTCCCCTCAGCTGTGCGGAGGCGAGGGGAGCGCAGAGTCCCGGCTCAGGACGGACAGACAGGCAGACAGACAACTGCGGCCAGCTCGACTGCAGAACCCCTGCACTCCCCACCCCCACCCGCCTAGCCTCCGGGACCATGTCCAAACCTTCAGACCACATCAAGCGACCCATGAACGCCTTCATGGTATGGTCCCGAGGCCAGAGGCGCAAGATGGCCCAGGAAAACCCCAAGATGCACAACTCAGAAATCAGCAAACGCCTAGGCGCCGAATGGAAGCTCCTGTCTGAGGCTGAGAAGCGACCGTATATCGACGAAGCCAAGCGGCTCCGCGCGCAGCACATGAAAGAGCATCCCGACTACAAATACCGGCCGAGGCGCAAGCCCAAGAACCTGCTCAAGAAGGACAGGTATGTCTTCCCCTTGCCCTACCTGGGCGACACGGACCCGCTCAAGGCGGCCGGACTGCCCGTGGGGGCCTCCGACGGCCTCCTGAGCGCGCCCGAGAAAGCCCGGGCCTTCTTGCCGCCCGCCTCAGCGCCCTACTCCCTGCTGGACCCCGCGCAGTTTAGCTCGAGCGCCATCCAGAAGATGGGTGAAGTGCCCCACACCTTGGCCACCGGCGCGCTGCCCTACGCGTCCACCCTGGGTTACCAGAACGGCGCCTTCGGCAGCCTCGGCTGCCCCAGCCAGCACACGCACACGCACCCGTCCCCCACCAACCCGGGCTACGTGGTGCCCTGTAACTGTACCGCCTGGTCTGCCTCCACCCTGCAGCCCCCTGTCGCCTACATCCTCTTCCCCGGCATGACCAAGACTGGCATAGACCCTTATTCGTCAGCCCACGCCACGGCCATGTAACCCCCAGCCCGGCCCGCCAGACCTGGAGGGCGGCCTGGAATCGGTGTTTGCGCCCCGCCCTCTGCGCCTAGCCGGGGCCTGCAGACGCCTGGGGGCCGTCCCTGCCCGGCGCCCTTTACCCTACCCTAGACTCTGCCTCTTTCTTACAAGGGGATGGTAGGGGCGTCCTACCAGACCCAAGGCGCAGACAGGTGCCAGAAACTTGGGAACATTATGACCGCTATACAGTTGCCCCTACACCAACTGTCCCAAATCAAATCTCCAACTGTACCTTTGGACAAAAAAAAAAAAAAAAAAAAAAAAAAAAACCAGGCAGTTTGCTTTATTTATGTCCCCTTCTCTCTCCTCTTGATGGGCTTTGGACTCCAGAACTCTCAGATCCTGATATTATATCTAGAATATGCATATATTTTTTCTTTTGCACTCTGAAGAAAAGAGTTAGCTCTGTGTTTTACCATCAGACACAACACAACTAGATGCCATTTGCTCTTCGTGTATGGGGAAAAGGCTTAAAAGTTTAAAACTTCAGAAAGGGAAACATTTCTATTTAAAATCATGTTATGATAGTGTTTGTTTTTTTTTTTTAAGATAAAAGAACCCATATCATTATTTACTTTGTATAAAGCAGTGCTCCTAGAGACCTAAGTTTACTTTTAGACAGAATGTCGGGTTATAAAGTCAGGAAGTAGAAAGTGAACAAAAATTAAAAGAATAAAAACATCCTAAATGGTCATAAATGTTTTGACAATGACTTGGAAATGGATTTTATCTCCTTATTCTGTTCATTTGTTGAACAAAGATGTTTTGAATAAAGACAATCTGTCATTGCAAAAAGTAACCTTTGATGTGCATAAAATCTGAAGTCAGGAGACCAGGTCTGGGCTGGGAGTTGGGTTGCTGGGAGGCTGAGAGTGCACAGAGCGACTCTATCAGTGGCAATTGTCGGTTGTCCTGTGTTGGAGAGTGTGATGGTCTCCAGGCGGGTCCAAAGGGGACTAGAGTCTGATTTGTCCCAATACTGTCCTCTGGATCCGCCATTTGCCTTTAGAAGATGGACAAAAGGTATCCCTCACTGGGATGTCACTCCATCACTAACATTCTTCACAAAGTGGTCAGACCACTTGAAGGAGCGAATGAGCTAAGACAAAGGCCAATCCAGACCTCTGAGATCTGGGTGCATTTTCTTTTTTAAAACCGAACTCCAAAGGAATGGAGAGAATCGCGAGTCTACTGGGAACCAGTTGCGCCTAGAGCACCGCGTCCTGCGATGTGTTTAGTTCAATGGTTAGGGAAAGACCGGTGGAATCTACTTTCTAAAAAAGGTGTTTGAAAACGCTGCTGCTGGCTCTTCTGGGGATTTGGAACTCGATATTGATTCCTAAATTAAAAAATTTTTAAGAAGAGTCTAAGAAATGCAGGGGGAACCTTTTTACAAGACTCTGCCAGAGCAAAGGAAAAGAGGACGGCAATAGTGACACAGTCAATATAAAAATCATAACTTTTAGTCCTCATTGTTTAACCAACAAGGAAAAGAACATTTTTCTTTTCCCACTGGGTAAATGTTAGCGTGAACATTGCTGTTTTTCGTGGGCAAAAAGACCTCTGATGCCTTCCAGCCCAACTCTTTGGAACTTGTTCTCCGAATCAAAGGGTGCTCCCCGCAATCCCCTTCTTCCCCCAGTCTCATTCCCAAAGTCGTGCTCACGCAGGATTTTTTTTGTAGGTCCGGTGCTTTTCCCACTGGCTTTGATATGGTACGGGATGGGGGTTGGGGGCATCCCAGTGGCGAGTCTGCCTCTGCTTTCTGCTGCTGCTGAGGGATTTGTGCGCTTGCCTCTGCTGTTTCCAAAGGAGCCAGTGGCTGGAAGTGCAAGGGAAACGTTGTCAACAGACACCAAAGCTGAAACCCACGGATTAGCATATTGTCTTCAAAACAATTAGAAGTGTTTGAGGTGTTATTTGGAGCCTATTCATCCGAGCCCCTTTGTCAAAGGGGGATTTTCATTATTAAAATAAAAAAAAAAAAGTTAGCAGTTGTCCATCTGGCTGAGCTGAATAGCAAAGTGATCCGTGTTGTATATGCTTTTCTCATTAAGAGCTCTTTTGAGACCGATGTTAGAATTAAATGGTATAACAAAATTAACATACATGGGCGCTGAATAGGAGGGGACGCCTATAAATAATAGGTAGATAAATAAATGAGCGATCAGGCGAAGGTAAACAAAGGCGGACTGGGAGACTTGTAAGGGGGAGGCCGGGCTGGCTGTGCCTCACTTAGTTAGCATCACAAAACCCTCTTACAAATCGAAACAATTAGGAAGTGACTTGCCTCTGGTGGCCGAAGGTTCTGGGGGCTCCGGGAGCTTAGGGAAGGCCCTCCTCCCGCCCTCTGGGAAGCCCATGAGACCTATGGCGGAGGTGCCGCGGTTTTGCTGATATAACCCCAACTGACAGTGCTGTCAACAGCTCTGATCTCCCTCATAGCTCAGTGTCCCTTAACATATTCTAAGATGAAGCTTACAGGGGTGTGGTTGTCTCCCCGCAGAGCCCGGTGCTCCGGCGCCCCGGATGCAGAGTGCCCCAGCCCGGGAGGAATCCCGAGCGCTCGGCCCCACCCGGGCACCCAGCTGACCCCGAGGCAGGCCCCGAGCGCTCGGCCCCACCCGGGCACCCAGCTGACCCCGAGGCAGGCTTAGGCTGGGAAGGGGATCAGGTGGGTGCTAGTGCGAAAGGCTTCGGGAAGCGGCGCAATCTGGAAAACTGAAACCAGGGTTCTAGCTTGTGCCTGGCCCTGGGGACTCTGAAGGGAGCTGCAGGAAATTAGGGTGCACTGTAGCGGGAAGTCATACGAGTTCCCACGACTGGGCAACTGAGACTTCTTTCCAGCCAGGAGAGAGCAGGGGACCTAATGTTGCGGACCTGACTCGGGCTGTTTCTGCCTAGCACATCTTGTCTCCTACCTTCCCAGTCGGGCTTTGTCCTGCTTTCTACCCTCGTTAAGCCTGGCCCCCGCCTCGGCTCCGAAGGGCCAGCCTCCGGTGCCCCGGGGCCGCAGAGCCTCCGCCAAGGTGCGCGGTGGCATCTCGCCCCAACAAATAGCCCAAATCCTGGTCGTCAAGCCAATGACATGGGCCTATTACTGACTTTGAAGTCAGGCACAGACAAAAAGAAATCCCCTGGAGGGTGTGTGCAGGGGGGTGGAGGGAAGCAGTCCCTGTCAAACCTGTTTGCTCACAACTGTCTCTTTCTTTCAAGAAAATCATTAAAGCAAACCTGTAGGGAGAGGAGGCCCCGCCCGCCCAGAACCGAGGAGAGCCGCTTCTCCCCAGCGCGCGAAATTCAGCCCAGAGCAGCCAAGAGTCCCCTTCGACAGACTCGGCGTAGTCGGGAGAACTTGAACTCCCGCTGCGCGCAGGGTGCTGGGGACCCTGCAGGAGGCGACTCTGTTCACCCCTCTGCCCGTGGCTCACGTCGCGCAGCCAGGGGCCCTGGACTTCTGCCTGCAGCCTTGGCCTGCCTCGGAGGGCCCGGGCCTCTTGCCTACGGGGGCAGTTGCTTCAAGGGAACAAAAAAAGAAAGAAAGAAACAAAGAAAGAAAGAGAGAAAAAGACTTAAATACGTGCCGCGCTTGACCCCAGTCTCCTCTTTCCTGAATACTTTCTGGGACCACCAGACCTGTCCAACACGCTGCTTGGAATGGCAGCGCGCGGCGCTGGCGCGGCATGGGCAGAGTTGCTTGAGTTTTTAGTTAGGTTTTCTTTCTTAAACTTTGGCAATCATTCGCTCAGAGGCACAAATGGCCACATCTTCTGGTAATGAGGGGTCGTTGGCCCTCTTGGGCTCCCGGCCTTTTATAGAAAGCCTCTACTGCCTTTCAAACGCTTCCCCAACTTTGGATTTGACTCCATAAACCTTTTATTTCCTTCCAGTTTCCTTAGAACCGCTAACTTGATGGACGGGAAAGACCAGCTACTTAGACTAAATCCTACTGAGGTGTGAGTGACTGACATCTGAGACCGCCTTAATATTTGAGTTTTAAAACAGGATCTAGATAACTTCCAGGAATCTCCAGTCTTCTAAAGCAGGTTGATATTTCAGTCAGGGTAGCCCCTAAGGGATTTTCATTACACACCGCACTATTTGGGAGGCGCCTCCTGTGCGGCAGCTTCTCTGGAGATCAGAGACGGCCCGGACCTGGAAAACTTGGCAAGCGAAGGTGCCAGCACTGCCCCGGAGGACTCTTGTTTCCTTCGGCTCCTCCCCAGCTCAGGCCTCGTTACCATTGTTCAAGCGGACAATGAATTCAAATCATTTGAATTTGAATATCACGTAATTCACAAGATTCCTGTTAAGAACTCTCATCTCTTTATTTGAGGAGTGGATTGTATGTGTGTGAGTGCGAGAGAGGAAGAAAGACAGGGCAGAAGGGGTCCATTAGATTTAAGTGGAGATTTCACAGTGGGTGCTTCCCGGCTCCGCCACCGGCGGGCCCTCCTAGCTTCCGGCCCAGCCCCGGCCTCGGAGACCCTCGCAGACCCTCGCAGACCCAGCTTTGGGAATGATACTTAGGTTAGTTTATTTCTTGGTGCTATGGAGATTAGCCTTGTCCTGCAACAAGACGCGTTGGTATTGAGCAGCTACAGATCAATTAAGAAAATAATGAAACTGGGGGCGAATGGGGGTCACTAGAAATCCTGGGGTATCGACACAATCGGAGGCTAGAAGTCGCCCCCGCCTAACCCAGCTGCGCGCGCCGGGGGTCCACCCCTTGGTAGTGTCTGCCCTGGCACTGGGAAGGGGAATGAAGGCGAAAAGAGGGAGCCTCGACACCTCCTCCTCGCCCAGCCCCCGGTCCTGCGTCCGGCTGAGCCATCACCTTCGGACTCCTGGCCAGTCCCTGGGGCCAAGTTGTGGGAACAGTGCTCGCGGGAAGCAGGAAGGGCTACAACCCAGCACATTCTTGGGAGGCCTCCCCAGATTCTCCTTCCTCCTCTCTCAAATTCCAGCGCTGAGTATCCCCTCTGATCCCCAAAAGGCCTCAAGAGTTGGGTCGGAGGTGGGGAAGGGAGCAGGTGCCCAGGCCAGAGAGAGACCGAAAGCAGTCCCCAAGTTTTCTTTTTCCTACAAAGTGAAGGAGTTGGGTTACTCTGGCTGCCAGTGGCCACTTCCAAACTTTTTCATTCTTGAGTCTGGAAGAGCAGCAGTTCAAATGGGATCCATGCCTTCGGGGTAGGGATGGAAGGAATTTCAGAAAAACACTGCCAGCCGGCCAGGCCGCATTCGGCCGGGACCAGGGGGGGTAACTGAAGACCAGACCCGACTGATTGCGTGCCCGGCGACCCTCCACACTAGGTTGTGCCTTCGGCCACCGGGAGACCCTCTTCTGCGCTGCCTGAAAGCTGCTTCCTGCTCGAGAGCTCAGCCTCTCCTCGATACTTTCTGGCCCGGCCGCACCTCTGAGACCCGAGGCCCCGCGGGCGCTGGAAAGGCGTTGAAATTGAGGGAAAGTGTGTAAGGTACACGCTGGGTACCGCTGGGTACCGCGGGAGAGACGGGCGCGGCGCACTAGCTTAGCGGGCAGAGTGCGGAGAGCCGGGAATCCCGAGAGCCGCTAAGTCGCTCCTGACTTGCTGTAGCCGGGCCAAGCCCCCGCGGGCTCTCCGGACGCCCCTCCCGGGACCAAGGGAGGTGGGAGAAGGGAGGGAGGGAGCCGGCAGCCCAGGCGCTAGCCGCCGGTCCCCGTTCGCCCAGCACCCCCCGTGGCGCCGCGAGTCAATGGGATTTGCACACTCGAGGTGTAACAGCATTACTGCATTAATTACCATTTCCATTTCACGTCCAGATTGTTTACTTATCTGCGGGAAACATATGTCGGGAGAAGTTCACATTCCGGATTCTGCTCCGCTGCCCAAGGTGCAATTGCGAGGAGGCGGCGAGGGGGAGGGGAGGGCTTCAGATTTTTTATTACACCCTCTAGCCTTATCTGCCGCTGTAAATTATGAGGATCCTCCATTGAGCGGCATATGGAGATTATATACTTTTTTGAATATCGTTTCCCAAAGCCTGCAGATTTTCACTTTGAAATGAAACAATCCTCCACCAGCTCCCCCGGGGCCGGGAACCTGCTGTGCTTACCCTCGTGGCCCGGGGGACCCTTGTTGTAGGACCTGGCACACACCCACGTCCCCAGGGCAGCGGCCAGCGGCCTTTGGAGCCCTATTTCCCACGGTCTGAAATAATCTATCGGGTAAAACCCATCCGTCAGAAGTGTTCGAGAACCAAGGCGGCACCCCTGCTCTGTTTTCAGCACCTCACCCCGACTTCTGCGCGGTTTGCCTTCCTTTATCATTTTGCATACCCGCATAGACGCGAGCCCACTTCTGCCCTCTTCCTACGCTGGGAGACTCCAAACCAGCCACGAGGGTTGACTTGTTCACTCCTGCACACAGCAGCCTGCCAAGCCCTCACGCACCTCAAAGTTTCCCAGGCTCATTGGTCTTGGAAGAGCCAATTTTGGCTTCTTTGTTTGGGGAGCAGTGGAGGTGGCGGGGGATGTGCCCACGCTGGAGACGTGAGCCCTGAACAGAAATACTGTGTGGAAGGCAATTGCCTCCCTGCTCTGGGATAAGCAGTACCCACCGGGGCAGTGCGGACCGAATCTCATCTTTCTTATCTCTCTGAGACCCTTTTCAGGCTGAGATCAGAGAGGGAGGAAAAAGGAAGAGAGAATCATTGTTCTTTTTTTAATTTAATATACCAAGCCTCCCGTTCAGGTCATTTGCATGCTTAATTTAGTGATAAAAGTCAATAAGCAGAATCACAGGGTTCTCCCCCTCATTTAATTTCTTTTGACCACATTTTCCCACAGTAATCAGGAAAACAGTAAAATATATGTGTCCCTGTTTTTTTCTGTTCAACGCTCAGTTCACAATGCAATTGTAATAGGTGTGCTTTTGTAATGTAGTTTGCTTGTTTTTAAAGGACATAAGGAAAAATATGTCTTTTATGTCATTATTTTTCATCTGTTTGGGTTTGGTTTGCAGGATTACACACATTCCACATGTAGACATCCACTTTCAAAAACCAAATTTAGAAATTTCCTTAAAATGCCTGTTTTTATTATTGTAAATATCCCTTGGAAAACCTATTGTGTTGTTATAGCAGGAACAATTAGATGGACCAAAACAATGAAATTAAGACAGAGAAAAGGTAAGATGGTAAGACAAAAGAATGGGGGAAATAAACAGATTCTTTTCCATTAAGTATTGTTTTGGGATTTCTAATTTTTGCAAGACTCCTAAGAAAATTGTGAGGTGTCACTTCTCTCTTCTGGATCTATCTGTAATTGAATCTAGGTCACTATTCTAAAGTCTGCTTCCCACTTTCCTACATCAGGCTGAAATTTGGGGGAGGGACAAGGGTCTTGCAATTTCATTTAAAATGTAATGGTGGATGAACTGATAAGCAAATAGGGAAAAGAGAGTCTGCTTAAAAGAAGAAAAAAAAGGCATGGTTTTAATATGCTCCAGATGGGGGGAAAATGATTTACATGAGAGTTTATTTCCTCTTTGCTGATATGAAAGAATTACAGATACAAAACCCACTGATCTATAGAATAAAAAAAAGAAAAGAAATGTTATTTTCCTGTAAAGGTGTCAGTTCATTTATATTCATTTAACCATCCATCCATCAACTCACTTTCTCACTCCTTGCACATTCTCTCTAGCTGTGTCAAACCTTCTCCTACCAATACACTTTGCTAGAATATGCAATGAAGTTTTGTTTCTTAAAATAATGTGAGATTGAGATGAAACAGGTAAAGCAAGAAAGTTTTGCTGTTTTTAAGAATCCCTGATCATTTAACATTATGATTTCAGGGCAGTTTGAGAACACACAGCATGCCTAAAATATTATGTGCAGAAGATATGCAATTATTTTTCCATAAAATATACATGCAAGAGAAAGATGTTTATCAATTGAAAACCTTTCTGTAACATAGAAACAGAAACATACCAAAGGAGGAATCTTTATGTATAGTCAGATGTCAGGTCAATAATGCATTGTTTCATTAAAATAGCTGTTATGGGTATGAACAAGTCCCCATTTCCTTGAGGATTTTCTGTCAAGGTATGAGCAATATCAACTCCTTTGTATTAAAAGTTGCCAGGTCTAAATAATTGTGTAGTAAAATTTACATATATCAAGAAAGAAATGATAGGTGCTGTCATTTGGGGACTTCCAAATGGAGATTACTTAGGATTAGGTTTTTACTTTTCTTGAAATAAAAGATGATGACAAGAATAGCAGACACTTTTTCCATATTCATTCAGATAAAGGGGTAAAGTAGTGTCAGCCCCAGTTTTAATGTCATCCAAATGAATGACTGGAGATCTACAGGCCTAAGCAAGAACAAGATCAACCATCAATATCTGATAATAGTTTCCACAAGTAGAAAAAGCAGGAAATGTATTCCCATAGGATGGAGCTTCTCCAGACTGAAGACTGTCTTTCTTCTTTCTTATTCTTTCCTCTCTGCCTGTTTAGTTTTCCTTTACAAAATGTGAACACTACTGTCAGATCAGAAATTTCCTGTGTAGGTCTTCATAAATTATCAGCATCATTCTTTGTCATTTCAGTTTCTTCCTGGTCTCCCTTTAGCTGTGGTAATGCATTTTCTCACTCATCTAATTTATATTAAACAAATTGAGTATGAGGCTGAAGGAGTAACAGTTTGGTCAGAAGTTGAAATGTCTCATGTACATTTCTTACCTCAAACTCTACAGACTATTTGGAATGAGTGCTTATGAGATAAATCAGCTGGATGAGAGGACACCTGGAAGACATTTTAGAGTTTCTCCTTACCATTACCTTTTCCCTTCTGGGTTCTCTGGAGCATTTGTGACACTTACACCTAATAAGAAGAATCTGTTTGCTTTGAGTTATCTTTGAGAATGGAACTGTGAAGAAAAAAAAGCTGAAGGCCTGAAGGTGTGTCATCTGTAGAAGAGGTGAGCTGAACTTTTCTTTGTACAAATATACTTGTGGTTTTCAGTGAGCCATTTATGTAATTTGCATAAAAAGGTTACACCTAGAGCTACTGTGAGCCCAAACAAGGCGTTATCATAGACTTGGAGAAACTCAAAGTGTATCACACACCTATAGCAGTATTCATGGTCAGCTTCTAAGGTAGAAATAATTGGAACCAGAGAGCAGGTCATTCTGCTGTCAAATTAACAAACAACCTTACCTCCTTTGCAGATGATTGAAGATGCTCCAACATTTCTTGAAAACGTGTTTTACAATAAACAGGTAAAATGAGTGATTATGAAGGTGGGTTTGGATTTTTTATTTTAGGAAGAGAAATTCCAAAAGCAAATCTGAAGCCAAGTCTTGTGATTAGGTCTCTCTCAGCCACAGCCCCATCCTTGTGCAGGTGACCTCTTCTGGAGCTCTTCTAGTGAATCAACACTGTCTCTTGCTCTCCCATGTCAACTCTCAGAGAACATTCTACAGGGACATTTTGTTCTTATCTTCCTTTTTTAAAAATGGAAACAGAAATTAAATGATCTCCACTATCACCAATGTACTATAATGGACATTTGAATCACCAAGTCCACTGAGAAAAGGAGACCTCGTCCCGTTATGAGATAATCTGGAGGCAAACAGGTAAATGTGATTTGTGACAAACTGTTGCCAAAAAAATATTATTATGATGTCACCTTTTTTACTTGAGGAGGATTCAAAAGTAGCACAAACTCAAAAGAAAAAAATTATTTGGACTGAGATCAAAAGGGATATGTATTACTTTCTGTTTTCTGGTTATCCTCTGAGCTTCATGGTTGAACTTACTTTTCTGAATGGGCAGCTAATTGCCACTACCCAGGGAACCCAGACCCCTTATGCTAAGATTCTGAACCACTGTCAGTGAAACACAGGGTGGAAGGGATAATGAAGGGAGTGGCATACCAATACAGATTAATCATGAAAGCTTTCATAATTGGACTTTAGTCCTTTACTAATGGTAGCAAGTTCATTCATATACTCTTGCCCTTGGCAGCCTTAAAAGCTGTGACTGTCTGGCTAGGAGAAATCCATGATACTGAAAGACACAAAATCTGGAGTGTGATCAGATAAGCCTGAAAGACTCCCAGAGCCCAGTGGAGCTGTTTCCTGTCATGGAAACTGAAGTCTGAGCAGCAAGCCTCAGGCCATTCATCTACTGAAGTCACTGGTTTACATGCAGAAAAAGAAGTCAGAAAACTCTTATTTTACACCAAGGGGCATTGACTGTGACTGGACTGATGAATGCAAATGGTTAAGAGGCCATTGGATTCAAATGGGTAAAATTTTTATTTCTTTGAAGTCAGCATCTGAGAGGAAAGCCATGTTTAGGTACCATTTCAGCAAGTGAATTAAATTACATTACATTTTATTTTAGTAAATGTGTTTTAAGGTTATGTTTTAATTGAATGTATTTTTTTTTCCAGGATGCTAAAGATTTATCTCCATCTTCCCTGGAGAGATGTACTCTGTTTGCAATAAGAGAAAGCCACAATTGTTAATTAGATGGATGTTAACTGAGCACTCTGTGCAAAGAAGCATACAAAGTGCCTTAGGTACTCCATCTTGTTAAATTCTCCCCAAAGCACCAGGAGGTAGGTACTGCTGTTATCCCCCATTTCACATGGAAGAAAACTGAGGCCCAGAGACATTAACTGACTCAACCAAGGGCCCAAAGTCCTCATAATAGAACTGCTATACTCACATTCACTGTCTGCCCACTACAGGGGGAGGTAAGTGAAAGAGAGAACAGAGGACCCAGAGAATTCAGAGCTTGGGACAAGATCAAAGAAGAAGAGAAAAAGGTAGTATCAGGGTAAGGTGGAGTGATTGCAGCACCTTCCCTTTTTCAGGGGGATGCATAGAATATTTGGAATCTAAACCAATCAGCATCTCCTGTCACTGTGGATGGAGCCCTTTTGCTAGTTGAGCATACTACTGGTTCGGCCTTATTGGCCCAAGCTTCACTAGCTGCTTCTAAGTCTTAGAGACACAGCCAGGGATCAGGACATCATCAAGCTAATCCTGAATTATCACAGATTTGGAGGGACACATTCACAGATGCACATTTCCTACAGAGCCAACCAGATGAGCCCTTTCCAGACTCATTCCATGATGCTTAATCCACAGGGCCTTCTATGCCAGGGAGATTAGCAATTGAAGGTATAATGTGTTGAGAAGGGAAAGAGGAAATATTTCCCCCAATTCTGTTTCTCATTCTCCTGCCCCTGGTCAGATTTAGTAAATCTGTTACCCTTATTGCCCCCCTGCATTCTTTAGTCAAATTCTTTAAATCTGGCCAGCCTCTGTGTCTTTGCCTTAAGATGGGACCATCAAAGTTTGATCATAATATTTATGTCTAAGGCAATATTGGGACATTCCAAAGCCTGTCATTTTCCCAGTCCCTACTTTGGGTACAACTTTTGCAGAACTGCTCAAAGATATACTCCTTTACTCCTTCCTCTTTTAGCTTTAGGATCAACCATCAGTTGGAATGCAAATGATTCCTATTAAGTCACTTTAAGAAGAAGGGGGAGGAGGAGGAGGAGAAGGAGGAGAAGGAGAAGGAGGGAAAAGAAGAGGATATGAAGCCAGACGAGAGTCCATGCAGAACTGAGGGGCAGAAACTTGTGAGCAAGATTTAATAATTTTATAAAAATTTTAAAAGGGTATTTGAAATGCTAATGACATAACTAAGGCTTTTATTTGTTTTGTCACTTAGTTTTTATTAATGAAAAGCCTTTTTTACTCTAACATTTTGTTCTTAGTAGGCAATCTGTCTCCCCACCACCTCCTTTGGTTATTTTAAAATCTTAAAATCTGTTTATCTCTAATATTTTTTTATTTTATTACATAGGTGTATGGTTTTATTTTTATGGACTTTTTTTTTTTCTCCCAGCTTTTCTTTATTGATTACATTGTTACAATAGTTCCAATTTTCTCTCCTTTACTCCCCTCCACCCAGCATCTCCCTCCCCTAGCAATCCCCCCTACCAAGTCCATACCCATGGTTCGTAAAAAATAACTATCCCTCCCTCTCAGATATTAAGACCCTTTGCAATCTTATAAAGGACAATGGGCGAAGGTCTCAAGCTCCTCTAGCTGCTTCAAGCTGGACATGGTCGTCGTCCTACCTACCCTTGGGTCCAGAAATCCCTAATAATAGTGGGGGTGTGGAGGGGCGGGTGGCCTTCCCACATGGGGAAGGATCGTGCAGACTCCAGGTCAGTTGGCTGTCTCTGGACAACGGCGTGCTTGGTTTAGCAGGCTGGCATTCTTGTTGTGTTCTGGGGGCAACAGATTTGGCAAAAAGGGTTAAAAGACATCATTCAATCCATAACTACTAGGTGACAAAAGGCAGGGATTAATTTTTCAATGTTCCACATTAGGAGAAAAAAAAAGTGGGGGGGGCTTCTTTGGAGGAAGGTGCGCTAGGCACATCTCGCCTGTCCAAAACCCTTTTGCCCATTATATTTAGTTTGGGCTGAGGGAAATAGTTTATGTTTCCCCCCTAAGGCTTTTATTTGTGAACTGCAATTGATGACATGACCAAGTAGTCAAATTACAGTTTTATATACCTAAGGGATGCAGACCAGTGGAATGTTGTGTTGGGCAGGTTTCTCAGCATTGCTGGGAAGCCCTGATGGAGGCTGGGGGACAGAGAGGGGTGCCAAGGCGAAGGCTGAGAGTGCTGGTCCTGGCCCCTGTCCTTTGATAAGGGACAGAAGGTCAGAGGTCAGAGTTGGCCAAATTTTCTTCTTTCAAATATCACCTTCACAATTTTGGTCACATCTGAGAAGGCATGGTTGTTTAGAAAAGACAATAATGCTGAGAAAATAGAAGGCAAGAGGAAAAAAAGAAAACCAAGCATGAGATGGATTGATTCCATAAAAGAAACCATAGGCAGGAGTCTACAGGAGCTGAGCAGGGCTGCTGAGAGCAGAACTTTGGGGACATTACTCATTCACAGGGTTGTCAGGAGTCAGAGCTGACTCAAGGGCATGTGACATAAACACTTTATATATATTTTTAAGTTGACTCATTTCCTTTCACTTTAGCCTTATTTTATATGAATCATGAGTCTGTTGTGGTAGGGTTTTGTTTTGTTTTGTTTTTAAATACTAATTGAAATTTAAAAATTTCCCCTGTGACAGTCATAACATCCCAAGTCACACAGTTTGGGAAACACTTATCTAAAGTGCTCATTTTAGCATGGAGGAAAATGAAGAAGGATCACAGGAGTAAAGTAATTTGTCAAAATTCACATGGTCTGACAACAGAAAAGGTTAGTCTATAGCCTGAGTCTTTCAGGCATTGGCCCAGCAAACTTTCCTTCTATTTCTCTCATTTTTCTTAGATACTAAAAGGAAGGGTAGGCAATTAGCACTTTCTCTTTTTTTAATTGAATTTATTGGGGTGACACTGGTTCACAAGATCATACAGGTTTCAAGAGGACAATTCAATAAAACACGGTCTGCACACTGCATCGTGAGCCCAGCGACCCAAGCAAATTTTCTTTTTGATCCCATTCCACGCTTCACCCACCTTCACCTACCCCTCACCCCTTTTCCTTCTGACTGTCACTATCCTTTTGTCTGTGTCTATATGATATATTGTATATGTGTGTGTCGGGGGGTGTTTGTTTAATCTTTTCATCGTCTTTCATCCAGCCACCCACGCCATGCCCTCTGACAGCTGTCAGTCTGGTCTTTGTATCTATCAGCCTGTTTCTATTTTGTTTATCAGTTTATTTTGTTCATTAGACTCAATATATAAGTGAGATCATATAGTATTTGCGTTTCTCTGACTGGCTTATTTCACTTAGCACAACAATCTCTAGATCCATCCCTGCTGTTGCAAAAGGTAGGATTTCCTTTTTTTTTTTTTTTTTTTTTATAGCCAAGTAATATTCCATTGTGTAAATGTACCAAGCTTCTTATTTTTAACCTACCCATCTACTGATGGGCACTTGGGCTATTTTCAGATCTTGGCTACTGTAAATAACGCTGCAATGAACATATTCTTTTAAATTAGTGTTTTGGGTTTCTTTGGATATACTCCCAGAAGTGCAATGGCTGGGCCATAAGGCAGTTCCATTCGTAATTTTTTGAGGTATCCCCATACTGCTCTCCACAGTGACTAAACCAATCTACATTCCCACCAACAGTGCACTAAGTTTCCCATTTCTCCACATCCTCTCCAGCACTTGTTGTTTGTCGATTTATTGATGATAACTATTCTGACAGGTGTGAGGTGATATCTCATTGTGGTTTTAATTTACATCTCTCTGATGATTAGTGATGCTGAGCATTTTTTAAATATGTCTATTGGCCCCCTTTGTATGTCCTCTTTGGAGAAGTGTGTATTTGAGTCCTTTGCCCATTTTTTAACTGGGTTGTTTGTCTTTCTGTTGCTGAGTAGAATGAGTTCTTTGTATATTTTGGAAATTAGCTTCTTATCAGATGTATCATTGGCAAATACGTTCTCCCATTCAGTGGGTTCCCTTTTCATTTTGTTGATGGTTTGTTTTGCTGAATTAACACTTTCTCTTGGGGGAGGAAATTATGAAGATTCACCGGGTTTTCTTATAAAGTTTAAATGCTCTCTGGGTAGTATCCTTATTCAGAATGTCTTCATTTTTAAAATTATATTGTACAAAACCTAATACATTTTTATAGGAATTGTGGGGCAGGGGTTAAGATGAAGGTCTGGGTCTATGTGAAGGAGGGATCTGAATGGGCTTTGAGAGCTGGGGGCTGCCCATTCTCTAAGAAGTTCAGCTGGTCAGGACATGGCAGAAATGGAAGGAAAAGGTCTCTAACCATAAGCATTCCAGCCTTGGACAGTCACCAGTGCCTCTGTGCCTTGTAAAATGCAGCAAGTCATGGAATGCAGTCTCCTGCCAGGGTCCCAGTGCTGTGCACCGCCCAACAGCCTGACTTCCCTGTATATGTTTTAACTAGGAACACTTTGTGGTCCTAGATGACTGAATTCTTAATCTGTGGCCTTCAAAGTCTGTGGTTGTTTCCAAAATCATGTGGCCTTGTAGTCTTGTATTTGTCTCTGTCAGCACAGATTCCAAAGTAAAAGTTAAAACAAAACCAAACAAAAACAGTGAAGCAGTTTAGCCCCATGGAAGAAAAAAGCACCCAACAAAT
Source organism: Furipterus horrens (assembly GCF_987537825.1). NCBI lineage: Eukaryota > Metazoa > Chordata > Mammalia > Chiroptera > Furipteridae > Furipterus > Furipterus horrens. The sequence continues at coordinate 110,829,809 of NW_028327177.1, read as the reverse complement.
CAAGCATTTTGTTGCAGACTGGTACTGGTTTTCTTTTTTTTCTTTTCTTTTTTTGAGGGACTGACATCTTCTTACATATTGCTTTTTTTCTTTCCACCACATTTCTCATTTGGAATTACTTCTTAGCTTTAAACCTTCTGCTGTAATGAATGTATGTTTAACAAAACCTCCCAGCTTACCCTAGTTTGTACAGTTAACTCACTCTCCAGGTAGACTTCCAACACCTTGTATGTAGGTATTATCTCTATTTTACAGAAGAAACTGGAGCCTTGAGAAGTTAGAAGACTTGCTTACTGTCACAGAGCCAATAGGAAGAGAACCTAAAACTCAGATCTTTTCCCTTCCAGTTTGGGACTCTTGCAAATGCATCCTGTATCTCTTTCTTTCTTCAAGTCAACACATGCTTTCTTCAGAGTCCTTTGGTCCTTGGTCCTTCATCAGTCTTACCTCTGCAGCAGTAGTTCACTCGCTAGGACTCTTGTGCCTTGTGTTTGTTTTGTTTTTTGGGTCTTTTCTAGACATCAGATTATCATTTTGGTTAATCACTTGAGTGTTAGAATCAGAACTTTGGAATTTGAATCAAGCCCTGTTGCTTGCTAGCTGTGTGGACTCTGTGTCCTACTTTCTTCATCTGCAAAATGGATGTAGATGCAGTACCATCCTCACAGAGTTGCTTTGGGGACATTATAGTAGTAAAGTGCTTAGGACTATGCCACACACTTAAAGAGTGTTAGATATAATTTTGAATTTATTATTTATTTTCTTTCACTTTTAAAAAATCCTTTTTATTCGTATATTTTTACAATGACTGAGAATATCAGTTGAGATTCTGTTCTGTCCATCTCTGTTACAGGATGTCATACTTATTTTTAAAACATCACAAAGAGCATCCTCAGCCTTTTCCCCCTTCCCATGTGGCTATAGTTTGCCTGTTATTATACAAGTTATTTTCTTTTTATTTCACAGCCCAGTGGGTGGGGGTGGGGATGTGTGGAAGCACAGTTTAGGAATTTTTAAATTGACAAATCTTGTTTGTTTTTTCCCAGTTATATCGAAAAGGACAAAAAAAAAAAAAAATCTCTCCTGTTCATAAACATTGGCCTCTTTGGTGGTCAGAATTTGGAAATGGCAGGGGGGATTTCAGTGAGTTTCTTAGATCCAAGGTCAGAGACAACATTATCCATCTCCTGCTCTCCATCCAGCATTTCCCTGCCTCCTGAATTTATCAAAGTCCTTTTAGGTCACTGCATTCCTGAAGGTTCCACGCCTTCTTTCTGTGCTCTGAATCTTTCTTCCAGAGCCAGCCTCTAGGAATCTGACCCCTCCATGCTTTCTCTTTTTTCTGTCTCACTGTAGTCTCCTCTCCTTCTCTCTCCCTCCTGGTCCAGCTTCCTCCTCTTCTCTTCCCTCTATGCCTTTATTCATTCAACCCATAGTCATGGAATACTAGCCATATTCAAGAACTTTTGAAACTAAGGATTCAGAGGGGGATGAGGCCAGCTTCTGGAGACTACTCTTTCCTTTTAGTGATTTGAATGGATATAATACTTGAAATCAGCTGTACTTAATTTTGCTCTGTCTAGTTTTCTGCCACTCATTACCTGTATAATCATAGGTTATTTACTGTATCTTTCAGGGTTGGTTTACTCTTTGGTTAAAAAGGGGATTAGACTAGTAGTCCCAACACTTTGCCACAGATGTGTCATAAGAATTAAATGAGATAAGATGCATGATGCTCACCCAGATGCCTGGCACATATGAAATGCACAGGATATGTAACAATTGCCATGTGTTATTATTAAACTGTATGACATGGCGGAAACTAATAGGGTGGACTACTTTGTGAATTCAGACTTTTTCTTCTCTCTTTTTCCTTTCCTGTGATATTTACGCAAGAAAGCCCTGTATATATTTAAAGTCAGCTATCTGGTAATTGCTTATATAATCTAGATTCACTTGATAACCCCTCCATGTTTCTATATAGACCCAATAAAAAATCAGAATAATAAACTAAAGTAAAGGAGTTAGTCTACATTTTCAGGGTCAGCAGAATTTCAACTCAGATAGAATGGGGAACAAATGTAAATTCTAAATCTGTAGTTTGTGTGGACCTGGGGTTTTAGGAGTTCAGAGCTGAGAGAAACCTGTGAGAGCTTTGAGGCCAGCCTCACATTTTTATATAAAAGTAGTCAAGGACCAGGGAGGCCAAGCTGCCACAACCAAGGTCACAAAAGGAGGCCTTGGCAGAGCAAGGCCTTTTGATGCCTACCTCTATGTGAGCTCCACTTCACTAGGCTGCCAGGACAATGGATGAAAAATGAAAAAATAGTGTAGCTATTTTGTGCCTGTACATATTATGGAGGCCTCTGATGGAATGGTCTATGAGATTTCATGATGGACAAGCAGATGTAAACTCATATAATAATGAGCACTCTTATTACTCATAGCTCAGAATAAAATAACTGCCTGCATGCTGCCTACTCTGTGCCAGTGACTTTGTATTCATCCTCTCATTTCATCCTCAGGCCCACCCTCCAAGGTAGATGTTATTCTGCCCCAAATAAATTAAGGCTCAAGGAAGCTAAATATTCCTGTGGTCCTAAAAGACTCGGATTGCTACTGAGATCTGTGTGTTTTCAAGGAACATGAGCTTTTCCCTTTGTCATGCTGCTTGATTTGTGCTCAGAATTGTCTCTATTGGGAAAGTGATTAAAAAAAAAAAAAAAGATACAAATTGTGAAGGAAAAGGACCAGAGGGCGAGGATAAGGAATTTCCGGAGAACTAGTACAAGAAGGCTTCCTGGAAGAAGTAAGTTTGTAAAGAGCTGAGAGAACTGCAGAGATACTGTGGGCTAACCTGGGAATTTAGTCATCATCACAGGGATCTGTGATCTTTGATCACTGCTTGTTAGAAATGCAAATTCTCAGGCCCCTGCCCAGACTCACTGAATCAGAAACTCAGGAGTAGTGCCTAGCAATCTGGGTTTTAACAAGACCTCCAGGTTACTCAGAAGCATGTGAAAGTTTGAGATCTACTGATCTAGACCAGCGCATTTCAAACTTTAATGTACATGAAAATCACCTGAAGATGGGGTTGCCAGATTTAGCAAAAAAAAAAAAGTATATTTATGGGACATATTTATACTAAAAAACTTTTTATTGTTTATCTGAAATTAAAGTTCAACTTGGCCTTCTGTATTTTATCTGGCAACTCTGCCTGAGTACCTTTTCAAACTGCAGCCTGATTCAGTAGGTCTGAGGTAAAGCCTGAGATTCTGCATTTTTAACAAGCTCCCAGGGAATTTCAGAGCTGCCAAAACGCACTGATTACAAGGACCTAGAACTACTTGTTAAATGTATATTCCTAGACCCTTCCTCAACCTACTGAATCAGAATGTCCAAAGGAAACATCAATTTAGAATGTTGTAACTAAGGGACCATGTGTTCTTAGTCACAAACATCCCATCTACAAACTTTGAGGAGACGTTCTGTAAGTTTAGCTCTTACACAAACATGCAACTCCATACTCACAATACTTAGTAGAGATGACCCAAGAATGAGGTGGCCCTGCTGAGATGTGTGATGGGGAAGGGATGCTTGCTGAGGTGGATGGAGAACTTACTGTGGGAGTGGAGGGACCAGGAAATCAGAGACTTGGAGCACCTGCAGGGAAGGAGCAAAAGTCAGGGGCTGCTTATCACCTCAGGCTCTCAAACACAATCACATTCTCTCAATGTGGAAAATACTAGTGAGTACACTTATTGAACCCCTCTTGTGTTGAGAAATCTATATATTATATCTTATTTCTGTTGATTCTCAAACAAGGCTTTACATTTGAAACTGTCTACCCTATTTAGTAGATGAAGAACTCCAGGCTCAGAAAGGCTGAGTAGCTTGCCTAAGGGCATCCAGCTAGTATGCTAGTCCTAGAGGCAGGTCTGCTCCTAAAGACCCTCTTCTCTGCATGTCTCACTCTGACACTTGTTCATGTGCAAGGTTCTGAAGCACTTGGTGGCTCCAAAAGAGGCCTGGGCACTGCCCTCTACAGCTGCAGCCACACAGCCAGCTGTGCTCACCTGCACAGACCCAGCCTGCTGCGTGACTCATTTGCTGGCTTTTGTCTCTCCAGGAGAGTGACCTGCACAGTGGAAGCTCCTGGAGAGGGCCTGACTACCCACTTCATTAGGTCCATTAGTTTCCTCCTTTTTGCCACAGTGGGATTAGTCATGTATTTATTCTTGATGCACTTTTTTTCCCCCTTTGATCTTCCAGAACAACCACTTCAATTTAGGTTTCTACCTGGACATGATGAAATTCCAAGCATGTTCTCAACTCCATCCCAGGTTTCAAGGTGTATTAGTTTAAAGAATTCCTCTCCATCTGAGGAAATAATATTGGTCTGAGCAATGCTGGAGAGTTGGAGGTCCCAGACTCACTATGGGTAAGACGTTAGAATTTCAAACTCGATCCTATTGATTTCTCATCCTTTTGATCTTTTCAGAACATGTCAGGTGAGCTAAGTTTATATAATTTGGAGGGGAGGGGGGCTGGTTGGCTCCAGTTTTATTATGACCTATTTTTGTCATTTACTTATTAAGAAAAGCAGCAGCCGGCAGCCAAACCACTTAAGGACATCCTTATAGCTTCTACTGTTCCAAAGCCCAGGCAATTATTTGGGTTTTAGAAAAGTGACTGAGTCAGAGCATCAGCCTGGGATGGATTTTGTTTTGCCTTTAAGCAAGCTCCAGTCCTTTGTAGAGTCCACAAGTGAAGAGAATAACCAAGAAACACACAGCTCTTTTCAAGGACAGCAAAGGAGAAGAAAAGTAATATTTCCTGAGTGTTTAGGTTGTGCCAAGCACTTAACTCGCTTAATCCTCTCAATAGCTTTAGGTCGTAGATCTTATTATCCCCATTTTACAGATTAGAGAGTCTAGCCTCAGAGGTTAAGAACCATGCCCCAAGTTCAAACAGCCAGAAAATGACAAACCTGGGATAAAAATTCAAGTCTGTCTGATTTCAAAGTCATGTTTTTACTCTATGTGGGTTGGAGAATTTCTTAATGCACCTTGAAAAGTAAGAAAACTTGTTTGATTTGTTCTATCGTTTCTGTGTTTTTCAATGAATAAAATATGTGTTGTTTAAAAGTACTGGGTTTTCACTCAACCAGATATCAATATTGACTAAAAGCTCTGCTAGTAAGTGGAAAATATAAATAAATCAGTGGAATATAATGTAAGGATCTGAGAATCAACCCAAGAGAAATCAGGAAGGTAGGTGATGGAATAAATGAATGGTGTTTGGAGCAATTGAGTTTTCACATTAAAATAAAGTAAAATTTCTATATCATCTTTACTAAAGTTTGCACATTAAAAACAAACTCCAGGTGACTTAAGTATCTAAAGATTAAAACAAAATAAAAATATTTAAAGGAATTTTTTAAATGTAGGAGAATATCTGTGTGATCTTAGGGCAGGGAAGACGCACAAAATAGAAATTATAATGGAATGATTGATAGTGTGGCTACCAAAAAGTTTAATACTTTTGCAGACCAGAAAGCCTCACTTACAAAGCTAAAAGATGAGAAGCAGCCTGAGAGAAAATATTGGGAAGATGTATAACTGTCAGGATTAGTATTGAGAATGTTTTAAAAGACCAAACAAACAGAACTCCTACAAATCGATATGCCAAGACAGACTTAGCCTAGTAAATAAATGGGCAAAGATTCTAGAACAAAAACTTCACAGAAGAATAAAGATGTTCAACTTTACAGGGAAATAACAACAAAAATAATAGGATTGGCAAAAATTAGTTAATATTTTATTAACAAGTATGAGTGAGAACTTGGGCCAATGGAAACTTTCACATATTACTGGTATTAGCATAAATTTGTATAGCAACCTTGGTAATATCAGGTTAAAATAGACAATGTGGCCCTGACTGGTGAGGCTCAGTTGATAGCATCATACCACAAAGAGAAGATTCCCCAGTTGGATTCCCAGTCCGGGCACATGCTTAGGTTGTGGGTTTGGTCCCCGGTTGGAGTGTGACTAGAGATAGTCGATTAATACTTCTCTTGCACGTCGATGTTTCTCTCCCTCCCTTCCCCCCTCTCTCTAAAAAAGAAAAAAATCAACAATGTGCATAGCCACTCAGAAACCCACCTGAAGACATGCATATGTCCCAGAGAAACTCACAGGCAGGAGCAGGTGCAGCTCCTCAGGCATGTGCAGTCTCACAGGACACTGTTCTCAGGAGGGCCCTTTGTTTGATTTAATGCATTCACCACCTTGAAATTTTTACTAATTTTATTTTTGAAATTGTGCTTTTAAGTGAATTCAATGGGACCATAGAGCATGTTATGAGGGGAGGAAATGGGTACAATATGCATAAAACCCTGTTCCTTGCTGCCGGATTCATACATAACATTCAAGATGCCCCATGAGTGCAGAATTCTGGTAGACCCATGATGCATGGAAGTTCAGCAGGACTCAGAGCAAGAACAAGGTAAGCATGGGACACCTAGGACTGAGAAGGGGGGAGCTGACAGCCCTGAGGGGCCATGCTTTTAGTCTGAACCAGCACTTGCTTCAAACACAGAAAGAAGGGAGCAATCAAGGCACATGAGCAACCCAGGCAGCCTACCACATTCTTTCTTATTCACATACTTCCCCATGTTAGCTAACCACTCAGGCTAAAATGATGACACAGAAAGAAAGGGAAAGAAAGAGCAACTCAGTTCCTTTTTCTTTCAGTCCTTCCTTATTAGTAAGCTGAAGGCAGAGTGTGGGTAGAAGGTGCGTGAATCAAGAAGTGAAATAAAGACAGCTGAGTTTGTTTTGTGAGGTGTTTCCACGTTTCTAATAATATGAAATGCATATGCATATATGAGCTACAAAATGCAAGTTGTATAATTTCAGTGATTTCCCATATGAGTAAAATATGTTTATATTTGCATTTAAAACTGACATTGCACAATATAACAATAGAAGGTAAAATTCATGATAATAATTTAAATTTTTAATTTTTCTTAGAACAACATTAGGATGACATTAAACCTGTGACAAGTTAAGAAAGAGAAAGAGAGAGAGAGAGAGAAAAGAGACCATGGAGGAAAGGAAAAAGCTTTGTATTTCAGTACCTTTAACTGCACCTTGCCCCCATGTTTTGAATGGGGGGTTGGGGCAGTGCTGTAGTTCGTTACATAGCCAGTGTAGTTTCAGATGGTAACACAAACATGACTGTCCATTTTAGCACACTTGTAAAGATTTTTTAATGGAAATAATTCAATGTCTAGGAATCAGAAAACAGATTATAGAACAGTTTATAAAATGGAATAAACATGTTAATTAACCAAATCCACAGATACATGGGTGGAGATCAAAAACAACATTAAGAAAAAGTTAAACCTAGAGAGTATTCCATAAGGTATGAGAGCATACATTTATATAATTTTATAAAACACCCACAAAAATCATTACTTATGGATGCATTTTTTAATTAGAAAAATGGAGAGTATAGAAACTTTGACCAGGCACACACCACATTCATTACAGTTATTTTATTTAGAAAGAGTGAGAGAGAATGGGACCATGAAGAAGAAAATGAAGGACCTTGAAGTTATTTTAAATATTTTATTTCTTAAAAAAACAAAATATGTTAAATTTATTAAATTGAGTGCTGAAAACATGGGTTTGGTATATTGTTCTTAGTGATCTCCATATTGGTTTAATTTTTTAAAAATCCTTCTAATTTAAACAAGATACATCAGCCATGTCCCCTACTATCCTGACATTCCAAAAGCAATTTCCAAAAAGGAAAAAGAAAATTTGGTGAGAATGGCATCTGCTTCTTTGAACAAGATGCTGAAACATGATTCTACTTAGTTATCATTATGGTTGTGAGCAGAGGTTATGCCCAGGCCATTAGCTAATCATCTAGCTGACACAGGAAGACACATCATGCATCTGATTTCCAGAGTGACGCTGGGTTTTTGTTGTTGTTGTTGTTTGTTTGTTTTTGACTCTCTTAAACCAACTTTTTTTGTTAAATGCCCGTTACTTTTATGTCCTGAATTTGCTAATAAGAAGTCAGACTTTTGGAATTTTCTGTTGCCTTCTGGAGGATGGTTACATTCTTGGCCTTGGACCAGACCAGAGCACAATGGTGATTCACTGATGCATGCAGCCCGAGTCTTGGCTCCCACACAGACTGTAATCGCTCGTAAACTCTGAAGGCTTGAGTTCCAATTCATTCACCAGAGGCACAATATAAAATGGAAATTATTTTGGCTGCAGAAGCATGATGTAGCCTATCTGTGTATAAAACCATTGCAATAAAAGGAAAAGAAAGTTAATCTAGGAAAGTGATGTTTGTTTTTATTATTGTTTTTACAATAATTGCCTTTATTTCTAGATGCTGGTCATGTTACTAGGAACTTGACTGCTATTTGAGGCCTGGAGCAACAGGGTACTAATAATAGTCCCTGGAAGGTGACACTTCAGGGTCAGTTCAATATCCTTCTGTCTTCCAGCCCCTATTCCCCCACCTCTAACGTACCACCTAGAAAACTCCCCCATGAGTAAACCTGGCACAGGTAAGAAGCAGGGAGCCTTCATGCTACTTTTAGTTGAAATAGCACTTAATTTATAAACTGCATGTCTATCTCTTTTCTCTCAAACCTCAAAAACTTGACAAGGATCAAATATGACCAGTATCTTACAATTCAAAATGTAAGTATCTCTTACATTGAGAGTGGAAAGAAAAATAAAAGTCTCAACATAAAAGTGAGTTGGATTTAAAATTGTTTTAATAACTCATCAGCAACGCCCCCCTTTTAACTCTCCTTTAATCCAAATTGATTGCAAAGACAGAATTAATCTTTTTCATATAATTTATAGTATTTATTCTAATTTATGCAGGAAATAACTCACAAAAGAAGGCTTCTCTCACTGCCATTTGCAGACAACAACACCGGACTGGAATTTTCTTCATACCAACTCTTCACCCAGTGGAGGGGGCACGGCAGTAGTGGGATTCTAGTAAATAAAGTTGTAAGCACCTTTTTCAGTCTCCGGGTGAAAAACTAACGTTGAAAAGAGCTTGCTGAGTCAGGGGAAGTTCTTCCTGTCCTGCTCTGATACTGACATTATGTGGTTAAGGAACCTGGAACTTTATCAGCTTATTTATACTGTATCTGCACAAAAGTCAATATACAATTAACTATCAATTACTTGGACTCCTGGAGAGAGGAACTGACAAAAAAAACCTCCCAGACAACTTATGACCTTATCCATAAATCATTAATATTTGTCTTTGGAATATGTAATGTGATTTTTATTTTGACCAATTTGCCTTCCTCATTTTGTATGATTTCCACTAATACGAAGCTTCAGTGGTGGTCTTTGTAAGCAGCGAGGGGAGGAAGGGAAGACATCTGTTAAGTGGTGGGAGGAGGGCAGTCAGTCATGGGGAAATCAAATTTCACCCTAAATAACCTCCATGGTTGATAGGCTGCAAAGTGGATGCTAATTTGTAATGAAGGGAGAGTTGAAGTTCCTTTGCTTGTTTACAGTATCTTTTGTTCCACTAATGCAGGTAGGGGTGGGAGATGGGGAGCAGTTGTGATTTCTTTGTTTCAATTTTGTAGATTGTGTTCAGCAATAGGACAAAATTCTTACATACCAGGAGAGTCCATGAGACCATGCCGTTGTTCACTTGGAAGCCGAGTCCACTGTCACGGACCAGACTTAACTTCTGCAGCAAATAAAAGTGTACACACAGACCATGGTTACAGGACTTGCTCTAGAGACACAGAGATACCCTAAATCTATTTGCTGGCCCTGAACCTGCTGGGCACTAGGCACTGGGCACTGGGCACTGGGCATTGTTTTGAGAATCCCTTTACTCCAATTGGAAGAGCCCTGGCCTAGCAGCATGGTGTCTGTGCTCCTTGTCTTATGGAAAAGGCCATTGCTTTTCACTCTATCTCCTGAAACTAGCATTTTAAAGCATTATTAAATGATGGTTATACTTATTTTTAATGCTGCTTAATGTCTCATCTAGTAGCTACATATACCTTTATCTGTCTTACCAACTAATCATATATAGTGTTTGACATTTAATTTTTTCAGGTTTTCAGACTTACAGATAATACTACAAAGAATATTCTATTTATGGCTCTTTTTTTTTCTGTTGAATGATTTTTTTAAAAAGAATAATTCTCATTAGTGTTCCAGGTTCAAGTCTAGAAACATTTTAAGGTCTTTTGCAGTTTGCTTGATTTTTTTTTTTGAAAAGGATATTCCAGTGTATACTATTAGTAATGAGTGTTGTTGTTTTAAATTTTGCTTTGGCTAACTTTATATAATACATTTCTTAAAAAGCATTTTCTTCCTTTTTTAATTTTGATCTTCTCAAAGTTCCAGCCCTGGACTGCAGGGTATGCACTGCCATGTTATTTGAACTAACTCTCCTCTGTTCCTACCTGGATTAGAGCCCACATCATTGGAAGACAGTTGCTGGTTTTCCCTGATAATCCACCCTACTTAATCAAAAGGACCCAGAATTCTCCCTAAGATAAAAGGAGGGCTCCTGCTGTAAAAAACGGAATCAGTATGGCCTGATTTAAGGTTGCTGAAAACTATCTTCCTGTTGACAAATCCTCATGCTCTGGAGGTACCCAGGGGCAGTAAGGCTGGAGAAGGTGAGAAAAGAGGAGTTGCAGGCAGCAAGGGCAACCTTGGCCTTTTAAAAACAAATTTCCCAGCATAACACAGAAGCACATGCAGGTACCTGCATACACATGCCCGAGCCTCCCAAGTGTTGAAGCATTGCATCCAGATCCTTACAACCAGCCAGGGATCTATTAGACTAAAAAATTAAAAAGAAGCCACCATGTCCAGAGACACTGTAATTATCCAAAGTAGTAATAATATAGATAATGGACATGAATATTTATTAATGCACCAAACATTTAAACACTTAAAAAGAAAACAAACTCATCTTGATAAATATGATTATGTATTTCTAATTTATGCTTTTCTTGAAAACATTGTCTTCCAATGATTAAGTCTTTTGGTCAAAGAAGATGCACTGTTCTATGTATGGGTTTGCCCCAAAACTTCTCCCTAAAAGAAATCCCTGATTCCAGTTTGCTTTTTTTGGCAAATAAGAAGATAAGACACAAGAGAAGTTAATTCCACAATCTAAAGGCCTTATAAATTTCACCTACCTCTTTCTCAAGAAGTGATCAGAAACTAGATATATAAAAATATTGTATTTCTGCAAACTCTAGCCTTTAATTAGAACTGGTCCAGATTTCTACTTCCTAAGCTTTCTCCATTCCCCATACAACCCTCTTCACTCCTGTGCTCTGCATCCTTTGACTTTTCACCAGTTATCCAACCTGTTCCCTGAATTCAGACTCTGCAGCAGCTGCCAATGCCCTCCTATGTGGTTGCCTTAGCATCCCAGGGCAATAGTGCCATCTTGTGGGCACTTGGAATGCTATGAGGTCATCCCAAAGCAAAATTGCATTTTCCCAACTACAGGCACAATGATAGTTGTCTTCTTCCTGCTCTTGCACTTCTAGGCTGATGCATCTCCCAGGTGACTGAAAGTGTCAGGAGCGTTTGGGGTAGACAGTTTGTAATGCCTAGTGGTCACTGAATAAACTACAGAATCTAGAGACCTTGCCTAAACTTTAGAAACTTACTGTGTAAGAGTTCCTGGAAAACTATGTTTACAAGATGCATACATAAAATTTAATAGAAAAAATTTTCCAATAAGCTATTAATGTGGCAACACTGTACCATAGGTGAACTGGCATATTGTCTGACTTAATTTACCACTGTAAAAAAAAAAACAAAAAAATCCACTCTACTGGACATGTGGTCTCCAGACAGCATAGGCTCTGTGATTTAACTTTCTAAATATGAGAAATAGTTCTACTACAGAAACTCACCAACATTCTTTTGCACTTTGTGGAATTAGGTGTTCCCAGCTGACATATGTATTAGAGTTTGGTATAAAGCACACAGGATTTTAGTAATGCTGAAAAATAGAACAGAATCAGCACAGAAATTATGTAGTTTAGCAAATATTTTAGTAATAAAAAATAATTTTCTTGTGCTAATGCTGTTTTCTTTTATAAAAAAGCATATAAACTTTCTGTTTTATGAATCTCCTTCTTGTATGGTTCAGCTAAAGAGTAGAATGCCTGTTATCCATTGGGGAAAAGAAACCTGTGTGCATCTAAATTACTCCTGAGAAAGCTGTTTTTTCAACTAAGATGTATTCTTACAGTGCTGTCACTATCAGAAAATAATCTCTGATTCTGTCTCCTTGATGCGGGTTGCCCACCAGTAAAATTCTATTTTGAAATGCAAATAAGCTCTTCTCACTACAAGCTTATAAAAAATGGCAAAACATCTCACAGAAAAAAATACAATTGTTGCATAATTAAGTGTCTGAACAGAAATGCTATGCTGCTATTTTAACTTTGCTTCATTGCAATGATATATATTTAGTAATGAGGCAGGATAGGACAAAATGGTAAGTTAAGGAAGAAAGTAGCTAATAGCACCAAATGGGGATGCCCCTGAACCCAGAATTTGGCAGAAAGAAGAATGGACTTCCAGGGAACCATCATGGCACCCAAGAAAAAGAAACACTAATTAGGGAGCCCTCTTTATTCCCTGGTTAAATGAGATTAACCAGAACCCAACGAACTGCATTTGCAAGCTAGAATTGTTTTTAGAAGAAATATGTGAAAATGAGTCTTTATAAAGAGGTTATATCCTGGGATCAACATTAATTCAGTCTAATTCTTTCAACCTTCTTCATTTTCCCTACAGAACTGTACTTTAAAAAAAAAAAAAATGTTTGTCATGACTGCCCTGTGGCACTGCACTATAGGATCCTGACTCATCAAAAAAAGATCAAATTAGCCCTGGCTGGTGTGGCTCTGTGGATTGAGTGCTGGCCTTTGAACCAAAAAAACATCAAATTATATTCCACAATGACACTTCCTAGGCAATACAGAATGATGTTTGACAAATGTGGAAATGACAAGGGTCAGCTGATACACCTCAGAAACTTGAATTAAATAGAACCCTAGTTCTGATAATATTTCATTATGATGATGAAGAATAAGACAGAAGAGGAAGAGGAGAAGAAGGAGGAGGGGGAGAATTATTCTTGCTCCCTCTCAACCTGTCCCTACTCCATTGATAAACCACCTTGTGTTCAGCGTACCTGCATTTTGGCAGGACAACTAAGCACCAAAGTGATTTGATGATGCTGTCAGCCTGAACTTCTGATTGCCTTCTTCAATCTTTCAGTATGGAATATTGTGTTGACATAGAAATTGTCCTTTATAAGACACCTTAAAATAATTTTCAAACACATGTTATAACAAGTACAGTATTCCCTCACTTATCGCAGGTATTACATTCTAGATCCCCCCGCCCCCGCTCCCCGTGATAGGTGAAAATCTGTGAAGTAGGAATCTTACTTTTATTTTAGTATTTATATATTTTTAAGGCTTTATAAACCCTTCCCACATGCTTATAAACCATTCCCAGTCCCTTATTAAGCTTTCCCACTCCCTTATTAACCTTTTCCACACTTTTATAAACACTACTTATGTCTTTAAACATATTCTACACTCTTAAACCTACATAACTTTAACAACATACATATATAGTACCGCAAAATCCACGATATAGCAAAAAATTCACGATAGATAATTAAATATAATATTTTTAAAACTCCCGGGGTACAGTGAGGCTGCGATAAGTGAACTGCAATATAGAGAGGGACTACTGTATATTATTATTGGGAGCTGTAGCGAAAATACGAGCTACTAATAATGTTGTAGCTACCATTTACTGATCACCTACTAAGCTGCAAAGGTCCTGTATGCATTATCTCTCATTTTTAAGGCTCCTTTGTTGGGTTATCTCCCCTGTCCTGGAGGGAATCAGTTTCAGGGGGCTGAGTAACCAGAGTAAAGTCATGTAGCCAATTGTGCACAGACAACATTCTGTGCACAAATTGCCTTGTTGGGTTTTAATAGAAGAATTATGAAGGTGTTTGTGTAAGAAAGTTTATTTTTTTCTGTTTTTAACTCAGTGATAAAGAGTAGGAAGTATGGATGGATCTGTGTCAGATACCAACTGAACCTACATTGTTGCTCCTCTCTCAGCATCTTAATTTTTTTCTTCTGTTCTGGAGTCTTCCTTTCTTCCTCCAAAGGTCACCCCTCTATTTAAAACAACCCAAAGCCCCCTCATTTTTGCTTTCTCTTCTACCCACCACTAAATCTCTATTGTTTATTCCAGCTAAACTTACCAGATGAGTGTCCTAATTTCCCCATTTCCGTTTTTCTTTCACTCTCGCACCAAATGTATCTTTTTATTTCCCACCACTGTAACAAAGCTGCTCTCCTCAGACTTACCCATGACATCTGCTCCAACTCCAAAGAACTCTTCCCTCTTCCTGACTTTCTAAAACCCTCTGCAGCATCTTACAGATGACCACATGCAACATCACTTCCTGCTAGTACAAATATTAGCAGCTGACACATGTGGAACAGTGACTTTGTGCTAGGCTCTGGATTGAGCACTTCGCGTGCATTATCTCATTTAATCCTTATAACAACTCTATGAAGTTGGTCCTGTTATGGATCTCCATTTTACAGATCAGGAGACTGAGTCTCAGGGAGGCAAAGTAACTTGTTCAATATTACACAATCAAGTACGGGGTAAAGACAGATGCTATGCTATCTTCAACAACATTTATCCAGTCTTGCTCTCTGCTGGGCACAAAGCTCAGTTCTTTATAGTTATTATCTAATTATTTTTTTTTTTCACTTTTTTTTTTTTCAGATTTAATGTGTTTTATTGATTAAAATATTACATTTGTGCCCCTTTCCCTTCCCTCTGCTCCCCTCCACCCGGTGGCCCCCTCCCTCCAGTTGTCCCCCCCTTTTAGATTATGTCCATTAGTTGTGCTTACAGTTCCTCCCAACCTCTCTCCGTCTATTCCATTCCCTCCTACCATGATCCCCAATTCCTATATCATCTCCCTCCCTCTCCCCACTCCCCCTCCCTGTTGGCCTCCCCTCACTATGTTTCCCTTACCCACAGTTCCTTTTCCATTCTCGTTGCCTGTTTCGTTTGCCTTTGTTTCATCTCCCTAGCTTCTGTTTTTTAAACCAGTCCCTTTAACATCTCATATAACAGTGGTTTGGATCTAATGAACTCTTTCAGTTTTATTTTGTCCTGGAAACACTTTCTCTGTCCTTCTATTCTGAATGACAATTTCGCTGGATAGAGTATTCGTGGTTGTAGGTTTCGGATTTTCATTACTTTGAATATTTCTTGCCAGTCCCTTCTTGTCTGTAGGGTTTCCCTTGAGAAGTCAGCTGATAGTCTAATTGGGACCCCTTTGTACATAATTCTTTTCTTCTCTCTTGCTGCTTTTAAGATTCTCTCTTTATCTTTAATTTTTGACATTTTGATTATAATGTGTCTTGGAGTGGTTCTCCCTGGGTCCAGTCTCTTGGGAACTCTCCTTGCTTCCTGGATCTGCAAGTCTATTCCCTTCCCCAAGTCTGGGAAGTTCTCCTTTATTATATTTTCACTCAATTTTTCAAGTTCTAGTTCATCTTCCTCATTCTCTGGCAAACCAATGATTCTTATGTTGGGCCTTTTATAGCTGTCCCAGAGGTTTCTGATCCTCTCATTGTTGCTTGCCATTTCCTCTCGCTGCATTGGTTGACTGCTTGTTCCTTCTCCATATTCCAGTTTGTTGAAATGGACTCTGGATTCCTCACCATCTGTCTCGTATGTGGTTTTGTTCCTTTCGTTATGAAAGTTTTTCGCTTCTTTCATATCTTTTTCCTGCTCTTTTGTGAATTCTGTAAGCCACCTGATGACAATGGCCCAGAACTGAGCCTCTGACAGGTTTCTTATCTGTTCATCTGTCAGGTTCTCTATCTGCTGCCTGGTGAGTTGTGTTACCGGGATCTCTATAGTTGCCTGCCTCATTTTGACAGATGCGTTTTGTTTTCCTGGGCCGGCTGTCGGGGGCAGGGGGCAGTGCCTGCGTACGCGTCACAAATCAGCGACCGCCGGCGCCTGCCTGTCCGCGACCTATTTTGCAGCTCTGTGGTGCTTTCTGTGGGGGCGGGGGTCCAAGATGGATTCACACAGTTATTCAGCTAGGAGACCGGGATCCGTCCTCCCGCCCCCCTGGGCCTCACTGTTCAAGGCGATGCTGCGGCTGCTCCCCAGCGCCTGGAGTCGCGCAAGCCAGGGGCTTGATTGGAGTCGCGCACGCCAGGGGCTTGATTATCTCCAGGATTTTTCGCCGCCCCGCCCCGCCGCTCCGCAAACGGCTTTGCCTTCTTTAACTCTTACCTGCCCAAATGGCACCGCTGGTTTATAACTTCATATGTTGGGCTTCCGTGTAGCTTTATTTTCTGGAATTTCTAGTTATCCTTTGTTTTAAAGTAGTTGTATTCCACTATAGTTGTAGAGGGAGACCTAGCGTGTCCGTCTAAGCCTCCATCTTGGCCGGAAGTCCTCTAATTATTTTATGTTACATCTTCTTTCATACCTAACCCTGAGCCTATTGCAATTTCAAGTTTGTAACCTTCTGTCTGAAATAAGCTCTGTGTCTTCTCTTGACTCCTCCAAATTTTAAACTCAATGGCTTTTAAAGTTTTTACTTGCATAAGATAGTTGTTTATATACAGGGTATGGTGGCAGCCTCTGAGCACAGGAAAGTGAACAAGGCAGGCTGCTGCCCCCTTGGAGCAGACTGTAGAGAGAAGAGGAAGAGACAGGCATTACCAGGACAAATCAGGGGCCCAATTGAGAACATGCCCTCTGCCATCCTGTGAGATTTCAGGTAAAATGGCACAACAGCTCATTGTTCTACCATTCACTCAGATTCCCCTTTGTGAAATCAAAGCCAAGCTCTCAACTAACCTCTAGATCTGTCCATGCTGGTTTAAGGTGAAGACTCTAGGAACCAGGTAAACTGTGGACATTGGCCTGGGTCTCACTGAGGCAGGAGGCAGCTCATACCTCTTTGTCCTGGGCCAGCTGCCTGAGACCAGTGTCAGAGCTCCCCCTCCCTCCTGATTATGCCTGGATCCATGGGTTTGATTAACAGTCAACCCAAAACAAATGCTCTCCTCCACTTTCCCCTAACTGTACTTGGTGCCCGTCATCTCTGCAGCAAGAGTATGAGCTTTTCACCAGCTAGCAAGGAACACATTTTTCTTTTGGCTCTTTCACAGTACCCAGCTTTGGGCTAAGTATGTAAAAGGCATGCACCAGATACATCTGAGTACATTTCTCCTCTCAATGTCTTGGGGAAATAAGTGAGATTTACTCCCCAAAAAACCAAGTGTCTTGAGCCAGAAAGCAAGGAAACCTTCAAAGAAAAAAGAGGGTTCTATCAAAAGGATACAGGCATCAGCTTGAAGAGTTTTCTACAGTTCAAGATGGGGCAATTTAATCATCAAATACACAACTGAAAATTAAATAAATAAAAAATTTATAAGTCTAGAATGATATTCAAAGGGAAAAAGCCAAAAAAAGTGATTTATCATCATCAGAAGAGGCTACTACAGCAACTCCTTACTTGTAAAGTTTGGAGTTGTATTCCAGGGTAACCAACCAGTCCCAGATAATGAGAAAACATTTTTCTTTACTGTAAAACCCCAGCTAATAATATATGGACTTATAGAATTAGAAAAATCAGTATTTTGCAACCATTAATTAAGAGAAATTATGCAGGCATGAATCATTGATGGATGCTAAAACCATAAGAGACAGCTGTCTGATGCTAAAATGTCACTCCCTAGATAACAAGGGGGAACGTGTAACTTCACAAAGGAGGATTCATTGCTCTGCCTCAGCATCAGAAATCGTGTGACAACCAGACAGTATGTGTTTTCCATATTGAAGCAAGATGAAGCATAACAGCAGCTGTGACACGTTCTTGCCAAAACTATTTAGATTGAATCTCATCAACAAAAGTTCTTTCGATTTGCAAGAAATACAGTGTCTAGGGGAACAGGTGAAACAATATCACAAGGGACCAAAAGCCCATAAGGTGAAAGTCCATAAGGTGAGATTTCTAGAGGACAGCAGGCCTGATTTCAATAAATTATTGTTAAGGAAAACAAAGGGGGGAGATTGTTCTACATTTAGAGAGGCTTAGGCAGTGAAATGTAGTGTGTGGTCCTTAATTGGAATCTTGTTTGAATAAACCATTTTGGAGACAGTTGGGGACTTGGCATTATATGATGTTAAGGTATCATTGTTAATTGTGTTAGCTGTGGTCATGGAATTGTAATGATGTAGGAAAATGTCTCCAAACTCTACCACCCTGAAGTAACTATTGTTAATACAGATAAACTTTACTTCACACTTTTCTATATGAGTGAAATAGAGAGAAAGCATTAGAGATATTTCTAAAAAGACAAAATAATTATATATATATTAATTTTGAAAAAAAATATATAACATTGAAATTTAATTAAATTTCAAGAAGAGAAACCAAAATGAAGAAATAATACACTATCCAATACACGAATGATGCATTATGGAATTAATTGTACACTTAAAACCTATATAATTTAATTAGCCAATGTCACCCCAATAAATTTAACTTAAAAATTCTAGAAAAAGAAACTGAAAAAAATGCCTGAAGTTTAGATAAATCCTTTTTTTCTCTAAGAGATTTCCTCAAGTATAGCACTAAGATTGATAGCAAAGATTATGAAGCACTTTTAGAAGCTGGAGTGATAACCTTTTAAAATAAACTAGATGCTTACATTTTAGGTAGCATTGATTGATTCATTGGTCTAAGCGTTGAGAAAATTAGCCTTCTTACTTTTCTTCCTATCACCTCCTCCACCTTCCAAATCTATCCTTCCTTATATTCACTTAATCAAGGTGTATAACCATAGTTCCCACAGTTGTCTAGTCTTAGTTTATGTTCAGTGGATTTAATGTGTAACATCAGTTTAACACAACTATATTTTTTAGTTCTTTATTTTTATTCATCCCTTGATTGGCTGAATTTTAGTAACACATTTTTATAAGGTTTAGGAAAGCCTCAAAACATGTTTAGTTAAAGCAAAAAGAGTGGGAAACTATATCTTTCCAATTAGAACAATTCCACAGGATTTTATGCTAGAGAGCATGCATGCAGATATATTGAGAGAAATGTTCTTTCAGGTTCCATCACAAAGGATGCAAAAACTCAGAGTAAATGGCCCTAGAGTCAGAGTTTCTGTGATTTGATTTTGGCTCCAATAAATACTGGCTATAAGGTTTGGAGGCAACAGGGCTTGTACTGGGAGACAGCTTACTCCCAGGCAAAACTTCAGAGGCCAGACAGCAGCATTGTCCCCTTTCTGAACCCTCCCCAACAGAGAGCCACAGAGTGGTGAAACAGGTTGTCCCACTCTGATGATTGCCTAAGGCTCTACCCCATACAACTTACAGGTGTGCTTTTCTACAATAGGCCACTCTGCTAAGACAGGGAGTCAAAGCAGCTCTACCTAATACACAGAAACAAACACACAGGGAGGCTACCAAAATTAGGAGGCAAATGAACATGGCCCAAATGAGAAAACAGAACAAAACTCCAGAAAAAGAACTAAACAAAATGGAGCTAAGCAACCTATCAGATTCAGAGTTTAAACACTGGTTATCAAGAAACTCCAGGAATTCATTGGGTACTTCAGCAGCATAAAAAAGACCCAGATAGAAATGAAGGTTACATTAAGTGAAAAAAGAAAAATCTACAGGAGGGAATGAAGTCAAGAAACAAATCAATGATTTGGAACATAAGGAAGAAAATGCATTCTATCAGAACATCAACAAGAAAAAAGAATTTAGAAAAATGAGGATAGGCTAAGAAGTCTCTGGGACATCTTTATACATATCAACATTCAAAACATAAGGCTGCCAGAAGGAGAGGAAGAGTAAGAAATTGAAAACTTACTTGAAAAAATAATGAAAGAAAAACCCCCTAATTTAGTAAAGGAAGTAGACATACAAGTCCAGGAAGCACAGAAAGTCCCAAACAAGATGGACACAAACAGGACCACACCAAGACACATCATCATTAAAAAAATGCCAAAGAGTAAAGATAATGAGAGAATCTTAAAAGCAGTAAGAGAAAAACAAATAGTTACCTAGAAAAGAATTTTTATAAGACTGTCAGCTGATTTCTCAAAAGAAACTTTGTAGGCAAGAAGAGACTGGCAAGAAGTATTCAATGTGATGAAAAGCAAGGACCTACAATCTAGATTATTCTATCTAGCAAAGCTATCATTTAGAATAGAAGGGCAGATAAAGTGCTTCTCAGACAAGGTAAAACTAAAGGAGTTCATCATCTCCAAGAAATTTTTATATGAAATGCTAAAAGGAATTATATAAGAAAAAGAAGAAGATCAAAATGATGAACATTAAGATGGCAATAAATTCACAACTATCAATAATTGAATCTAAATAACAAACTCAACAAACAAGCAGAATGGGAACAGAATCATAGATATGGAGATCATTTAGAGGGTTATCAGCTGGGTGGGGGAAGGTTCAGGGATTAAGAAGCACAAATTGGTAGGTACAAAATAGTAAGAGGATGTTAAGAACAGTATAGGAAATGAAGTAGTCAAAGAAATTACATGCATGATCCATGGATATTTTCTAAGGAGGGAGAATGCTGGAGTTAATGGGGTACCACATGGAAAGGGCCAAAGGGGGAAAAATTGGGACAACTGTAATAGCATAATCAATAAAATATATTAAAGAATAAACAGAGGGAATAACAAAGGTCAAGTTTCTGTTGCAGGAGGAAATGTATCAATTCCAGGAAATGAAGAGGGTACTGGAGAGGGTGTGGTTTGAGAAGAGGTGGGCAGGAGGAAGAGGCAATGTATAAGAGGAAGCAGAAGGCATTGAAGATACTAAGTAGGGACTGGATCTGGCATGATCAGATTTGTTCATCAATAAGTTCACTATTTATTGGAGCAAGGGAACAAAAAAGAAGACTACTGCAGTTCACACTGTACAGGTCAGAAAAGATGATGGTAGAGATGGAAAAAAATGACTAGATTCAAGAGATATTTAGGAAATAATTAGATAGGGCTTCGTCAGTTAGCTGTGGAGAAGGAGAAAAAGGAAACCTAGATTCTCCTTGGTTCCTGATAGTGGGATCTGATGGATCATGTTGGTACTACACATTGGGATGACATATGCTTGAAGAGAAGGAGGTAGGAGAAAAGAGAGAGAAATCATGGATTCACTTTGGACACATATAATTTGAAGCCCCTTTAAACATCCAAGAGCACATCTAGAACAGGGTGTGGACCATAATGTGCTATTGAAAACGATTTATTGATTTAATTAATGAAAGTGTAGTAAAAAAAATTGGATATATGAGTCTGGATCTCAAAAGATAGGCATGGCCAAAGATACAAATTAATGTGTCATTGACCCACAGGTTGTTTATGAAGATGTAGGTATTGGAGAAAATGCATTGGAATGGAATATAGTAGGAAGAGAAAAGAACTGAGGACTTAGGAATTCAAAAATTTATAGTTCAGTGAAATAGATGAAACCTCCCAAGGAGAAAGAGGAATGAACAGAAAGATTGTATAAAAGCAGTAGAGTGAAGAATCATGGAAGCCAAGTGAAAAATGTGTTTTAAGAAAGAGGAAACAACCTTAGTGTGGTGGCTCAGTTAGTTGGAGCATTGTCCAGTACACCAAAAGAAAAAAAAAAAAAGTTACTAGTTCTAGTTCCAGTCAGGGCACATACCTAGGTTGCAGAGTTGTTTCAGGGTGAGTACAGGAAGCAACCAATGGATAATTTCAAAAGTAGTGTCCAACTTTTTTAAAAGAAAGTTTTAGATAGTATTTATTACATTTGTGCCTCTTCTCATTTTTTGATGTCATAGTGACTAATTTATACCTTATTTTTTCAGATTATTGAACTATTTTTCATAATTGTCCACAATATTTGCACCCATGTGCATCCCATCTAAAGACCACATTAGAAATGTTTTACAATATGAGTTTCATAAAGGTGCCAAAGCAAGTACAGCAGCAGTCTATTCAGAATGCTTATTGGGACAATGCAGTAACTGAAAGAAGTTGCAGGAGGTGGTTTTTCCATCTCCAAAGTGGGGATTTCAGTTTGAAAAACAAGCCAAAAGAGGGTTGTCCAAAAAAAGTTGATTCCAAAGTGTTGAAAGCTGTCACAGAAAACCCCACCATCACCTCTAGGGAACTTGAAGAACAATTTAACGTAACCCGTACATTTAATGTGCTACGCCAACTGAAAAGGATCGAAAAGGTTTCAACAGTTGGAAAATGGGTCCCACACAAACTGTCTTCAGAGAATCTGCAACAGTGTGTTGCTTGTTGTGAATCATTGCTTTCGTGACACCTTCAGGCACCATTTTTAGGTAGGCTTGTTACAGGTGATGAGAAGTGGATCCTTTACCATAATGTTAAATGCCACTGATCATGGATCAGTCGAGGAGGAAGAAGAGTTCAACAACCAAGAGGACTTCATCCAAAGAAGATCATGTTGAGTGTATGGTGGGAAATGGAACGAATTGTCCATTAGGAACTGTTAGACAACAATCAAACAATTACTGCTAATCTTTACTGTGAACAACTTCATCATTTGAAAGCAGCTTTGAACCAAAAGCAACCCTCCTTAGTCAACAGAAAGGGTGTCATCTTCCATCACGATAATGCTCGTCCTCACACAGCTCAACTCACCAAAAATTTCTTGAAAGAGCTTGGTTGGGAAATATTGCCTCATCCTCCATATTCTCCTGACCTTGCTCCTTCTGATTATCACTTGTTTCGGGGACTACAGAACCATATTGATGGTCATAGGTTGACATCAAGAGAAGAGGTTGAAAATGAGTTGGATTCATATTTTGCCTCAAAACCTAAAGAATTTTACAAGTGTGGCATTTATAAGCTAGAGGAAAGATGGAATGAGGTTCTAGAAAGCAAAGGAGGTTATGTTAACAAATAAATATTTTCATAACATGGGCTTTTTCATTTTTAAAATAGACCTCGAAATTGGACATTATTTTTTCACCGACCTTATATTAACACGTAAATAAGAGCTGATGAAAGAGTTTAATGGAGAGATTATTTGCAAAGGGGTGAGCAATGTTAAGGAAAACCAGCAAGGACTGTTGAAGTACCCCAGGGCCAGCAGCAGGTCAGAAAGGGCACGGGGAGAGAATGGTTATCTGAACCTAGGAGATCCGTGAATGTCTGAGTGGGCTGCTGAACAATTACCAAACTGTAGCCTTGTAGGGAAAAAGCCAGGGATATAAAATCCTGACCTTTCTCTCTTCCCTTCTTCTGATTTCCTGCCTAGACCTTTATGTTAGCCAGAAGGTAACATCCTTAGAAGTCAGTACACTGGGGCAGGGTGGAATGAATAAAGAACGATCTGGAGGAGCAAAACGAAACTGCCCAATGCAAGTAAGCAGTGAAAGTCTGTTGCTGAGAGGGCAAGTAAGACGAAGACTGAAACGTGTCCACTGGAAGACATAGAGGTCCTAGTTAACTTAGAGAGAGCTCATGGGTGGAGAGATGTTGTAGAAGTCAGAATAAAGTGGGTTGAAGAATGAACGGCAAGTGAAGAAAGAAGAGCTTTCACAAGTTTGGCTGAGAATGGGGAAGAGAAAAGAGCCACTGCAAAAGGGTGATGTGCAAATGAGAGTGGTGGTGTGGATAATATTTCAAAGACTTCATTGATTGCTCTCTGCCACTCCCACCTTCATGCACTCAGTACATTTTCCCTCATACCCTGAGGGACTTTCCATTAACCCAGTCAACCCACTTAGACAAGAATCATACACTCTTTTGGAACAGGAAGTCACTATGAACCAGACAGACAATGGCAGCAAATTATGGCTCTTAACATTCAAAAATGACTTGTCTGGGTGTTAAGATAGAAGACTCAGGTGCATACTTGTAAAACCAGTTTATCCTACCGCCCCCATGGCTAAGATGAAAGACCTTCTGAGCTGCCTTACCTGCATTCAAGCCTTCTCACACCATGGGCTGACTCTGATAGACCCTCTTTAGTTGGGAGATAAAAGATGAGCTATGTCTCATGCTAAGATGAGACCAAAGGAGGTGGCCAAACCTCCTGGAATAGTCACCCATGCTACCCTTGTGCACTAGCTGTGTATGGGAGAGATTTCACTTATTGTCTTGCTTCATTGCATTAATGGCATTATGCTAACTGGAACCCTGCTAAATGGACCTCAAAAGCTGCAAGAACCCTAGATTCCTTGGTATCTCTGATTATAAACATGGACCTCAGGACCAGCTATAACAACAGGGACTGTAAAAACTATGCTCTACTTAATTAATTGTTTCTCCTCTTCCATCCCCCCAATGTCACCATATATGAAGAATATTAGTAGTGACTAATATTTTAGGTTACAGGAGGGAGTGTGATCAAACTGACATCACTGCCCAATAGTATAGTACCCGAAGAGACTTGGAGTGTTTCCTATGTCAGAGACATAAACTTTTTACCTGAATGAAGGAGGAGAATGAATGCTGTGGGGAAAAGGGGCAGATTGTGCTGGATACCTTCCATTTGCTCTTCAAGATCCACTATCTACTCTTGGGAGAGACTGAATGATGGTTCTCAAAGACATCCATGTCATAATCTCTGGAACCTCGTGAATGGCAAAAGGAACTTTGATGATGTGAGAAAGTTAAGGATTTTGAGATGAAGTGATTATCCAAGATTATCTCAGTGTTCCCTAAATGTAATCAGAGGGAGACAGAGGAGTTTGACACAGAAGATAAAAAGGCCATGGGGGGAAGGAGGAAATGCCAAGAGAAGCAGAATCAGAGAGAGAGATGTACATCACTGGCTTTGACTATGAAGAGCCATGAGCAGAAGAATGCAGCTCTAGACTCTAGAAAAGCAAGGAACTGATTGTCCTCTAGAGACTCTGAAGGGACTGCAGCTCTGCTGACACCTTAATTGTAGCCTTGCAAGACTCCTTTTGGACTTCTGACCCTCCAAACTATAAAAGAATAAAATACTGTTGGTCAAGCACCAACTTTGTGGTAATTTGTTACAGAAGGAATAGAAAACTTAGATGCCCCCGTTCTGTGCCCTGAAGATGCTGGCCTGCATGGACTGTACAAAGAATCCTTTGCCCCATGATTTCCAGTTAGCTTGAGACCAATTAGGTACTCTCATATAATAGGGCATAGTGATATTCAAGCACAACGTGGGAGAAATGTTTAGTTGGGCTTATCCAGGGTTGAGGTTTTGTATAGTGGATTCAGGAATGTATTGGAATTGGCTTGTACAAGTTCACAAGAACCAATTGTGTGTACCTCTTCAATGAAATCATCTAGCCACAGTAGGAAGATTTACACCAAGAAAATCAGCCTAGACTACAAATCAGCCACCTACTCAAGTTGCCTGTTTAATATTTACAAGCATCCTACTGGATAAAAAAATAAAAAATATTATAATATTGGAAAGAGAATAACTAAATTACTGAATTCAATTACTAAATTTAAAGTTTTTTTTTTTAAACATAAAAAATAAGGGTGCTGATGGATTATAATAATGTAGAAACTAATGGGCTGGATGACTCATTAAGATCAAAGGCCAGTGTGGTAAAAATAGTGAAAAGATTATCTGCCATTTATAGTTTAAAAATAGGCCAAAGTACTATATAGTTTAATGATACCAACAGATATTAATTAAAACAGTCTAGGAAGGAGGAGAATTGATTTTATGGTCATTTCTAGGAAGGGAGATGCAGTCAGAGAGGGCACCTGCAGGGCCCCTAAGGTACTGATGATGTTATATTTCATAACTGTGGTAGGCACATGCGTGTTTATTTTATTATTATTCTTTAAATTTACAGCTATGTTTTATGCACTTTTTGTATGCTATACCTCAACTGGGTATTCCTAAAGTTGGTTTACAATTGTTGAGACTAGTATATAGACTCAAGTGTTTTATTTAATAAGGATATCATGAAATGGTTAAGAACTAGGGCTATTAAATCTTCCAATATTAGTTATGTGACATTGTACAAAGTTTTGGGGTTTTTTTATTTCATAATTATTTCTTAAGTACCTACCATATTCCAAATATCAGTCTATACTGGGTATACAATGATTCAGAAGGCAGATGGACCAGAGTCACAGATAGTTTTCTGTTGTTCTACATCTTACATGTTAGCTTCTCTGAACCTCAGTTCTTACTGAAAACATAGAAATCGTGAAGATTAAATAAATTAATTGCATAGCAATTAGCATAGGGTATAGTACTTGGTAAATGTTCCAATCAGTGGTGGCTACTTTTACAATTAATATGTATGAAAAGCAAAAAGATCTTTTATTTATCTGTTCCCTGTAAATAAATTTTTCTAGAACTTGATCTCTTATTCTCTAAGATTTTTTTAAAAACTGAGGTATAACATGCATATAGTAAGTGCACAAATCTTAAATTAATGGCTTAATAATTTTTATATGAGTATATATATATCTGGTTTGGCTCAGTGGATTGAGCGTCGGCCTGCGAGTTAAGTGTCGCTGGTTCGATCTTCCAGTCAGGGTACATCAGAGAAGGAAAACTTTGATTCCAAAAAACCTCCGCTGCCTGGCGGCATACCTCTTCAGGGGAAAGGCTAAGGGAGTAAACCCTGACAGAAAATCCGGAGCTGGAGTCCCTAAGGCGGTTTGACGTTGTAGTCAACACCGGCAACTCCTGCGGCGCACCTGAAGCCAAGCTGTATTGACTTGTCTTTCCCTTGGATCCTTCAGCTGCGAAGAGAGGGGGGGTCTGCTGCATGGGCAACAGCAGACCCTCCATATCACCTGCCCAGGCTCTGTAGCTTCAGCTTCACTGGAGAGGACACTCCAGCGTCATCGCAAGATGTCGATTCAACACGGGAGGAGACAGATACCGTGTCACTCCCGAGTCGGACTGCACAACCATTCTCGGCAGTGCAGATAGACTCTTAAGAAGCTACACCATCGTCTCTCGAGACGGACGGCTGCCTTCCTATATATCTATATAACTACCATCTAGATCAAGATAGAAAGCAGAAATACTCAGAACTTTTTGATTTTAGATATTTTTATAGTTAAATTTCTGAAAAGCTTGACATGCCTTTTTGTCTTCAGTAAAGGAGGAAAGAAATATAACTCAACCATATTTTGCTGGTTATTGTCAAGGAGTAATGTAATTTTCTGTCTCCTTTTCTTCCTTTTTCTTCTCCATCTTTTAGATACACAAATATTACATGAGTTTGAATAAGTTTATGTCTGATTTTTGGTTGAGATTTCCATCTTTTTTATAGCTAATATTAGGCCTTTTTCTTAAAGGTCCACACATATTTAATGTATGTTTTTAATCTGTTGTAAAGACATATATAAAGATAAATATCATATTATCTCACCTAATACAGGAAACTAATGAACAAAACAAACAAATGAGCAAAATAGAACCAGAGACATGTAAACAGGGAATAGACTGACAGTGACCAGAGGGTAGTGGGGAGGGGGAAAAGGGGGGAAAGAAGAGGAAGGGTCTAGTCAAGGAACTAGTATAAATGACCCATGGACCTGGACAACTAAATGGGGACTGACTGTGGGAGGGGGGGAGGTGAGCGGGGCAGGGTAGAACAAAGGGGGGGAAATGAGACAACTGTAATAGAAAAACAATAAGAAATAAATTTTAAAAAAGTTACTGATAACTATATGTTAAATAAGAATCATCTTGACACTAAAGGCAAATAAAGCCCACTTTAAAAGGTTTTTTTTAGTGAAAAGACCTTAGTACAGCTGTTTTTAATGATTAAAAGGGATTTTGTTTTTTCTCGGCAATACTTTCCTTTAAGTTTCACCTACTTTGGACCTGAAACATAGTATTCTTACATATTGATTTATTTACCCTTGTAGCATCCTTTCAAGAATGGTAGTAATTTGATTCCTTCTGATAGATGAGAAATGAGGCACAGTGAATAAAAGCTGGTCTCACACCAGGGCAGCATTCTTAGTCCAAGGTCTTAATCTTCCCAGCTGGGCACTTGAAATTTCAGAAATACCACTTTTCACTTCTTTGGGAACCAAGTAAACTTGAGAGTTGACAATTATCTGAACAGCCAGCTAATCCCAGCAATTATTTCTTTAGGGTGGACTGTGGTGCAGTAGAGACATTCCTGATGACTGCTTGATCTTGACTCACTTCCTTCTGTTTGGTCATGGATAATTCTAGACTTCAGATCACATTAGAGAACGAATTACTAAAGCAAGGTGAATGTATTCTGTATGCAGTATAAATTCATGAGTGGGTACCAACCCCTCCAAGGCCA
This sequence comes from Furipterus horrens, assembly GCF_987537825.1. NCBI lineage: Eukaryota > Metazoa > Chordata > Mammalia > Chiroptera > Furipteridae > Furipterus > Furipterus horrens. The sequence goes on along the minus strand of NW_028327177.1, from coordinate 110,801,366 downwards.
GTAGATTCTTAGACAAAACTGAATGAAAAAGGGTTACTGAGACTAGACCTTTGGAAGTGTATGGATCTCATGTTTGTTCATCCGTCTGTCCACCCATCTACCCAACCATCCATTTGTTCATTCATTCACTGACAGCTTGCCATGTGTTGCCATGTGTTCGACACTAAGGTGCATGTAACTCCCAGAACACCTGGACTATTTCTGCCTGCCACTTCTGAATGAATGTACTTTCTTGGCTTGGTTTCATTTCTCTTCTCTCAGAGACCCATCATCTCCATGCAGTGTGGACCCAGTTTAATCTTGGCTTGGGAATAAGTTAATTTTTCTCCCCATTTATGGAGAAGATTCTTCACAGAGAGAGGTGGTGTTGTTCATGGGCTACGGGGGAGAGATCATTGCACTGCCTGAGATGGTTTTTCTCCTCTCTGAAGACTCTGAGATTCCCACTTGGACTCCAGAGTCCCATTGAGAGCATGACAGCAATGTTTATGTGCAATTCTAATGCTGGTTTTAGCAGCATAAGTGCTTTTTAATGCATAGCATTACAGCAAGTGGGCCCTATTCTCTCAGCCTCTGAATAGCTGTCTAGAGGGGTGTAATTCCCAGCTCTGCCTCCAAGCACAGTTATTTACAAGCTCAGTTACACATTCACGTCAAGTGTGGTAAAAGCTGGGATGGAGATGGGCTGAGTTTAAAGCAATTTGGCAAGTCTTTATTCCCTACATAATCACTCAGGTCCCTCAGGCGCTCCTGACCAGAGCTTCCTGTTCACATATGTCAAAGGGAGCCTGGGAATTTGAGGAGACCTGCTGCAGAAGCAGAAGTTTTTCCTTTGGCCTCACTCTGTCTGGGGTTCCCCCATCAGCCTCTTTGTTGCCCTTTAGAGTGCCACTAAAATTAAGATTCCCAACCCACATCTATTCATTGTTTTCTATCTCCAGAGCCTCCACCCCATCCCAAATTCTGCAAGTCTCCAAACTAAACATTTTGTCCCATATTTGCCTCCCTTTCGATCCCTTGTCCCAATCTAGCCTTCATCCCACTACCAGACTGATTTTTTTAAAGTGTGAATCAGATCCTGTCATTACTCTCCTGAAAACTTTCCAGTGACTTCCTATCAAACTCAAAATAAAATTTACCTCATCTCTCTACCTTATTGCATATATCTTATCACATGCTCCCTCTCTCTTGCCTGTTACAATCTAGTCACACTGACCTCCTGACTATTCCTCAAACACATCAACTTTAGTCTCCCTCAGCACCTTTCCACATCCTGATATTTCTGCCTTTTCATTGCTCATGTCTTAGTTCTATCCTCACTTCTTTAAAAGTGTCTTCTCTGAATACAGTCTAAATAATTGTTCTATTCTCCCAGTTACTCTCTACCTCATTATCCTTTACTTGCCTCAGTGCACTCAACATTATAAAAAATCTTATTTATTTGATTGTTTACATGTTTTTCTATTTACCCCACTAGAATATAAAATCTGTGAGAGCAGAAACCTTGACTACCATGACTACTATGGCCTGGCACATGGTCGGTGCTCTGTAAGTGCTTATTGAATGAATGAAATTTCTCAACAAAGTATTAGCTGACCAATGCTATCTTGGTGTTATTGCTATCACTATTACCACTGTTGCATCTGTAGCTGCTGCCTTTTTTTTCCCTTCTTTCTTAACTTTTAAAATATTTTCAATCACATTTAATATTATTTGTATTAGTTTCAGGTGTACAGCATTAGTAGTTAGACAGTCACATATACAGGGGTGGGCAAAAGTAGCTTTACAGTTGTGAGTATGTAAAACAGTTTATTTTTATATTATTATTATTAATTATTGTATTATTTATTTGCACAACTGTTCATCTTGATTTCTAAGGATTTACATGCTGAGTCACTTGAAGTTGAAGGAAGCCAGAATTTATGCGGACTTCATGCCGCCACCCAGGTTGGAGTTTACAGCATACTAAAAGTTTTTATGGTCTCTGTAAAGTTTTAAAATTGTTAAATTTCAACTTTAACAACTCAGGTTGTAAGTTGATAGACATCCAATATGTTTTCTCATAATGAGAATATGTACATGAATTTTCTTCTGAAAATGGATAGAAGCTCATTTCTGCCAGGTGTAGGTTTATCTTCTTTTCTAAGGAAGCCATTTTTCATTTGTCATAGGATTAAATAATTTTTAATTGTCTATATTTGTGTAGCATAGCAGTCTTAATAACACATTAATTGGCTTCTGAATGCTATTTACATATTGTTTTTCTCATACCCTACCTTGAGTTGATTTTGATTATTTTCTTTATTTTTAATCTATGTAATATATGCACATGATTTTTTAAATTGTATTTTTTTTTTAAGGGAAAGCAATGTTTTTTTATCCCAGTCCTTCCCATCCTCATTCCTGCTCCCCAGATGCCAGCATTTAACTCTTAAAAGCTGTTTCTTGTACTAGCACTTCTACAGTTACAGATAATGTGATTCTACTACTATTTCCTTATTTGTCCACTGTTGACATTATCTATTGATTATGGTGTTAAGATAAATGGATATTTAACTCACTTGGGCTGTCCCCTCCTCACCTGTCTACATCCTCCTAATGTAGTTATTTCACTTTTTTTGTTAAATCTATAACTGTTACAGAACCCCTGGGCTGCTCCAGTTGAAAACAAACCCACGGGCTCTTTAGTTAGGGGCCCGATTGCCCGCCGCCAAAATTATAACTCTCAATACCAGAGTTTGGTGAAAAGAAAAAGAATTGTTTATTTAACAGTTATATAGATTTAGTTATTTGCAGATTTCTGTTGTTAAGTCTTATGCTCTTTAAAATACCCACAAACACATATCCTTGCCTCCCCCCCTTCCAAACCAGGCTAGTTTTAGGAAAGTCAGAGAAACCGTTTCCCTACTTTCCAAACACAGTTCAGCTTTACCAGCAGCTGCCAATCATTCAATCTGATTGGGGAGGTCCTTTCTGTGCTGTGGTGCCCTCCAGCTCTCAAAGCAGAACCACCTGGATTCTCAGCCTCCTTGCAAACTGCCTTCTTCCTGCAAACCGCGCAGATCTCCTCTCCTCCTCAAAACCGCATGGCGAGAGCCTCTTAAAGCAGCCTGGAGACCCCTTCTCCAAGCCACATGGAGAAGGCCCCTTCACCAAGCCATGTGGAGGGAGCGAGAGAGCGAGACCCTGAGAGCGAGAGCCCGGGAGCGCGAGCATGCCAGAGAGAGAGTCAGAGCGCCAGAGCCAGAGCGCGAGCGAGAGCCCGAGCCAGAGAGCGAGAGAGTCTCAGAGTGAGAGCGCGAGCGAGAGCCAGAGAGAGTCTGAGCGCCAGAGCCAGAGCGCAAGTGAGAGCCCGAGTCAGAGAGCGAGAGTCAGAGCGCCAGTGAGAGCCAGAGCCCGAACGAGAGCTTGAGAGAATCTGAGCTAAAATGTCTGCAGCTGCTTATATATCCCTGACTGCGTCATCTGACTCAGTGGGCGTTGCAAACAGTTCTGACCATTCACAGAACCTTACCTAGGCTCTGTGTGCTTTCCATACCATCCCCTGGTTCAAGACTCCTCCCATCTGCCTGAGGCTTTGGATGCATTAAAGCCATTTGCATAAGAAAGACAGTAGCCACCAGCCTCAGGCATGTGGAAGCATTTGAAAAGCTGCTTACTTCTCCCCATCCCCCAGCAGCAAACTCTGGGGATTTTTGGACTCCCCTGTTTCTGTAACATAACCAGCAGTTTACATCATTGACATAGTATATGTCTTCTGCAAAGCAAAGGAGTGCACCATGACTACATTTTCTCTCTTCATAATTTTTTTGTTTTATCTGATGTCTTTAATTGCCTTTCCTGCTGTCTTTCAGGCATTATCATACCCCAATGATCTCCAAATGCTTCATCTTATCGGGCATTATATTGAGTCCATTTTTTCTTGTAGGTGCCCTACCCAGGGCCTTCCCTTTCATTTGCACCAGTTACTGTCTGGTCCTGCTGCCTGTGCTCTCTTGAATGGCTTCTCCACTGCTCCACTGCACTGACTCTACTGCTTTCTGCATCTAGATATGTCTTCCCTCTTATTTCATGCCCAGTTCTACATAAGCACGGCCTAAGACAAGAAGTTGTCTGTATCTTTGCACATAAAAACAATGTCTTTGTTTTGCCCTGACTGGTGCAGCTCAATTGATTGAACATCATCCTGCAAAGCAAAAGGTTACTGATTTGATTCTGGGTCAGGGCACATGTCTGGGTTGCTGGTTTGGTCTTTGGTTGAGGCAAATGATCTGTTTCTCTCCCTCTCTATCTCCCTCCCTTGCCCTCTCTAAAAAATAAATAAATAAAATCTTTAAAAAATGTTTTTGTTTTCTCCTCATATTTTATTAATTGTTTTGGTGAATGTAGAATTCTAGGTAGAAAATTAACTTGCCTCTCCATTACAAAGACACTGAACCACTATCTTCTAATATTGAGTACCATTATTGAAAAGTTTGATGTCATTCTGATTCTCATTCATTTATAAGGTTCTTTTTCTTTCTGCTCTAGAAGCTTTTAAGATTTATTTTTATTCTGGGGGCTCTGAAATTTCATAATTGGCCTTCACATAAGCCATTTTTAAATTCACTATTTGGTGGTACTTAATGGCATTTAGATAAGAGTCTCTACTTCCATTCTTCAGCTTCGGAACATTTTCTTTCTTTCTTTTTTTTTTTTTTCTTGTATTTTCAAAATAACTTTATCCCCTCTACTCTCTCTGAGTTCCCTTTCAGAACAACTATGAATCAAATGGTGGGCCTTCCGGATTAGATCCTCTATATATTCTTATTTTCAATTTCACTATCTCCTCTCCTTTCCAAGATATTTTCTTCATTTTGTCTTCTAACTCTTATTGAATTTTTTATTTTGGCAATAATGTTTTTAATTTCCAAGAACTCATTCTTGTTCTCTTAGAGTTCCTTTTATTTATGGCTATTTTCCTCTACTTTTTTTTTGAGGATACCTATAAGAATGTCAATTTGGATACCAAATTATTTTTGTTCAAATTTGAGTTTTATTTTTTAACTCCTGAGTTATCCTTCTTGCTCAGATTTAGTCTTAATTTTGTAGATACATTAGTTCTTTTCTTTTTCTTACCAGAAGCCTTTTTCAAGTGCCTTGTGACTTCATCGTCTCTTGTGTGACAATTAAAGGATAAGTGGAAGCTGATGGTCACTAGGGCAGGGCTTGCTAATTTATTTATTTTTTAGGCTGAATAAGCAAAACTGCTGGGACATCCCTAAGTATCACTACTCAAGGACATCAAGAAAGAAACCTCTGGTCTTCATAATGGGGTAGACATCTGATTACTGGAATTCTGCAAGTGAGGTGGTGAATGATGGATGTTTGAGGTTGACTGGTATGTGCTCATCTTTGGGGATAATTCCTTTTCTTTGGCCTCATACCTCACCCCATATATGGCACCTTCAGGTCTCTGGGGTTCTGAGGACAAATTGGACCTCTGGTTGAAGTATACTTCAGGCTGTATCTCCTCTGTTTACCATCCAGTATCTAAAAGTGTATTAATCTCTTGTCACTGGTGTCTTCTCCACCAATCTCTTCGTCCCTGTGGGTTTATGTATTATATTCCTCTGTGTTTGTGCGTGGAGAAGGGGGTGTCGTAGAAGGAGGAGCACAGAATTTTCCAGCTTTTAACAAAAGGCAGCTTGAGTTATTAATGTTTTAAAAATACATGGTCATTATATAATTCTATTTATATAAAATATACAAAATAAGCAAAACCATAGAGATGAAAACCAGATTAGTGGTTGCCGGGGGCAGAGGGAGAGCAGAATAAGGAGTGACTTTTCATTGGGCATGGAGCTTACTTTTGAGGTGATAAAAAGTTCTGAAAATGGATAGTGGTGATAATCTCACAACATTGTGAATGTATCTAATGCCACTAAATTATATGTTTTAAACTTGCTAAAATGAAGAATTTACGTTATATGTATTTTATCATAATAAAAAGTACATAGTAAGAAGTATGTAGTGACCATGAAGAACTTAGGAAAGATTTTCACAAAGAGTGTATTCAAACTATGTTCCCATAGGATCCTGGTGTTCTGCAATCAGTGTAAACATGAAAATTGAATAATAGCAGCTTTCCCTATTCATATTTGCAAAAATCAATTCATGTGTAGAATTTTCTCAATTTTGAATTTTATCCTCACACATTTTTCTTCAATTTCTGACACCTGATGACTCATCTATCCTGAAGCCCCAAAAAGTTGTTCTCTTATTTACTGCAAAAATAGATATATGGAATTATTTCAAATTGAAAATATCAGTATCTCTTCTGGTTCCACAGAGTTTAAGCTATCCCTAAATTTCCCTTTTTAAAATTGCTTAGAAAATATAATACTAAGTTGTTAGCCAAATGAGTAAGTAAAATAGTAGCTTTGTATGAAGAATTATTGTAAAACAATGAACTACTTCCCTAGATGGATCAGAAAATGCAAATACCATCTTAGTTACAGAGTAGCCTTGGCTCTTTGGAAGAAACAGGCCCACAGAGGTTAAGTAAAAGTTCACTAAGCAAAGGCGGTCAGATTTCCCAGACTTGGTCACTCTAGGCATCCTGGGATGAGGAGGACTCTCTGGTCTTGACCAGAAACCAAATCCCCTTTCTGGTGGTCCCTCCAATCTGTCTTTAGGTCCTCCTCACACTGGCTTAAAACCAGTTGACATTGGCTTTGACTGAGCACTTACCATGCTAAGAGCTTTACATGGACTGTCTTTTTTTTTTTTGGTTTTTCAATTACAGTTGTCCCCTTTTCCCCCAATTTCTCTCCCCCACCCAACCAATCCCTCTCCCGCAATCATATCCCTCCCCGTTGTCCATGTCCATGAGTCTTTTATACGGGTTCTTTGACTAATCCCTTCCCTTACTTATCCCCCTTCTCTCCCTCTCCCCTCCCCCCTATTGACTGCTATTCTGCTCTTTGTTCTATTTAGTTCCTTTGTTTGTGTTGTTCTTTAGTTTCCTGTATTAGGTGATATCATATGGTATTTTTCTTTCTTTGCCTGGCTTATTTCACTAAGCATAATTCTCTCTAGTTCCATCCATGTTGTTGCAAATGGCAGGAGTTCCTTCTTTCTTTCTGCTGCATAGTATTCCATTGTGTAAATGTACCACAGTTTTTTGATCCACTCATCTACAGATGGGCACTTAGGTTGTTTCCAGCACTTATCTATTGTAAATAGTGCTGCAATGAACATAGGAGTGCATAAGTTCTTTTGAATTGGTGTTTCAAGATTCTTCGGGTATAATCCTAGTAGTGGAGTCGCTGGTTCAAAAGGCAGTTCCATTTTTAATCTTTTGAGGTAATTCCATACTGTTCTCCATAGTGGCTGCACCAATCTGCATTCCCACCAACAGTGCAGTAGGGTTCCCGTTTCTCCACATCCTCGCCAGCACTTGTTGCTTGTTGATTTGTTGATGATGGACTGTCTTTTTGAATACTTACAACAACATTATTGTGTCCATTTGACAAATGAGAAAACTGAGGTCTTGGAGAGGTTTAGTAATTTTCCCAAAAGCTTTATAGGCAGTAAGTGACAGTTCCTGAAGGCAAACCCAGGCAACTTGGCTCTAATGTCTAGTCTTGTAGCCACTAGATAACATCTCCCCCTTTTGCAAGTTAGAATTCTCCCATTGGGGCCCTTTGGTCACTGTAAAATTAACAAATGCTAAAAAACCCACATAAAACCTCTGGAGGAGTAGTTGTCAGAAGACCCCAATTTTTCTTGTACTGTCACTCTTAAGCACGGTGCCAACAAGATAGAATTGTCAAAGGGCGGAGGGGGGAGCCCAGGTGTAGCAGAGCAGAACTCAGCAGGTAGCAGGACCTCCACAATGGCAGTGGCCTGGTGCTCTTCATGGGGTGGCCCTCCCTGGCCCTGTGAGAACAGAGCTGCTGCAGGGTCGTGGCATGTGCTCATGTGTGCTTGGGCTGCTGATCTGGGTCAGTCAGCCTCAGACTCTTGTGCTAGGACCTGTGGGGCCAGTGAGGAGCTGGCTACTTCAGGGCTGTGCTGGCCAATGTGCAAGTGACAAACTTTTCCAAAGTCTAGAGAGAGGGCCAGCCACCCCTTACACCACCTCTACGGTCAATGGAAGAAAATATTAGAATCTTTAACTAGATTGTCTCCATAGGTTTTAAATCAATTACTGATAACATATATTTAACTTTCATCTAAAAACATAAGAAGAAATTAACCTTTTAATGTATAGGTTGACACAGACTTGCTTGCTGGTCCGCTTGTCACAGAGTCACTTCTCACACAGTGTTCTTCTAGTCCCCTGATGTGAGTTGAGTGAGTGCCCCACAGTGCTCTGCAGTGGCGTCCTCCCTTACTCATCACCTCAGCCAAGTGTATTATGTGTCCACATGTGCCAGCTGAACAGCAATATAGACTGGATCATGGTTATTAACAGTGTAAGCACATGTGAGGAATGAGAAATGACAGAGTGAAGGGACACTGTATATCTAGAACGAGCTCAATAGGAGCCATGCTAAGTGGCAAATTAATCAGATCTGACAAGAAGTTGGTGTTAAAAATAAAGTTGAAATTGTGAAAAAGACTATACAAATAATTTTATATTAACTATCATTTAAATTGAATCTGAACCCAGGAATATGTTATAACTTTATCTGGTGCCTAATATTAAAGCTATCATGTTAGCAAACAAATCACCTATAATTTCTTCTGTGGTGTTTAAAGTTATGGGAGACATGATACCATACTTTATAAAATTTAATGGAACTATATAAATATTCAAAGACTTATTTTGAGGTTTCTCAACATATAACCACAGATATAAGTAAATGAACAAACATTTAAGGTTGCAAGCTCAATATTTTTTATTAACTAATGGAAGGGTCAATTAAAGGGAAGTTTGGATGTCTCAGCACACCTGGAATAGAGCCTAGATCCTTAAGAAATATATGTCCTCTCTCACCTGATATTGATCTACTTATGGCAGTCTTGTCCCTCCTAAGTTACACATACCTTCTCTCTTTCTCTCTCTCTCTCTCTCTCTCTCTCTCTCTCTCTCACACACACACACACACACACACCCCAAGCTATTGTATGGCTCCTGTTCCCTAAACACATTTATTTCTCTTTAAACTTGAATATACACCACTTTCTTTACCCCTGGCCTGTACTTTTATTTCAAGACTAGTTCTGTTTCCAAACTCTTATAATAAAGGAGCTAGCAAAGTATTTATCAAAACCTGCCTAAGACAGCATAAAAAAACAAAATACAGACTCATCATTCTAAGGATGGTGGTACACAAATTCTAAATAAAGTATTAGCAAATACAATACAGCAATTCTTTAAATGAACAACCCATTAAACAGTAGAAGTCACTTAAGAATGCAAGGAGAGTTAAATATTAGAAAATCTTTTCATATAATTCATTGTATTAATAGATCAAAAGAGAAAAAGCAATTGATCATCTCTATAGATATAAAGAAGACATTTGGTAAAATTCAATGTGAATTAAAATAAAAATTCTTAGTAAAATATAAATAGAAACTTTAACTTGATTAATGTGCAGATATGTCTGTGTATATATATGTGAATTTGCCCTGGCTGGTTTAGCTCAGTGGATTGAGCGTTGGCCTGCGAGCTAAGTGTCGCTGGTTCGATCTTCCAGTCAGGGTACATCAGAGAAGGAAAACTCTGACTCCAAAAAACCTCCGCTGCCTTGCGGCATACCTCTTCAGGGGAAAGGCTAAGGGAGTAAACCCCGACAGAAAATCCGGAGCCGGAGTCCCTAAGGCGGTTTGACGTTGTAGTCAACACCGGCAACTCCTGCGGCGCACCTGAACCCAAGCTGTATCGACTCCGTCTTTCCCTTGGACCCTTCAGCTGCGAAGAGAGGGGGGGTCTGCTGCATGGGCAACAGCAGACCCTCCATATTACCCTGCCCAGGCTCTGTAGCTTCAGCGTCATCGCAAGATGTCGATTCAACACAGGAGGAGACAGATACCATGTCACTCCCGAGTCGGACTGCACAGCCATTCTCGGCGGTGCAGATAGACTCTTAAGAAGCTACACCATCGTCTCTCGAGACGGACGGCTGCCGACGACGACGACGACGATATATGTGAATGTGTATATATGGATGTTTGCTGATATATATGTGCATAATAACTACATACTTCAAAAGCCAGAGTTATGCTTAATGTCAAAGCACTAGCCGACTTCCTAGTGGAATACAGTATCACTATTTTTAGGATCTATGATTGTATCTATGAAAAACCCAAGAGAATTATCTGAAAACTATTAGGAACAGCAGGAGAATTTAGTAAAATAAATACCTGCAAAGTTAATGTAAAAAGTATTATTCCTCTATTCAACTAATAACCAATTATAAGATATATTAAAATGAAAATATTTCATTTAACATTGCAACTAAAATCACCCTTCCACTCCCATCACCCACCCCCTGAAAAAAATAAACCTTGAAATAAATGTGAAAGGCCAAGATGAGAAAAAATTTCTACTAACTTCGGAAGAAAAACAAACAAACAAAAATTTTAATAAATAGAGAGGACTGCCTTCCTCTTGAATGGGAAGATTAATGAATGAAGTTAATTCTTCCTAAGTGGATTTCTACATTCTGTGTTATTCCAATCAAAATACCTGCAGTACTTTTTATTCAACAAAATTATATTTAAGTATAAGTATAAAATTAAATAAGTAAGAATAACCAGAAAATCTCTGAAAAGGAAGAGTAATGGGGGGGGGGGGCTAACCCAAGTACATATTAAAATATATAAACAAGCTACAGTAATTAAACATTGCTTAGGACTAGATAAAAGATTTAATGGAACAGAGAGCAGAATTGGAAAAAAAACAGATCCCATACAGATGGGACTTTTGTACATTATAAAAGTAGCATTTCAAATCAGCAAGAAAAAGAGATGGATTATTCAATAAACAGTGTTGGGACAACTAGCTAGCCATTTGGGAAAAAGTAAAACTGGATCTCTATTTCATTCTTTACATTAACTGAATTCCAGATGGAGCAAAGATTTAAACATTAAAAAGATAAAACCATAAAAACACCAGAAGGAAATTTTTTATAAAGAGAAGACCTTTCTAAGCATGGCACAAAACCCATAAACCATAATAGAAAAGATTAATAAAGTTGACTATATCCATTTTAAAGCCTCTAAATTTAGCAATAGCTATTAAAATTAAAAACAAAATACACCTTGACCTAACAATTACATTTCTAACTGTACTAAAAAAAATGTGGAAAAAATGAAAAAGAAAAAGAAAGAAAGCATCCCATATGTGTAAGGACATTTATTGCAAGATTATTTACAATAACAAAACAAAAACAAAAATAAAAAACAAGCCTGCAGCAACCTAAATATCCGTCAGTAGTGGACTAGTTAAATAAAATATAGTACAAGCATAGGATGAACCACACGTAACTATTAAAAAGAACACAGTAAGTCCTTAAATGCTGTAATGGAAAGCAATCCAAAATGCTATTAACTGGAAAAAGAAAAATGCAAATTACAAAATGGTTATTATATACACTCATTATAACAATTTCCTTCTAGTGCTTTCTTTTATGGTTTTATTTTTTTAATGTTTAAATCTTTGCTCTATCTGGAATTCAATTTATAGTAAGGAGTGAAATAGAGACCAGGTTTTATTTATAACCAGGTTTTATTTGCAGTACTTTGTAATTTACAAAAACATTATACCCATGATCCATTAATTATATCTCCTTTCTCCCAGATCACAGCCTCTTTCTCAACTAGTTTTTCCCTCAGCGGGTAAAATGCGTTGCAGAGCAGAACTCCCCAGCCATTTTGGTGACATGGCACAGAGAACTGATAGTGTGTGTGTGGCATGCTGAGAGGAGTTAGAAGAGGTTGCTATGCCAGAGGCAACCTGGTGGTGGGGGAGCTCTGGGGTGCTGCTGGGTGGAGGGGAGCAGTGATCAGCACCTCTATGTACCTATAGCCCTTTCCCAATGTGCTAGTACACCATGTAGGTCCATTTCCTCAAGAGCCCTGAGTTGCAGACAAAAGGGACTGGCCTGGGAGGAGGAAGAAATGGGGATCTTATTCTGACACATTCTGGGTTGTGGGTGGAGGGAATGTGGGGGTTAGGGCAGCCATCAAAGGAGGAGTTGAAGGGTCAGGGGGCTTGTGCTCGGGTTGGGCAGGTTCTGGACCTTGGGAAGAGATACCAGCTTTATCCTATTCAGGAACTGCAGACAGGTGGATACACATGGGGTCTTCTAGGTTTTGTCTGAAGATGAGCAACCACTACCAACATAGAGCACTGGAAAGTGGTAAACATGAAGGTGGACAGACTGAGGTGGGACTTGGCCAGTGCCACTTTCTAGCTAGGTGACATGGGACAAGTTACTTCACATCTCTAGGCAAAGTGACCTCATTTGTAAAATCAGGTTAGTAACTATCTTGCAAGACTGGGGATAAGGAAACAAATGTGTGTCGGTTTTGCTTCTAACATGGCATCCTCTTTTATTTTTATAGCAATGCTGCCTCCAAGGCAACCCTTACAAGTAAGTATGTCAAATTTCAGGGGTACTAAGAAGGCTCCTTAATCCCTCCAAATCTCCCCACATGTCCATATGATCGCCATTTCCTAGAACTTCTTCACTAGTCAGAAAGTTCCCTTCTCTCCCCCTCTACCCTTCCTCCCTCTCTCCCATTCTCCTCCCCCTAATTGCAGGGATAAAATATAATAACTATGCAAATGATTCCCACCTGTGTGGCTCAGTTGTTTGGAATGTCATCCCATACACTGAGAGGTGGCATGTTTGATCCCCAGTCAGGGCACATGCCTAGGTTGTGGGTTCAATCCCTGGGCCAGGAGATTACAAGAGGCAACCAATCAATGTTTCTCTTTTTCTTTCTCTCTTTCTCCAAAAAAAGCAATGAAAAAATGTCTTTGGGTAAGAATTAAATAAGTAAATAAATAAATAAATATGCAAACATCAGAGGGGAGAAGCAACACATTGAGTTCCGTTCTCCTTCAACTGCCAGCAGTCATTACACAGCAGGACAAACAATGACCTCACATTGTTTCCTAGTTTCATTAGAGCACACAAAGTGTGCTGAATCTTAAATCCAGAAGACAGTGCCTGCCTTGAATGCAGAAGTTTAAAACAAGGCACCAAGAACTATAAATCTCAAATCCTAGAGCAAATTTCAACACATTTTTTCTCACTCATGTGAGTCAGACAACTAACTATCCAGGGCAGCTGTCCTCTGTGCTGTGAGCTAGCAGTCCAGATTGCTTCCACCTGAGCTTCAGCCCTCTCAATGCAAGACTTCTACACTGGCCAGGAGGAGAGAAGAGAGCATGGGAAGACATGCTGGGCTCTTCACTGTCTCAGCCTGGAAGTGATACCCCTACTCCATGTCACTTCTCCTAACAGAACATTGGCCACAAACAGATACATGGTATAGTGTAACTTTTGGGGGTCGTGGGAGGCAGAAATGCCTGGAATTGCTGAAATGAAAAGACAACCAGACATGGGAGGGGCAGATGAGGGACTTGTTGACTTTCCAATTCCAATTGAGGTCAGCTCTGTTGAGTATCAGCAGGGCCCAGCAGTGTGGACAGGGCTAGGCTTTGGCTCCCATGGGGTAACCTTCTTCAGCGAAACTTTACTTAATGCCCAGTCCTTCCCAGTCTCTGCACGAGGCTTACAGATGTGAAGGGACACAGTCCTGCTTTGAGGGATCACACACTCACTCCAGAAGCAACTTTGAGTCCAAGCATAAGGTCTTGGTTGATCAGTTCAGCACCAAAGCATGCTTTCCATTAGGCAAGGAACCTCCAGGTTCTTGGAACTACCATTTCCTAGTACAATCTGGGCAAATTTAACTCAAACCAGGACACTGGGCTGTGTCTACTGTGGCAAACAGTGGCATCCACTGCTGACCACCAGTTTCAAGGCACAAGCCCATTCACTGTGCAAGCCCAAGTGGTGCTGCCCTAACTTAGCTGCAGCAACAGCCCAGTGAGGACCAAATTTCTTCATTAAAAAGCCAGTTAGAGCCACTATTCAGATTCACACAGATCTCATAACTGAGCTGCCTGGAACTTTCATCTGTGTTTTGTCAATGGTTCTCATAGTGTGAGCCCCACTGTCAGCATCACCTGGAAACTAGCTAGAAATGCAAATTCTCAGGCCCCACCCTAGACCCACTGAGTTTAGAAACTAGTGGGTGGGGCCCAGCACTCTGTTTTAAACAAACTCTCAAGATGATTCTGATGTGTGTTCAGGTTGGAAACTCAGTGGTGTATGAAGTAGAGAAGCCACTCAGAACCAGGCCTGAGGCTGGCAGTCAAATTTTCATACCTGCTCAGAGGAGGCCATCACTGTAGCCTTGGGACATTAAAGGGTTGTTGGTCCTTGAGGTTTCATCTCCTTTACTGTATTTGAAGAGATTTCAAAGATAGTGTATCCTAGAGATTTGCATTACTGGATGTAGATTAGAATCATTTGGGAAGCATCTGAACACACCTTTGCCCAGACCCAACTTCAGAGATTCTGATTCAGAGATTGTGGGCAAGGGCCTAAGCATGCCCAATCAGTTAAAAGCTTTGCAGGTGATTCTAGTGTGCAGCCAGGATGAGGACCACTTGCTTAAACTGGAGTGAGGCTGGGAATTGGGGATGATAACTCTCCTGGCATTTCCCTTCCTCGGTGTTGGCCCCTATGCTTTTTCAGTAGACATCCTTAGGAACTCTACATTTGGGCAGAAATGTGGAAACTGTTTAATTCCCACTAAAGGGTCTACTTGTACCTTCACAAACATACATGGTAGAGCTTCACACTAAAGACTGTAGATAACCTGAACCTTCCTCCTCACACCCCCAACTTCCTACCCCACCATAAAACCCAACATGCATTATTGCTTTGCATGGGGTTAGCATTCAGGCTTTCTCCTTCTTAGCTAGGACAAATTTCCTGAAGATGGGAAGAAACATGAAATTAATATTAATATCAAATCAAGCCTTCTCAATAGGAATCACTCTGGTGTGACAGGTTCCATCTTCAGCCCATGCCTTCTTCCAATTCAACATACTAATGCTGCACTGACCTTCCTAACCCTATCTTGTGCAATCGGCCAGGTACCATGAATAATACAACAGATGTAGGACCAGCAGAAAGTAGCATCCCTTCCTCTACCTGGGACTAAGGTTTGAGCCAAACTCTGCTTTGGCCTGCCCCTTCCCAGCAAGTCTGGTGCATTTCAGGCTTTCTACTGGGTCAGAATCAGTGGCCATCAGACTTTCCAGTGGAACCCAATTACATTATCATCAAATATTTCCTTGTTCTTCACCAATAAAACAAAACAAACAGACAAAAACAATTCAGACCAAACCACTCAAAGGTAGCAAGAGCTCCACTTAATAAAGAGGAGTGTTATCTAATGTTTTCTCCATCAGTCAATTGCCTGAGTAACTATGACACACTTTTTAGCTACCTGACCTCACTCCTAGTTTCTCTGCTACCCTATTGAAGACTTGAGGATGCCTTAGAGAGTACAGCTTGAGAAAACAAAGCTTTTTCTTTTGCATCTCTTAGGAAAAATAAGAATTCTCCTTCAAATCTTCCTGTGTGATGGAGCAACTTGTCTAATCTCTCTCCATATCAGTTACTTCAACTGTAAAATGGGGAGAATGTTAGGAGTCCAATTCAGTTTGATGTATATAGTTGTTGCTCAATAAATAGCCATTAAATGAAAGGAAGGAATAAGAGATAAGAGATAAACAATGCCAGCCGTAACCTAGAATCACAGGGCTCAGTCTGGCACAGGTGGGGATAAGTTTTACAAAGTCTGACAGTTCACCCAGTCTCTTATTCCAGATCATACATTGGCCAGGACATCTGAGGGATACATACAGCTTTCTTCCTGGTTCTCCCCTATTTTTTTGCAGTACCCAATGCCAGAGTCCCGTTTGGTCTCCAGGAGGCAGGTGGCTTTTTTGCTTCTCCTTCCCCTTAAAGTACAATGCAAAGTATGGCCTTAGACCATAGCTATACCTGGCCTCCTGGGCTCTCTTTCTCTATGCTGGACACTCACCTTCACTCCAGTCTTCTTCTCCCTCAGGCATCTCCTCTCTTGGGAACACCTGTGTCCTCTCTTGCCTCCATTTCACTTTGGGAGAGTTTTTGGATCCATACCTCTTTAGAGCTCTTACTAGTTACAAATTGTTTTGAGACAGACATTGAAGGTAGCGCTCTGATTTAGGAACCTCTTAGTAGTCAAATGCAACTAAATTTCATAATAACAACAACTAGATTTAACTATTCTATGAGTTCTATGTAGAGTAATTTATTCCTTACACCAAATATATAAGGCAGAGAATATTATCACCATTATACAGGTGAGGAAACTAAGGCACTGAGGTGTTACATAACTTGCTCGAGGTTAGACAAGGAAACAGTCATAGAGCTATTAGGGCACAGGGTTACATACCAAGGCCATTTGTGATTTTAACTACTATACTGTGGTTGCCTCTTAATGTGCTGCAGCTTCTTCTCCATTTCTGCATAATTTGAACCTTTAGTGATGACAAAGAAGCCTATTGACATATCCAAATCAGTTGGGAGCAATGATTGGTGACTCTAAAATAAAATGAGGAGGCAAAAAATGCTCAAAATTCCAGCACCTTGTTATTTTTCAGACTCTCTGACAATTAGCTTCTGGAAATGTATTGTGTAGTGGAAAGACAGGGCTCTAGACATCTTATTTCTTGTTGTGACCTCTGTTAATTATGTTCTGGGGCAGGTTATTTAAGCTCTCTTGCCTCCATTTACTCATCTTTAAAATGGGGATAATAATAACAATTCATTGGTTCTTAGTCCAACAATGGGCCTTTTAGTCCTATTCTGTATGACCAAACCAGGAAACCTGAAAATGACATTTTTTCAGACTATGATGCCAGCTGGATGCAGGTTAGTCTCTGCCAATGGAAGACACCAAAGGGAAATTAAAAGCAATAGCAGAAGAGAGTCATTTTTTTACTTCTGACCCCAGAATTGGGAGCAACAGCATAGCAAAAATTGTTCCCAAGGGTAATTATGGTTTGCTGCAATAATGGCAATGGTTACTGTAACCATAGAATGGGGGTGATGTTGGGAATGATGACTACAAGACTATGGGTGGGATGTTTGCTTCTGACTTTCCTGGAGACATTACAGAAAGAAAATGACAGGTTTGGTGCTTTAATCTCTCAGTTTACAGTCTGGTTCAAGAACTAGAGAGCTTCTGTGATAGTACTAAAAGAATCCCTTATTTTTATTTATTTTTATTTTATTTTTTGCCACAGAACTAAAATTTTACGCCACAGGTTATAGATTTGTAATGTATTTAATCATTTGAATTCATGAACTCATCAGACCTTTCATGTGAGAGTTTGAGGTTGGTTTGGAAAGAGTGGGTGCAGCCTTGAGAATTGGAACGGGTCCATTTGGATAGACTTGTGCAAACATGACACTCCTGATCTCCTAAGTCTCCTTGCCAACAGGAGCAGTCCCTCCTCCCCCAGCTGAGAAGACTAGTCTTCCTTTGCATGAACACCCTCTTAATCATCTCACCCAAGGCAGTTGCCTCACATGAGGATGCAGATTCTTCTCAAGATTTATTCTTTCCACCTTTCATGGCCTCCAGACTCATAACCAGTATCAGATTCCAGAAATTCTGGCCTTGAAGGATACAGCTTTATACACCTAAAAATAATTACAAGATTTTGTTCTTGCAATTATTGGCAGAACCCTAACATGGAAATTTATTAAAAGGCTGTTAGATTAAGGAAAATGAACAAAATATTGGGTTGAGCCAATGGAGATGCATACCAGAGATGGATAATCACTTGAAATTTTGCTTTTCCTTTTAGAAATAGGGTAAAGGTATATTGGTTTGTAAGTATTAAATGGAAGCATGAATTGTTGATACTGTTGCTGAAAGTTTAAGAGTAGAAAAGTATATACGGATACTGACTAGCCAAAGGGGCTATCTGTTCTGGGTGTGATCTTTGGCTCTCAGCCTTACATTTGTTCTACTAGATTTTTCTATATACCACCAGAGCTGGAAGCTTGAAAACTACATTTCCCAAATTTCCTTGCCAGCTGACTTCTCTTAACGTTGGCCAACAGGAGGCATTGATCAGAGATCAGAAGACAGGTGGAAGGCAGAAACTGTTTTTCTGCTTCCAGATCTAGCCATTGACCACATTGGGACTAAGGACACTGCAGGTTACCAGTTTCCTGGAATCGGGGTGATTGCTACAGCCACAGCAACAGGTTCCTGCAACAGGGGCAGTGATTACTATAGCTGAAGCAATGGCTGTAGCAATAGTGGAGGGAGAGGCACCCAAGCTTTCTGCTCAGCAGCAGCAGAGCTGTCAGTCTCAGTAGTGAGCACACACCAGTGAGCTCTGGATAGCGTCACCTTTCCCTCTTGTTTCTCCAAACCTTGTAACTTTTGTAACCCAGTTTCTGTATTAAATTCCCTCTATTTGAAATATCTAGGTGGATTTCTGTTTTTCTGACTGGACACTGACTGACATAAAGAGAGAGATAATATCTTCTTCCTCATATGGTTGTTGTATTAAAGAAGATGAACACAGAAGGTGTCCAATATAGCATCTGACACAAAGGAGTGGAAATTGACTGTGGGAGGAGGGGTGGGTGGACAGAAGAGGCCACAGGGGGGAAAATTAGGACAACTGCAATAGAATAACAATAAAAAGTGATTAAAACTGTTTAATTAAAAAATAAAAATAAATAACAGTGTTTTAGAAATCAGGACAAAAAGGCTGTGCTACATTTACACAATGGAATACTATACAACCATAAAAAATAAGGAACTTTTACCTTTTGTGACAGCATGGATGGACCTGGAGATTATTATGCTAAGTGAAGTAAGCCAGTCAGAGAAAGACAGATATCATATGATGTCACTTATATGCTGAGTCTAATAAATAAAATAGACTGATGAACAAAATAGAAACAGGGGCATGGATACATGGAACAAGCTGACAGCTGTCAGGGCGAGGGTGAGTGAATGAAAGGAGAAGGAGGGGTTCATCAAAGAACATATATGCATAACCCATGGACACAGACAACAGTGTGGTTATGGACAGAGGGAGGATGGGATGAGGGCTGAGTAGAGGCGGCCAGTGGCAGGGGGCAGTGGGGACAACTATAATAGTGTCGATAATAAAAATAAAGTAAAAATGAGAGAAAAAAATAACTCTATAACCTCATGTTCATTTCTCTCCACTCTCAATTCCTTGTTCCTGAGTTCCTCATAACATCCTATGGTGACCACATTGGGTACATACACCTGTCCCTTTTTTGTCTGTTTATGTGCACTGCTGGAGTTCCTCCCTCTACATACATCTCTTTCCCCTACATTTACAGTCATTCTCTTCAATCTCCTTCTCTCTCTCTCTCTCTACCTCTTTCTTTTTTTTTGAGTATAAATTGGTGCAGACACTATGGAAAACAGCATGGAGATTTCTGTCTTTTTTAAACCCCTACTCTCACCTTAAAGAATATACTTTTCCTTCTTTCCTCCCTCCTTCCTTCCTCTCTGCAGGGTCCTCCAACTTGCTCCCTGCTCCTTATACTATTTACAAAAAAGGCCCCTGCATTACTTTGAGAAGGAAGTGTGATGCTTATCTGCGGTGCATTTGCATGAAGGAAAGAAAAGAAAGACTAAACAAAAAAAGATCCTGTTTTGGCAACATTTCATATTCCTGGAAATTTCTCGAAATTCCCTCACAACCTAAGTATTGAGGCTTAAGGAAAATTCTGCTTTTTGTTGTTGTTTCTGTGGGGTTTTTTTATGTTTGTTTGTTTTTGTTTTTCATTACATTTTGTTGCTAGTGGGGAAACAGTCAAGTTCTGTGCAATGTTTTTCTTACAATGCTCATCATTTTAGTTACATGGTGGGTTAAATGAGCTTTGTGTATTCTAACAATATTTCTAATACATTTTCTACAAAGAATATTTTTTAAATTTACAAACTGATTTGTAAACCTCAGAGATGAAGAATTTATACTAAAATGACTCATTAGGATGTGTTGTCAGGAAAAACCAGTAATGGAGGAGGGAAAGGAGACCAAGGAAAAGGAGGGAAAACAGGGGTATCACCCCCCAGTCAAGGGCTACTAGCAGGGGGATGAAAATCCTCAAGCTCCAGTGGGCTGTCCACAGCTTTAGGCAAAGTGGGGATAAATAGCCCGAGGGAAGCTCTCTGATAAAAAAGCACAACTTCTAGCTGCTGGGGATAAAAGCATTCAAGGAACTAGGGTAGAAAAATGGTAAATAGCTTGAGGGAACATTAGTGGAGCACTGAGAGTGTATGTTACCTGCCTGCCTTCTTGTTAGTGTTTCATGGGTGTTTGCTCTTGTTTATTGAATAAATGAGTAAGTGAATTTCGCTTCAGAGATATAATCTTTGTAAAGAAATAAGACTATCTTTTGTCTCCTGTGTGTTCTTTAATTTAAAATTTCTTTCCCTTCTTCTTTTCTTCTTTTCTTCCTTATATTTTTATAAATAATAAAACAATTGTTAACATTTATAAAGTACTTAATCTGACTAGGTACTTATTTGATTTTGTTTATGAGGTCCTTGGTGTGATCCGCGTATTTCATTTAATCCTTATAATAGTCTTCCTGAGATTAGTAGTATTGTTGTCTCCACTTTTAATTGGGGTTAGGCACAGATTAATAACATGCTAATAAGTGAATGTGGATCTATCTGACTTTTCCCTCCTCTTCCCTTTTACTTCTCACCCTCCCTTTTCTACACACACACACAGAGTGATTTTGATACCATTCATTTTAATGGGAGTCATTTGCAGATATCAAGTCCCAGTCAGTTTATCAGGGAGAGAGTAAGCTGCCTTGGTTAAAATAACACTGTGCAGTAGAACAGAAAATAAGATGTCACGGCAAACTAAACATCTTCACTTTCACAACATACAAAGGAGCTGCCTAAGTGTAGACTTGAGCTGGCCAGAAGCTGCCAGAACCTTTAGCAGGGCCCAGGTGTTGGTGAATTTCACCTACCTGCCCACTTGAACCCCAGGGATGCCCAAAACATAGGACAGAAAAGCCGAGCGTCCTTCCTCTGGTCATTCCCCAACCCCTCTCCATGGTTCAGTCAACTCAGATATTTGTCCAGAAAGTGAAGATGTTTAGTTTGCCATGACATCTTATTTTCTGTTTCACTGCACAATGCTATTTTCACCAGGGCAACAAAGCTCTCCGATAAACTTTGAGAACATTTGAGCCAGCCTGACAGTGAAAAGACTCAGTACACTCTGAGTTTTATATATTTATTTATTTCACTTTATTCCATGTTTAGTATGACTGAGTAACCAGTTCAATAAAAAAAATAAAAGATGGGGTGGGAAACCAGTGTGGATTGTATAATAAAGCAGCCCTGGTTACTGCAGACACTATCCCAACAGTTCCAATATTCCTTTTGAAGTACAGATTCTTAATACAGAGAGATTAAGCATTATGGGCAGCTGATATTTCACCCCAATTCAAATCATGGGTCTGAATAGGAGCAAGCAAGGGTGTACCTTTTCAGATAGTTAAAGGCACCTACCTCCAGGAACTGAGTTAACCAGGCAATGCAGAAGCAACAGAGAAAGATCTCAGTAAGGCCTCAGTCCTCCCTGGCACAAAAACAAAAGCCTCAAAAATCTACACCTAACCTTCTTTCTTAGGTACAACTACAGTGGTTAGCAATATTTCCAGGAGTGTGCCAAGAGTCAAAGAGAGCCTCCTCACTACTGGTATTTTCACCATCTGTGTGGGAGGTCCCCTCCAGTGCCTCCCACTTCTCTTCCCAGTTTTCAGAAAACCTCCTTTTCACTTCTTATTTTATTTAGGAGAGATTGGATTTGGATTCTATTTTCTCTCCCTGTCTTGAAGTCTGGGACCTAGGTAATGTAGAGTTAAAAAGCTGAGAATTCGAAAGGACTTGAGAGATTGTTGAGCATAATTCCACCCAATGCAAAAATCATTCTTCTTGAATACATGTGATAATGATGGTCTCACAAAATAAGTTGTTGAACAGTATCTTCCTATGTAGAGTTTCTAGCTGTGTGGTTTTATTTGAATTGTCCTTATCTTAAATATGTCTTCTTACAATTTTACCCATTTAATACCTCTGATACTATTATTATTACCAGTTCCAAAATAACATGATTGTTTTCAACACTTCTGTTATGGGCTGAATTGTGTCCTCCCCAACCCCCCACAAATTCAATATGCTGAAGTCATAACTCCCAGTACCTCAGGGTGTGACTATATTTGGAGGTAAGGCCTTTAACAAAGTAATTACATTAAAATGAAGGTATTAAGGGGACTATAATCCAATCTGACTGGTGCCCTAAAAAGAAGAGGAAATGTGGGTACACCAAGAGACACCAGGGGTGCACAGAGGAACACAGTGAAAATGCAGCCATCTGCAAGCCAGAGAAAGAGTTCTCAAAAGAGACCTCTTCATCTTAGATTTCCAGCCTCCAGAACTGTAGAAAATTAATTTCTATTGTTTAAGTCACCCAGTCTGTGATACTTAGTTATAGCAGCCCTAGAAAACTAACACAGCTTCCAAGTCAAAGTTAATCAAAACCAAAAGTTCTTTTTGTTGCTCTCTTTGTATTAGACATAAATTATTTATAACAATTAAAAAGTTATCAGTTCATATTTCCAATATGATGAGACTTTCATTATGAGTGCAATTTCTAATAGATGTACATAAAGTTGAAGCCTCTATTTGTTCATTCATTCATTTATTCAACAAATACTTTTCAGTACCTGCTATAGACCAGGTCCCACACATTTAGGCATTGAAAGTCAAAAATGAATATTATTAGTTCCTTTTCTCTAAACTTACACATGATTACACAGAGCACTGCAGTTTTAAAAATGCCAGTCTGGGGGTATGTGTTGGTAAGAGGTAGCATACAAATCTGTGGTTTCTCCTTCTTGGGCAGAGATGGAGAGCACAGAGAGTTAGTGTACTAAGTGATCTAACTACAGAAAAATGACTAAGAGGCAACCAAGAGAGGGAAAAGCTGTTGTGTGTGTGTATGGTAGAAAATAAACTCAGAAAAATCAGGTAGGGCCAGATCATGCTGGCTTCTATGATTTCTGCTCAGGAGATTGGGTTTGATTCCCCAGTGCCAGAGGACCATGGAAAGATATTCAGTAGAGGGAGTGATTTGTTAAAATTTACATTATTGCCAGTTCACATGACTTTTAAGCATCTTATTCTTTCTCCATCAGTATAGGTAGGCTGGGGCATACTCCCACAACAATATCACTTCTACTTAAAAATTAATTCAAAGTTATTGTAAAAATTTTAAATAATATAATGGTTAATGAGAAAATATTTTTTTAATTTTCCCTCTCTCATGCTTCATTCTTTTTTCGGAGGCAATTTGCTGAGCATCCTTCCAGTCCCCTTTGTATGTGTATATATATATACAAGATTTTTTAATACCTCAATGAAATGATACCATGTCACTGGCTTTTTCACATAGCAGCATTCATTCTTGGAGAACTTTCCACACTAATTCTTACATTCTTTTTTTTGTTAGTCACATAATATTTCATACTGTAGCTATAGTTAATTAATTTAGCCATGCCTTAGACATATTTAACTTGTTGCTAATATTTTTCTGTTAAAAATCACAAACAAGACACGCTGTATATCCCTCCACAACTAAGAAAGAATACAACTACCTCAAAACTAGAGACAACCAGAAGTTCCAAAAAATTGAGCTGCATGGAAGTCCAACAAACAAAGATATAAAGAAGAAATACTCATCAAGACAGGTAGGAGGAGTGGATCTGGGGTGGAGAGGATGCAGTGCGGTGGCAGCAGCAGGCCAGCAAAAAGCACAGTCACACATCTTAAAAACTAGGGAGGGACACCTGCGGAGTGCTCTCAGCACCACACCAGACTGTGCAACTCACTGTTCCAGTGCTGGGGAAAATCAAGCCTCATTGCTCCTGACTGTGCAAACCAATGGGTGTTGGGGTGTTGAAGAAACTGCCAGTCTCTCAGCAGAGTCCACTTGTTTAAAGGGACCCCACAGTCCTAGGATGTCCACAGACTCACCCACTCTGGGAATGACAGCCAGGGAAACAGCTAGAGAGGTGCCAGTCCCATACGGAAGTGGGAGAAGTGCCTGGAGAGGGGGAAAGTGCTGAATAATCAGCATTGTTCCCTTTCAGAGCCCCTCCCCATATACAGTGCCACAAGTTGATGAAATAGGTCGCCCTGTACTGACAATTATGTAAGGCTCCGCCCCTTACAACATAACAGGTGTGACAGCTCTACGTAAAACATAGAGGCAAACAAACACAGGAGCCTGTCAAGATGAGGAGACAGAGAAGAACAGCCCAAGAGGAAAAATGGATTAAGGTTCCAGTGGGAGAACTAAGTGATGAGTAGATAGCCAACCTAACAGATGAAGAGTTCAAAACACTGGTGATAAAGATGCTCACAGGCTTGACAGATATGCTTAAGTATGGCAAACACATGAGGGAAGAAGTGAAGGCTATGCTAAATGAAAAGAAGGAAAATCCATACAAAACCAGTGGTGAAGGGTAGAAAACCAGGGTTCAAATCAATGATTTGGAACATAAGGAAGAAATAAACAGTCAACCAGTAGAGAATGAGGAAACAAGAATTGAAAAAAATGAGGAGAGGCTTAGGAACTTCTGGGAAAACTCTAAATGTACCAACATCTGAACCATAGGAGAGCCAGAAGAAGAGGAAGAGCAAAAAATTGAAAGCTTATGTTGTTACAAAACCCCTGGGCTGCTCCAATTGAAAATAAACCCATGAACTCTTTAGTTAGGGACCCGATTGCCTGCCGCCAAAATTATAACTCTCAATACCAGAGTTTAGTGAAAAGAAAAAGAATAGTTTAACAGTTATATAGATTTAATTATTTGCGGATTTCTGTTGTTAGGTCTTATGTTCTTTAAAACACCCATAAACACATATCCTTGCCTCCCCCCTACCAAACCAGGCTAGTTTTAGAAAAGTTAGAGAAACCATTTCCCTACTTTCCAAACACAGTTCAGCTTTACCAGCAGCTGCCAACCACTCAAATCTGATTGGGGAGGTCCTTTCTGTGCTGTGGTGCCCTCCAGCTCTCAATGCAGAACCGCCTGGATTCTCAGCCTCCTTGCAAACTGCCTCCTTCCTGTAAACCGCATGGATCTCCTCTCCTCAAAACTGCATGGCAAGAGCCCCTTAAAGCAGCCTGGAGACCCCTTCTCCAAGCCACATGGAGTACTGGGCTTCTTTATTCCACATGGAGAAGGCCCCTTCACCAAGCCGCATGGAGGGGGCGAGAGAGTGAGAGAGCGAGAGCTAAAATGTCCACAGCTGCTTATATATCCCTGACTGCGTCCTCTGATGCAGTGGGTGTTGCAAACAGTTCTGACCATTCACAGAACCTTATGTAGGCTCTGTGTACTTTTTCCATACCGTCCTCTGGTTCAAGACTTCTCCCATCTACCTGAGGCTTTGGATGCATTAAAGCCATTTTGCATAAGAAAGACACTAGCCACCAGCCTCAGGCATGTGGAGGCATTCTGAAAAGATGCTTCCTTCTCCCCATCCCCCAGCCGCAAACTCTGGGGATTTTTGGACTCCCCTGTTTCTGTAACAATGTGACAAAATAATGAAGGAAAACTCCCCAAATTTGGTAAGGAACTAGACATACAAGTCCAGGAAGCACAGAGAGTCCCCAACAAGCTAGGGCCAAAGGACCACACCAAGACACATCATCATTAAAATGCCTAAGTTTCAAGATAAAGAGAGAATTTTAAAAGCAACAAGAGAAAAGCAGAGAGTTACCTACAAAGGGGTACCTATAAGACTATCAGCTGATTTCTCAAAAGAAACTTTGTAGACAAGAATGGAATGGCAAGAAGTATTCAAGGTGATGAAAAGCAAGGACCTACAACGAAGATTACTCTATCCAGCAAAGCTATCATTTAGAATGGAAGGGCAGATAAAGTGCTACCCAGACAAGGTAAAGCTAAAGGAGCTCATCATCACCAAGCCAATATTATATGAAATGTCAAAGGGACTTAAGAAAAAGAAGATCAAAACTATGAACATTAAAATGACAACAAACTCACAACTATCAACAACTGAATCTAAAAAATAAAAACAAAATCTGTGGGGGACAGACAGGCATGAGATGTGGGAAGCAGACAGGCTTGGTTTAAAAGACTATAACTGCTGTGCAGAGCCACCCCCCGCTGGGCCCTTAGCCAGCCGGTTGTCTTCCAGGTCTGCTCTGAATCCCACCCTCCAGGGGATGTTAAAGGTAGAATAGAAATACAAAGTGGCTTTTAAGGAAAAGGGAACCTGCTCTGTTTTTCTCTGTAAAGCCTCAAATACTTGTCAGTAAAATGTGAAGAACAGAATGATTAAGTAAGAGGAAATGCTTTTGACCTTGTGTAAAATACCTGGATGTTTCAACCCTGTATTGATCTTCATTTCCCTTTCACTCCCTATCATTTGGGGAAGGGCTACATACTTTCCTTATGTACTTCCACATGTGGAAAGTGGATAAAAACCCTGGCTAATAAAGAAATTAGGGCAATTTTCCACTAGAGAAAACCCCTCCCTTCCTTCCTCAAATGGAGGGTGTCTGAGTAGTTTCTTCATCCACTCCGAGGGACCCAGAGTCTCTCTCAAAAATCCAACTAAGCAAACCAGAATAGGAACAGAATCATAGGTATGGGAATCATTTGGAAGGTTATTAGCTGGAAGGGGGAAGGAGAAGAAATGGGGAAATGGTGCAGGGATTAACATAATCGTTAGGTATGAAATAGACAGGGGGGAAGTTAAGAATAACATAGGAAAGGGTGAAGCCAAAGAACTTATATGCACGACCCATAGATATGAACTAAGAGGTATGGGATTGCTGAAGGGAAGTGGGGTACTGGGCAGAGGCGAGAAAAGGGGAAAAAAATTGGGACTACTGTAGTAACATAATCGATAAAATATACTTTAAAAAAATCACAATGAATATTTTTGTATAATTTTTATTTCTATTTTGTATATGAGAAAACAGAAGCTTAGAGAGCTTAAGTAAATCATTTAAGTCACATAGGACATTGACAAATAGGTTTGGAACCTGGATCTGACTATTCCCAAGTCCAGAATCTTCATCTTTGTATGATACCACCTCCATACTTAAGCATCTTGGACTGCTTTTTTATAGTTTTCATCACATTTAGAAAATTTTCAGACATTACTTTTTCAATTATTTTTATGCCCTCCCCAACCTTATTTTTCTGGGACCCTAATTACACATCTGCTAGGCCACTTGATTTTGACCCTCAATTTAATACACTGTTCTTTTTTTCAATCTTTTTTCTTTCTGTATGCTTCACTTGGGATACTTTCTACTACTGTCTTTAAGTTCACTAATCTTTTTTTCTGCATTGTATATCCAGCTGTTAATCCCATACAGTATATTTTGCATCCCACACATTCTATTTTTCAGCTCTAGAATTCAATTTGGGTTTTTTAAAAAAACTGCCATGGCTGTCCTTATCAACATTTTCTACTACTTTCTTGAACATAGGTATGTCTTTGTTTATTAATTCTGTCATCTGAGCCATTTCTGGATCTGTATTTATTGATTGGTGTTTCACCTTATTATGGGTTATAGTTTCCTGCTTCTTTGTATGCCTGATAATCTTTTATGATATACATAGGAATTTTTTGTATTTCTTTTTATATTTCTGGTTCTTATTCAGAGATACAGTTAAATTACTTGGAAGAAATTTAATTTTTTTTAAGGCTTGCTTTCAAGCTTTATTCAGGGAGCCCAATACACATTAACCTAGGAATAACTTGACCCAACTACTATGGCAATACTATTAGAGGACTCTGCTC
Organism: Furipterus horrens; assembly: GCF_987537825.1. Classification (NCBI taxonomy): domain Eukaryota; kingdom Metazoa; phylum Chordata; class Mammalia; order Chiroptera; family Furipteridae; genus Furipterus; species Furipterus horrens. The sequence continues at coordinate 110,773,346 of NW_028327177.1, read as the reverse complement.
AATGACCACTGTGTTAGGAGGTTTATTTTCCCCCTTCTGGCTGATAGAAATGTTACAGAACCCTTGGGCTGCTCCAATTGAAAACAAACCCACAGACTCTTCAGTCAGGGGCCTGATTGCCCACTGCCAAAATTATAACTCTCAATACCAGAGTTTAGTGAAAAGAAAAAGAATAGTTTATTTAACAGTTATATAGATTTAGTTATTTGCGGATTTCTGTTGTTAAGTCTTATGTTCTTTAAAACACCCATAAACACATATCCTTGCCTCCTCCTACCAAACCAGGCTAGTTTTAGAAAAGTTAAGAGAAACCCTTTCCCTACTTTCCAAACACAGTTCAGCTTTACCAGTAGCTCCCAATCATCCCATCCTGATTGGGGAGACCTTGTCTGTGTTATGGGGTCCACCAGCTTTTAATCCAGAACCTCGTGGAATCTCAGCCTCCTTGTAAACTGCAGTTAGTCCTTTTGTAATCCGCACAGTCCGCCTCAGCCTCAGTCAAATCCACACAGTCAGCCTGCCTAAAATGTCTGCCACTTATTTTTAAATCCCTGACTGTGTCCTCTGATGCAGTGGGTGTGGTAACCAGTTCTGACCATTCACAGAACCTTACATAGACTATGTGTGCCTTTTCCATACCGTCCTCTGGTTCAAGACTCCTCCCATCTACCTGAGGCCCTGGATGCATTAAAGCCATTTTGCATAAGAAAGACACTAGCCACCAGCCTCAGGCATGTGGAGGCATTCTAAAAGCTGCTTCCTTCTCCCCATCCCCTAGCCACAAACTCTGGGGTTTTTTGGAACACCCCTGTTTCTGTAACAGAAACACAACTATTCATACCCTGTGTGAGTTGTAGAGATTATTTTGCCCAGTCCTTTCCAGTGGTTCTTTTCCTGGTTTTGGACTATGTTCTCATGCAGGTGCCCCGATTAGTACTCTGTTGAAGATTCAAGGAATCCTCTGCAGGTCTCTCAAGCTCTCCTTTTGTGCAGTGCTCTCTTCCCTGGTACTCTGCCCTGAGAATTTTTGCAATCTTGCTCTCCCTGAATTCTGAATGGTTTTCTCAACTCAGGGAGACCAATGAACTCTAGGTTTCCCCTTCCTCTGCTGGAAACTCCAACCAGTAAGCTGGGACAATTGTAGGACTTAACTCATTTGTGTCTCTTCTCTCAGGGATCATTGCCTAAATTGAGTGACATTCTACAAAATATTTGACCACTACTTCTCAAAACTGTTAAGTCCTCAAAAACAAGAAAAACCTAAGAAACTTACACTCTAGAGGAGCCTAAAGACATGTAAGCACTAACTCTATATGGTATCCTGGATGGGATTCTGGGACAGAAAAAGGACATAAGGTAAAAATTTAAAAAATCTGAATAAAATATGAACTTTAGTTAATAATGATGTGTCAATATTGATTCATCAGTTGTAACAAATGTATCATACTCATGTAAGATGTTATTAATAGGAGAAATGGGTGCCGGATAGATAGGACCCCTCTCTATTATCTTCCCAACTTTACTGTAAATCTACAACTGTTCTAAAATTTTAAAACATTATTTTTAAAGAGCAATAATAGAGATGATTAAATATGGGCCTACCCTCTATTATCACTATGCACCTTCATTCTAAACAATGTCAGTGATAAAAATTTTCCTCACTGGGGAGCACTATTTGTCAACCCCTCACTTCACCCTGGCCACCCCAGCCTTGGTATGGATTTGTCACTCAACTTAGTGCTAGTAATGCTATGGAAACAACTTCAAGTTCCTATAATCAATCGAACTTAGGCCCAAATATTCCCAGTGCTCCAATAGGGATGCACTTTGTAGTCCCATACCCAATTCACACCTGCCTCTGCCAGCATTCCTCAATGCATGTTACCATTAGGATTCAGGATAAGAATTATTTCAGGTTCTGACACAGAGCCATGGTTCTCAGCTTGGAGTGCCCCATTTAACCTTAATGACCCTTTTAAAGGACCTATCTCCAACTCCAAATTATAATCACATTGGAGGTTGTGCCTTCAATATATGAATTGGGGGGTGGGAGGAACAGAAACAAATCAGACCGTATCAGGCTTTCTTCCAGGGATGAACATGACATAGGTGGGACAGAAAACCTGCACTCACTTGGAGTAACTCACAGTCCTCCCACTTTTTCCAGGCTCAGAGCTCAGGGATACTTTGGGGCTATTCAATCTTTACAGAGGAGATGAGGCACAAAAGGAGATGGAGGAGTTCAATTGTTATTTGCTTTCTATAAGCCTTACTACACTCACCCAAAATAAGTTCACAATGCGTTCTGAGGATCCCATAGAGACCCACACTCAGTTTAAAACAAATAGGATAAGAAATCACTGAGCCTCTCCTCATATTCCTCACTTTTTGTTTCCTCTTTCTGCACTGGTTGACTGTTTGTTCTTTCCCTATCTTTCGATTTGTTGATTTGATCTCTGGTTTTTGTTTCCTAACCACTTGTTTCATATGTGTTTTTGTTCATTTCAGCAAGACTAGCCTTCATTCCTTCCCCCATCGTGTTCAATATCTTTTGTTAATTTTGTAAGCTGCCTTATGACTATAGCTCTGAACTGAACCTCAGAAAGTTTTTCTATTTCTTAATCAATTAATTCCTTTATCTGCTTTTTGGTTATCTTCATGACTGGTATTTCAATCATTATTTCTGTCATTCTGATCATTTTCGTTTATCTTTCCTTCTTGGGCGGGGCTGTCACACCTCCTACGCTATCCGGTACAATGCCCTGAGCACTAGTCACAACCCGGTGACCTTTTTCACCACACTGTGGTGCTTTGTGTAGAGGCGGGGGTCCAAGATGGATTCCTGCAGTTACTCTCCGCTGAGAGACCGGAAGCCTCTTCCTCCATCCCCATGCCCTCCAAGCCTCACAGTCCAAGGCTTTCAGCGACTGCCTTCCTTGGCTTTAGGATCGTGAGCTGATGGGTCTTGACTGCCACCAGGACCGCTCCCCTGGTGTTTCTGGCAGTCCTGCCGCTATCCCCATTTCTACCTCAGACAGCACAGCCCGACCTTTCCATCCTGGTTTCGCCCCTCCTACCCTCTGGACGAGCACCACTGGTTTATAACTTCATATGTTGGACTTCCATGTAGTTTTATTTTCTGGAATTTCTGGTTATTTTTTGTTTTGCGGTAGTTGTATTCCTTCTTAGTTGTGGAGGGAGACAGAGTGTCAGTCTAAGCCTCCATCTTGGCTGGAAGTCCTCCCCTCTCTCTCTAATTTTCTTGATTATTTCCTTCAAGCCCATATTTTTTCAGAATTGCACTCCTGAAAGTGAGCATTTTGTGAATTAATAATTACTCTTGATGAAGCTGCTTGTATTTTTTCCAGAAACCAGAAAAGGTTTTTGTTTTTTGTTTTTTGGCTTTTTATTTTTGCTTCTTTGGGTTTTGATGGTAAAAAGCTTAAAAACATACACATTTTGTTCTATGTTTCTGGGTTATTTTACTTTTCACTTAACTCTAGGGATACATATTTGAGGAACATTTGTGACAGGTGTGTAAGTAAACATAAAATGCTCAGATGAACATGAAGTCACTACACGCAAGGTGGGCAAATGATAATGCAGCCAAGAACTGAATGAAATCAGGGCCTTTATGAAAATACAGCAAACTGTTTGAGGTGACACAGACTGAAAACTTCTCTTTTTCCCCCAAAAGTCCTAGTAGTCTTAACACACAGCTCTGAGAGAAGGCAGTGCAGGTACACACAGGTGGGGACTGATGAGAGGGGAGTCATGCATCTAGGATTTGCAGGGTTTCGGCAGCAGCAATAAATAGGATAAGAAATGCAAACAGGGTTTGAGATTTCCTGCATTGACAACATCAGCCCTTTGACCAAGAAGCCAGTCGTCCAGACAGCATTGGTCACGATGAGATTGATGACAGAAGATGCAGGAACAAGGTAGCAACTGAGGCAAAATGAGGACTGTGGTGGAACTGGAAGCTCCAAACCTGTCACAGAGAAAGAGAGAAAGGGGTGACAGGGAGGGTGGGTAGGTCACATTGGAGAACCCAGTAATGTCAGTATTTATGTATTCAACCGATGTGAGCATGTGCGTGTTCAGGTTCATTGTTTAGGAAACAGCATCTCATTCATTTCATGCTGCACTCTCAGGCCTTCCTGAGTTTTTAGTTAGAATTCCTGCATCATAAGGACCCTTCCAAAGGATGCTTTAGAAAAGGAGCTCATGGAAGGGGAGAGGTAGGGGTGAGGATAGCAATTAACTGTCACATTAAAATCCAGGGTCTAGAATATTCTCTCTTCCTCTCTCTTCCTCTGTCCCCTCAACTTCTCATTCGGGACATTTTTACAAGCACAGGAACTGGGCAAGTCAGGATGGGCACTGCATATGTTTTCTCTGTGGATCCTGGGCCCACTGGGCTTACCGCTTGCAGGCAGCCATCTCTTCCCAGATGCGCTAAGGGAGCAGGGGGCTCCGGGCCCAGAGGAGGGGTAATTACCTCAGCCAGAGAAGGAAGAGGGAGGATTCCACGGTGACTTCACAGAGGAAAAATTACACGTTTCATCCAAAGCTGTTTAATTCAAAAGGCAAATCAGAGTTACCTGAGGTAACCCTACACAAAGCACTCCCTGAATGACACCTCCTGCTCCTCAGATGTCAAATGATCCTATTTCAGGTTTATCAAAGCAGCAGGGATTAGCAGAGCCACACACCCTTCAGTTCTGCTCCCTCCTTCTCTCCACTTCTTTGTTTGCCTCAATGGTTGTTTTAGTGAGTGAGAAGAAAGAATGGGAGATGATTAGTGTTTCCTGTAATATCCATGTTTAGTTTTGTAATCCTTCTGTCAGGTTTATTTTCATGTTAAGCAAAGGAATTCCCACTGGAATATTATAATCTCTTCATAGCATTAGCAGAAAGCTGTGGTGTTTAAATTAATAACAAATTTTTCAAGGAAATAAGGCTCTTTTTGAGTGGCAGTTTAAAGAGCATGGCATTTTTCAGAGCCTGTCTTGCCCTACAGTGTTTAAGGCTGAGGTGAGAACTTTTCTGAGAAGCTGGGTAAGGGTTTTAGCTTGAATTGTATAACCTGCCAAAGGTCACATTTATACCAGCATTCTGCACACTCAGGGACTTACTCTCCCGTTCCCTTCTGCTTGTAACCGCTGCCCCAGTTCAGGCCCATCCCAGCCCCCTGGGCCATTGTACCAACCTCCTAGCTTGACTCTCACCTACTACATTGCCTGTGACTACCAGCCCTACTGTGCCCCTCATTTGCTCCAGAGCCTCCAGAGCCCTCAGTGTGGCCCCCAATGACTGGGTCCTAATCTAATTTTTCTCCCTGACTCCCAATCTTCACCTTCACAGAGTCATTCTAGGCAAACTATTGTTCTTCCCTCATCCATCCTGCATTTTCCTATCTCTGTGCTTTTGCCTCTGCCTAGTCCACCTTGGCAAGGCCAGATCTGGCCCATTCTTCAGCTGGGGACTGCCTACTTCACAAAGTTTCCTCTACCACTCCCAGCTGGAAGTGTTCCCTTCTACCCTTTGTATCCCACGGACCCAGCTCTATCTGTCTATAGCACTGACCAATTTTTACTTTGTAGTATAGATTTCTAATCCCTAAATCACTCGTGAATATATGCTCCTTTTAAGATACTAAAACACTACAAATAAAGCTTAAGACTTCTTCACTGCCATCCTCAATCCCTTCTTTGTTCCCCAGAGATAATCATTCTGATGTGTTTGGTGTGTTTTCCTTCTAGGTTTATATCTATACCTACATATCTATATACAAATATAAATAAACATAAGCATATATATTATACAATTATATATAAACTTGTCTTTTTAACACAGCATTGTTTTTTGAGATCAGCCCACATTGAGATATGTGTGTGTGTGTGTATAATATTTAGAGATTGACTTTTCAGTACTCTATGAGATTTCATCATATAACAGCACTTCACATTTTATTTAGCTTATCCTCTATTTGGGGCATTCTGTTCCCTCTGCCTGGGATATTATCCCACCTGCAGGCCCATCTAACCAACATCCAGGTATTGCTTCCACAATAATGTCTTTTCTGACCCCCATCCTGAATTGAGTATCCCTTCCCTCCTCTATCACCACTCCTTCAATTCACAGTACCAGGAAGACTGGCATCCAAACTCCTCCCAGCTGTCCTGTTGAGTAACTGCTCCTTCCTCGAAAGCCCTGGCATCTGATGGCTAAAGCCCTGGAGGCTCAGCTTGCAACATGGCAAGCGCAACTTGCTCTCTCTCTCTCTCCCTCTCTCTCTCACTCTCCAAGGAACCACAGTGCTGAGTTTTAAAATAACAACACATTTAGCAGCTGGTACACACTTTTGTGTTTTAGCATGAGTGCTATGAGAGTGGCCATTCATTGCTGTGTCTCAGGAACCCCACACAGAGCCTTATACGTGGTGGGTTCTCAGTAAATGTGCTGAATAAATGTGTCTTGCTTCTCATATATGACTTCAAGTCCCTTGAAGTCAATATTTGCATCTGATTCATTTGATACTTTCTAAGAGATTTTACATGGGGTTTTACCTACATGTACTCAATAAATATTCAGTGAGTGACAAAATGACAAGCCAATCTGACCATTTCAAACAAAGAATCATTCTCTTCAGAGAAATAAATGAGAAGTGAATCGGACAATTAGTCACTTTTTGGTATAACTAAGCAAAAGAAAAAAAAAAAAATTCAGGGGAGGAAACCAGAATAAGACCAGCTCAAGGCCAGCAGTGTGGGTTACAAAGACACTTAAAAAGAGAATGTCTAGACTGAGGTCCTGTTGGTCTGTCCTATAACAGTATATGGAATCTCACTGTGACTTTGAGAAGCTCCTTACACCCTTCTCTCAGCCCTGCCTTGGTCTCAGCCAGCCCTCCCTGTTCCAGGGTCTCCAGTACTCCACCCTAGCTCCAAGAGAATGTCTCCTACATCTCAGGGAGGCAAGCAATAGCTCTCAGAAGAGCTTTCTAAAAAGGGTTAATTAAGTTTTTAGAAGTCTTCTTCTACTAGGTTCCCATGTGCCTTCAGAGCTGTCTGGCCCCAATCCTTCTCCTCACTACATCCAGAAGGTAGCCCCTGTTTAAAATTTTCAGTGAGCCCCTGGTTCTCCCAAGATAAAGTTCTAACTCCACCTGTCCCTGAGCTGGTTCCTGTCTCATCTTGCCACACTGGCTTCCTGGTTGTCCACACTTCAACAACTCTAGACTCACAAGTTTCTTTGGATGCCTCATGTTCTCTCTTGCCTCCCCCCAACCCCCCAAACAATTCCTTCTGCCTGGAACACGCTTGCCCTTCTATTCACATGGCTTCATGTGTCTCTTCTCAGGTCTCGGCCCCTCTCAAACAATCCTTCCCAGCTAAGTGGAGCCCAATGAGTGTTGTTGCTAGTTAAATAGTACACCATAAGATCTCCAAGGACAGAGACCTTATGTGCCTGATGTGGAGTATGTGCTCACAAAATAGTCAATGAAGAAATAAATGAAAGAGTGCCTTCCCTGACCCTGACCTTACAGTGCCTTCCCGGACAAGTTCTCCCTGAACTCTTTTGTTGGATAAGAATCCCTGGGGGTTTCTGATTTAGAGTCTTTTCCTTGAGGGCTGCACTATGTTTTAAGAAAATGCTTATTCTCAGCTACACGGTTCAGGTACATAAAATTTGCGTATTGCAATAAATACTTGGCCTCATGAATTTCTAGCCTGTTAAATAACAGAACTTAAAATGCTTAGGTAAGCATGTAAAAGAAGATAGCATCATAAATACCAGAAAATTACGTGTTGGTGATTTTTCTTCCCTTTGATCTTATAACATTCTACCAGATGAAACAGTGATTGCCTCAGAGTCCTGAGTAGAGTTTTTCTTTGCCTCGCTCATTGCTAATCTGTTTAGGGCAAGGAGGCAAGCACCCACTGTAGTAGACACCAACTAGGGTGGTGGCTCCCCAGTTCACAACAAATCTCCCTTCTCTAGGAATGTCCCCAAACAAAGGGGTGGGCAATCAGTGACTACATATGCACTATGTGAGAAGGATTGGTTGAAGGATAGACCCCTGACTGAAGTGAGGCCAATTGGTCTCTCTTCTGGAATTTGAAACTTAAAGCTCTGAATAACCAGAGACTGGAGTCATGAAGTGTAGTTAACAAAATGGTGGCCCCTAGATCCTGCTGCTGAGGTCTCCTGAAGGTCCTGTCATGGCTCTTGCCCTTCCTGAGATCTGAATCCATTCTTTCCTTGATCCTGTGAGCCAACCCAGGATCTTTTCTTTTTTTATTTTTTTTAAATAATTTATTTATTTGTTTGTTTATTTATTTTATTTTTTAGAGAGAGGGGAAAGGGAAAGAGAAGGAGAGAAACATCACTGTGTGGTTGCCTCTCATTCACGCCCCCAACTGGGGACCTGACGTGCAACCTGGTAATGTGCCCTGACTGGGAATCAAACCAGCAACACTTGGCTCACAGGCTGACGCTCAGTCCACTGAGCCACAGCAGCCAGGGCTTAGGATCTTTTCAAAACACTATCTTTCTGGATACAATCATCTATCCATAAACTCATCTACCTGTTCCAGGTTAAAATTAGGATTTCATTGCTCAAATGTTCTCTCATTCTTTCTGAAGGGAGATGAGTCTCAGCCTGACATAGATATGGAGGGGATCTCAGCTGGATTGGTCAATGGTCATCTGTTACAAAGAATTCCTGGCACCTGGGCAAGATAGGGAAGCAATAGAGTCTTCAGCTGTCTAGAACTAAAGGGAAGGCTTGTTCTACTAAAGAGAGAACATTTGGCTTGCCTTTTTGACAACTGTTAGGTTTTAAAAGTAGAGTTTGCTAATCAGCATGAGAAAAAAAATTACTATCATGTCAATCCTGTGAACCAAAACAGTGCCCAAACTTTATTAAATTAAACATTGAACTTTCTGAGGAAAGATGGCTACAACTGTAAAACTATGCTATACAAGGAAATGTGGCTCAAGAGGCTTTAAAGAATGAAATTTTAACTATAAGATCACATATAACTACAAAGAGGGAGAAAAAGATAAGTAGAGAAGTGTGGTTTCATTGGGAACTCCCTAATAAGCTCAGATTTTTAATATAAAAGAACATGGTACCCACCCTCAAGGACATTACAGTCTGAGGGAGAAGATAAGACTCTTAACCTAATAATTCAAACTGAAAGGAAAAAGTGCTGAGAATACTGAGAGAGGGAGTTGACAGCAGCCACTTCCAGCTGGGGGATAATATCGGGTCCTGGTCATTATTTGTTTCATATATCTAGGTTGGGTTTTTCATCACATTCTTTTTTATTCTTTCCTATTTGGGGGCACATAGTAAGTGCTCAGTAAATACTGTATTGCCCAAGTAGCTGACCCATCACCACATTAAAGATTGCTAGCATTAAGTAGACCCTCAAGTAACTACCATCTATTTATTGCCTGCTAATCAAAGGTACTTTGTGGACGTTACCTCATTACATCCTTACACTATGTCTATGCATAAGTTGTATTCCTCTCATTTTACAGATAAGAGAACTATCTTTTGGAAAAGATAAGGTGACCTGCCCATGACCACACAGCTAGTAAACGGTATAGTTTGGATTCAAAGGCAAATACTGAAGTCTTCCCATTCTACTCTCTGCTTCTTGGGAGATATTGCAGAATATTGGGTCCAACTCTTCATTTTTCCTGTTGCCAGGGAAACTAAGTTCCCCAGATGGGCTGATTCAATTTCCCAGATGGGGTACAGAGGCAAAGACCAGTCCTGAAACTGCAGCTGCCTTTTCTGAGGAAAAGAGACATTATTATGATCCTGGTTTAAAAACTCAGTCTCGGCAGCCGTCCGCCTCGAGAGACGATGGTGTAGCTTCTTAAGAGTCTATCTGCACCGCCGAGAATGGCTGTGCAGTCCGACTCGGGAGTGACACGGTATCTGTCTCCTCCCGTGTTGAATCGACATCTTACGATGACGCTGGAGTGTCCTCTCCAGTGAAGCTGAAGCTACAGAGTCTGGGCAGGGTGATATGGAGGGTCTGCTGTTGCCCATGCAGCAGACCCCCCCTCTCTTCGCAGCTGAAGGGTCCAAGGGAAAGACGGAGTCAATACAGCTTGGCTTCAGGTGCGCCGCAGGAGTTGCCGGTGTTGACTACAACGTCGGACTCCGGCTCCGGATTTTCTGTCGGGGTTTACTCCCTTAGCCTTTCCCCTGAAGAGGTATGCCGCAAGGCAGCAGAGGTTTTTTGGAGTCAGAGTTTTCCTTCTCTGATGTGCCCTGACTGGAAGATCGAACCAGCGACACTTAGCTCACAGGCCGATGCTCAATCCACTGAGCCAAACCAGCCAGGGTAAAAACTCAGTCTACAGTTGGTGAAACTGAAGTATGCCTGACTTCAGCCAGGCTTTTGTTTTATCTGGCTCATTTACCCTTCTGGTTTACCCAGCTCTCAACTTGCCCATCAGAACAAATAATTTCTTGTGCCTTCAGGTGTTGTCTCTACATCTATTTGGCATTTGCTTTCATCCATCATCTGTGACTGTTGTTCCTTCATTAGGCTTTTAAGTCATTGAGGTCAGCGACTCTAATCAAATGAGTGTTCCCAATGTGTCCAATATATGTTTGTTGAATAGGATTCTTGTTGTTTTGAAAAGATGCAAGTCACTTTTTTATTAGTACTTTACAATAGAATCCATTTTGTAAGGCTTTCTACAAATGCTATAGGAAATGTATTAGGACCTCACTATTTGTTCTAACCTCAGCTTGGGAGGATCTAAAACCTATTTCTTGCTTAAAGTTTTCCATTGGTCTTCTTAAAGTCTAGAGCATTACCCAAAAGTTTTCATATCAACTTGATATGAGATTCTTACTGTGAAGACAGAAAGCATAAAAACTTCAAATAAAAAGACAGCAATATCATCTTATTACTCCATCAACTAGTGAATGGTTAAACAAAATTTGGTGTAACCAGATAATAGAATATTATTTCACCACCGAGAAAGAAGTACTGATTCATGCTATACCATGGATAAACCTTTAAAACATTATACTGGACTTCCGGCCAAGATGGAGGCTTAGACGGACACGCTAGGTCTCCCTCTACAACTATAGAGGAATACAACTACTTCAAAACAAAGGATAACTAGAAATTCCAGAAAATAAAACTACACGGAAGTTCAACATATGAAGTTATAAGCCAGCGGTACCATTTGGGCAGGTAAGAGTTAAAGAGGGCAGTGCTGTTTGTGGTCGCACCCGGAGCGGCGGGCGACGAGGAATCCCGGCTGCAGCTGCAAGCCCTTGGCGGTGCGCGACCCCGGCGAGGAGTCCCGGCTACGCAAGCCCCTGGCGGTGCACGACTCTGGAGCTGGGGAGAGCGGCCGCTGCATCGCCTTGAACAGTGAGGCCAAGGGGGGCGGGAGGACGGATCCCGATCTCCTAGCTGAATAACTGTGTGAATCCATCTTGGACCCCCGCCCCCAAAGAAAGCACCACAGGGCTGCGAAATAGGTCGCGGACAGGCAGGCGCCGGCCGGTCGCTGATTTGTGACGCGTACACAGGCACTGCCCCCGACAGCCAGCCCAAGAAAACAAAACGCATCTGTCAAAATGAGGCAGGCAACTTTAGAAATACCGGTAACACAACTCACCAGGCAGCAGATAGAGAACCTGACAGATGAACAGATAAGAAACCTGTCAGAGGCTCAGTTCTGGGCCATTGTTATCAGGTGGCTTACAGAATTCACAAAAGAGCAGGAAAAAGATATGAAAGAAGCGAAAAACTTTCATAACGAAAGGAACAAAACCACATACGAGACAGAAGGAAAGGAAATAAAATCCAGAGTTCATTTCAACAAACTGGAATATGGAGAAGGAACAAGCAGTCAACCAATGCAGCGAGAGGAAATGGGAAGCAACAATGAAAGGATCAGAAACCTCTGGGACAGCTATAAAAGGACCAACATAAGAATCATTGGTTTGCCAGAGAATGAGGAAGATGAACTAGAACTTGAAAAATTGAGTGAAAATATAATAAAGGAGAACTTCCCAGACTTGGGGAAGGGAATAGACCTGCAGGTCCAGGAAGCAAGGAGAGTTCCCAAGAGACTGGACCCAGGGAGAACCACTCCAAGACACATTATAATCAAAATGTCAAAAATTAAAGATAAAGAGAGAATCTTAAAAGCAGCAAGAGAGAAGAAAAGAATTATGTACAAAGGGGCCCCAATTAGACTATCAGCTGACTTCTCAAGAGAGACCCTACTGGCAAGAAGGGACTGGCAAGAAATATTCAAAGTAATGAAAATCCAAAACCTACAACCACGAATACTCTATCCAGCGAAAATGTCATTCAGAATAGAAGGACAGAGAAAGTGTTTCCAGGACAAAATAAAACTGAAAGAGTTCATTAGATCCAAACCACTGTTATATGAGATGTTAAAGGGACTGGTTTAAAAAAAAAACAGAAGCTAGGGAGATGAAACAAAGGCAAACTAAATAGGCAACGAGAGTGGAAGAGGAACTGTGGGTACGGGAAGCATATTGGGGGGAGGTCAACAGGGAGGGGGAATGGGGAAAGGGAGGGAGATGATATAGGAATTGGGGATCAAGGTAGGAGGGAATGGAATAGACGGAGAGAGGTTGGGAGGAACTGTTTGCACAACTAATGGACATAATCTAAAAGGGGGGGACAACTGGAGGGAGGGGGGCCACCGGGTGGAGGGGAGCAGAGGGAAGGGAAATTGGCACAAATGTAATAATTTAATCAATAAAACACATTAAATCTGAAAAAAAAAAAAACATTATACTAAGTAAAATAAGTCAGACAACAAAAGGCCACATAGTTTATGATTCCATTTATATGAAATGTCCATAATTAGCAAATCTATAGTGACAGAAAACAGATTAGCAGCTACTTTGGTGGGGTGAATGAGATTGGGTGGGTCATAGCTAAAGAGTACAGCAGTCCCTCTCTATATCACGGTTCACTTTTGGCGGCCTCACTATATCATGGGATTTTTTTAAATATTATATTTAATTATTTATCGCGGATTTTTTGCTATATCGTGGATTTTGCGGTACTGTATACGTATGTTGTTAAAGTTAAGTAGGTTTAAGAGTGTAGAATAAATGTAAGGTTCCTACTTTGCGGGGGTATCTGGAACATAATACCCACAATAAGTGAGGGAATACTGTACATATAGTTTTTGGGGGGGGGATAATGAAAATGTTCTAAGTTTTGTTGTAGTGTTAGTTGTACAACTCTATTAATATACTAAAGATACTCTATGAATCTACTAAGAATCATTAAATTGTATTCTGTAAGTGGATGAATTATCTGTGAATTATAGCTCAATAAAGCTGTTATCAAAAAACAAAACAAAAAAATCATAGTCTTATTCTATTAACTGAATTTGTTTCTCTGGTTAGCTTTGACCCTCGGGCTGAGCTTTAACAGAAGCAGTTTGACAAAACAACTGGGCCCTGCCCCAATTCTTCAATCCCAACTTCACTAGGAAAGTATTGCCTTTATTTTACTCTGATTAATAACACAACGAGTTCTGTTTTCACCTGGAGAGATGGGCGATAACATGGGAGACTGCATCATTTAGGGGCTGTGAGGACCCTTAATGAAAGGCCAGATTGTTACTAACCACTTAGGAGGGATTGAAAAGGGCCCCCGGTTAAACCTAAGATTGCAGAGACCAGAGAGATGAAAAATTGGGCGATCAAATCTGCCATCCACGGGCCTTGAAAACACCCAAAGTTAATCTCACTGCTGTGGCATTCCTTTTTACTTGCTTTCTTTATTAAAGGAGACTTTCTTTCATGTGGTGGTAACTTAAAACGCCACTAACAAAGTAATTGCCACTGTTGTATTTAAATTTTTTTTGTCCTAGACTACAAAAGACAGCTGAGTTTCCCCTCACATCATAAATCTTGGGCTTGCTGTTGATGAATTACTCCGTGTGTGTTTTAAACACAGCTTCTATTTCAGTCATTCTGCCAACTTCCCAGAAGCACTCTGTTATATGGTTCTAGCAACCAAGCAAGCGCCAAAGGCTTCGCTGATACTTGTCGGACGGCAGTTTTCAAGGCAGGAAGGGGAGAGGTGGTCAGATTCAAGCAGTGTAAATAATAAAGCTTTGAGGCTGGGAGGGCGGCACTCAGAGGTGATGCATAATTCATCAGGCAAATTAATCAGGTCTCCTTCCTATGCCCATTGCAATTACTGCGAACTCGCGGAATCATCAGCTTTCTCGCCCTCCTTCCGCTGGGTCCCTGGCCCTGGCAGCGCCCTGAGAAACAAGCTGCTGGATTTGAGTCCCTGGCTGCTGAGGTCGCGCATCCTGGACAGAGGGTACCTGGGAGCGCGCGTCCGTCTGTCACCGTTAGGTTAGGTTTTTTCCGGCTCCGTGAAACTGGGGAAGCACACACTGAGGTTTAGTGTGCAGTAGAGCAGAGAGTGGGGACAATTAGTTTTCTTCATGCTTGGCTGAGTCTTAGTGTAGGGACGGACCGGCTTAGAGGGTGAGGCAGATCGTAGATAATAGAAGCTTCATTTCCAACTGACCCTCCAAGCGTTCTGCCAGGCCCAGGAGAGAGGAACAATGCCGACCACCCGAGGAACGCCAGCGCTGAATGCGCAAGGCTCCCTCCAAACAAGGATAAGAAAAACAAAAGCAATAGACAGGGCTTTGCCTTGAAATGGTTTCTATAGTCCCCACCAAAAGAGAAAAGAAAAGGAAAAAGGCTCCACTGAGGACAGAAGATAAAGTCTGGTAATGAAAAATATATTTCTCACATAAACAAGAAGCCTGCGCGCACGCGCACACACACACACACACATACTCTCTCTCTCTCTCTCTCTCTCTCTCTCTCACGCAGGCCATTGTGTGGGCAAGTTCCTTCTGGCCTAGGGATGTGTCTCTGCGGGGGAAAAAAAAATGCCTCAAATAGAAGAGACCTGACTATATGACCTTGTAGCTCTGGTATGGGTCACCAAAAAGAATGTGAGGGACATGAGATTAATGCCAGGTACCAATAGAAGAAAACAAAAACATTTTACCACAGAGAGAGGAAATGAAACACCCCTGCCATTGCTTTTAGCCTTCTCTTCAGTTTATCTGTTACTGTGTAATAAACCATCCCCCAAATGTAGTAGCTTGAACAACATCATATATATGTTTATAGTTTTTGAGTCCGAGTTTTGGACAGGTGCAGTTGGATGATTCATTGGTCCCATGTAGTACCAGTTGGGGCAACTTGATGGCATTTAGCTGGCCTCTGAGCTTGTCTGAGGGTCCAAGATGGCTTTGCTTTTTTATCTTGTGCCTAGGAAGGGATGTCTAGAAGGCTGAATCAGCTGCGGCTATTAGAGCTTCTACCTGTCACCTCTCCAGCATGGTGGCTCTGGAGAGAATGTTCCCAGAGGGCCTGGGTCTGGACACTGGTATAGCATCCCTTCCACCATATTTTATTAGAACTTCTTGAGGAGGGGACATAGACCTCACCACTCAATTGGAAGAGTACTAATGAATATGCAATCATCTTAATCCACCACATTTTCTTTACTGTGGGGAGAAGAAAGAGAAGAAAGAGAAACATTAGATATCAGATGGCTTCCAGTGTGGTATGTGGCATTTGAGAACGTTAAAGGAAACAGAAAAAAAAATCACCCTTATGTTTACTGCCCAACAACTCAAGTCATGTTTTCCTTAGGGCAGGCCTGGGTGAGGCTCAGAGAAGATGTGGGATATGTGTGTGGGGTAGAAGGAGAGGTCTCCAATTAAGTTTCCTAAATCTCCAATGCAAATGTTTTTCTCCTTTTCTGTACTTCTCTTCAGCTCATGGTCAACTTCCTCTAGTTCTTTACCTCAATGATCATTTTTCAATCAGTACAGGCTTCATAGGATTTAGTTCTTTGGTAAATGAATGAATTTAATTTGGCTTCATGAAGGTAGAAATTTGTCTTAAATGTTTTCTTTGTATTTACCAAGAGTTACATAGTGCATTGGCCTTATTGTGTTTTGTTGTTCTTGCTTATTTGCTTATTGTCCTTCAGTTGATTCTCCTCCATCCTGACATAAGTTATAGGTAGGATATTTCACTACAAGGTGGCTTGTCTTCTGAAAAATCATTTTACCTCTCCATTCTTTCAGATGTTTTTCTTCCACTTCATAGGATGGTGCTATGGTTTGAATGTTTTTGCCTCCCAAAATTCATGTTGAATCTCTCATGAATGGGATTAGCGACCTTATAAAAGAGACCCTAAAAGGTTCCCTTGTCCCTTCCACCATGTGAGCACACATCACAAAGTTTGCCATCTATGAACAAGGAAGACAGCCCTCATCAGATACTGAATCTTCCAGCACCTTGATCTTGGGCTTCCCAGCTTGCAACCTGTAGAAATAAATTTCCGTTGTTTAGAAGTCACACAGTTTGGTATTTTGTTATGGCAGCAAAATGAACTAAGACAGATGGATTTTTCTTTTCTCTCTATGTTTTACACTTTAAGGAAAGGGGTTCAATATCTCTTGTTTATAAGACTTGGTTTCCTGGGGACTGTGGGGGTTTCTAGGCCTCATTCAGTTGTGAGAGGCTGGACAGGGGCTCTGCTGACACAGCCACAGGGGGAATAACTAACAACAGAGCTGGAAAATTCACCCCTTTTGTTAGTGCTTTGCATCTGCCAAATGCCAATTCAGACTTCCATCAACAGGCATATTTAAAAGGATACATGTTAGGGAAATTTGTTATCCATGCAATTTCAATAAGAGCCAATTCTATTAACTCCTCCAAAGCCTGTGCATTATGGCTTGGCTTTCAGGAGCGAGCCTTGAATAAACTTTTCAGTGGTTTCACAACACTTCCATTATGGCTGTTCCATTATGAAGCAGATGAACATTTTCTTGAACAATTAGACAGGGTTGTATAGAATAAAGAGTGAGGTTTGCCTGAGATCACAGAAACCTATCTGTTTAGGTGATTCATTTTCTTCTAACAAGGCAGCCCATAATAAGCTTTTCTTCTGGAGCCTTGTCTTGCTTCCCATTTCAATTAGTGACAATGACTGGAGAATGGGAAGAATATCTTCTTCATGTCCTTGTGCTGCAAACAAGGCTGGCCAATGAAGAACAGGGAGGAAAGGGGGAAGCAGCTGGAGGCTCCAACAGGGCAAGGGTGGGGTCTGGAGGAACCAGGTGGCAGAGCTAAGATGGGGAAGAAAGACTTGAGTGTAATTCACTAGGAAACCAAGTCACTGCAGGCACAGTGGAAGGTGCCGCATGACACTAGGCATCACTTCTTCTCTCCAAGACTGAGGCCGGTCTGATCCTCGGGCCTTGACCCCTGATAGTTTGGGCATATTGAACTGTCACACTTTCTAAAAGTCACTTGTACCTGTATGTATCTTGACATACTTCTGCCATGTTGCTATTTTGTACACAGAGAGTTTCACCTTTGCTGCTACCAAGCATGTCAATTGCTCATTCTTTTAGACACAGTGTGAAAATGAGGGAAATCCAGCAAATTCAGTCATTGATTTATTCGTCTTCTCATTGAATGACCGCTTACTGGGCACATACTGCATACATTGGTTTCCAGTTCAAGAGAGGCAAGCTTTTTATTTTTGTGTCTGCTTTCTCTTCCATCAAATTTCTCTTGTCTCCTATGTCCACACACAATTCACCCTTGGCAAACATTAACAGTCTGCCTCTCCATTCCAGACCCTGTTTTAGAAACTTGCAATCAACAGTGACCAGAACACAGATCTTGTGTTAGTTTCCTAGGGCCATTGTAACAAAGTCCCACAAACTGGGTGGCTTAAAACAACAGAAATTTATTCTATCACAAATCTGGAAACTGAGAAGTCCGAATTCAAGGTGTCAGCAGGGCCATGCTCTCTCCAAAGGTTCTAGACAAAGACAGGCCGAGAGTCACCTTGGCTCTGGTCTGAGGAGCAAGAATTAGGAGGAAGGGAGTGGTGAAATTCCTATTTGTGGACCCACATAATGCCTTCATAGGATAATACATTTCTTCAGGGTGATAGAGAATAATTATACTGTTTGATCTTCATTAACTAAAACTCTTTCCATAATTGCCAAGTCCCCAAGTCTCTCCTTTGATTGGAATGAATCTGATCAGAGAAGAATTTTTCTCCTAATATCTATGCCGTAATGGAAACTTCTTATTCCTGATGGAATATGTGTAGGATTCATGACAAATGTAGCTTATTACCACAAAACCTGAGGTTTTGACTCTCAGCCTGTGGAAACAAAAGGTTGATGCATACTAGTTGTCATCCTTCACCACTCTGAGTTTTCAATCTCCTCTTCCACCTCTTCCTCCTCCTCCCCCCCCCCTTTCTGACTCTCTCTCCTGTTTTGTTTTAAGATTTTATTTATTTATTTTTAGAGAGAGGGGAAGGGAAGGAGAAAGAGAGGGAGTGAAACATCAATGTGAGAGAGAAATATTGATCAGTTGCCTCTTGCACATGCCCTGACCAGGGACCAAACCCACATCCTAGACACATGCCATGACCAGAAATTCAACCAGCAACCTTTCACTTCAAGGGATGACACCCAACCAACTGAGCCACACTAGTCAGGACTCCTTCCTGTTTTGAGAGTAGTTTTATACTGTACATACATTGAGTGGGGATGTCATAATTCTTCCAAATGTTCCCTGGCCCATAGGAATGGACCCACATTTACTTACAGTATCTTCTGCTTCCCCTATGTCTGAGGTCACCATGCCCCACTCAACACTATAGGGTGGTTTTCTCAGGATAGTAAACCTACGTCTCCACCCACACCCATACCTAGATGCACACCCAAGGATGCAAACCTGGATATAATGTCCTTTTCTTAAGTAGGATCAGCTGAAGCTCTTATCTCGGGCAGAAGTTGAGGGAGGATAGATAAAAAGGAAGTGACAGCTTGTGGTCATTTAAGACATTCCATTTTTCATAAATGCCCACTTGTGCACAGTATACATCATCTGCCAGTTTTACTTTTGTGTTTTTCTGACAATGTTGGATCACTGGAAAATAGTTTTTTATTAAGCTCCTAATATTATGACTCCCTGTGTTTTACAGGATTGAAAACTTAGAATCCTGCTTAACAAGTTATGGTGGAATTTCTCTATAACAATTTTCATTAGTCTATAGCTCTGTGATACAGATATATTGCTCTACAATTAGTCACTGTTGAGGCCATTTTGCAGTAGAGCTCATGAATTTTCCCTTCCATGGCTCTTAGTTTCTTGAAATCTTCCCACTGAACTTTCTCATAAGCCTCAACCCCTCCCTGGAGCTGGCCAGTCCCCAGGCTCTTGACTTTCCTGATTCTCACTCCCTCTCTGTAGCTAAGATCCACTGATAAAGAATGTGAAATTTATTGTCCATAAGACCTCCCATCCAATGCTGCCCTGCAACATGCAATTCACTGCTGATAAGTGAGGAGCAGTTATCAGTCCACACTCAAAATGCTACTCCATATTTACTTCTTAAATGTATTCTCAATAGCTCACTTCAGCTATAGAAACCGCAAATATGAATTGGGATGTGAGTGAAGTATCAGGCCTTACTATCAAAGAATGCAGGAGGTTTCTGCTCTCTGCAGTTCTCTTGGTGCGACCTTCTACCCACAACAACCCACCAACCCTCCAAACCAGCTGGGGTTAGCCAATGGTGGACAGGGGTTGAGTGGCCATTTCATTCATGTTGGCATGCTGATCACCTCTCACCTAACAGCTCAGGGCCTGGGCTCAATCCTTCTCTCTCAGTGCCCAAGGCTGCCTGTTCCTTCTGCCCTCTCATCACCTTACTCTACCTACGCTGCCCTAGAACATACACACTCCTTCTCTCCTACCCTTGTAGCCTGTGCACTTGCTGGTCCTCTGCCTGGGATAATTTTTCCCCTAGTATCCCCATTGCTCATCATTTCTTATCTCTCCAGTCTCAGGGCTTCTCAGAAAACCCTTTGTGATCTCTTTACCTAATGTAGCCCCTCATCCTTGCTTGTTTCCAATTTCTTCACTCTGATTATTTCCACCTGTAAACTTACTGGTAGTTATGTATTTAGGTATTCAATAAGCTGGTGTCAGTCTGAACTCCTGCCCTGACCCCATGAGGTCAGAAGCCTCATCTGTGTTGTTCACCACGATCCTCAGACCCTCAAACACTACTTGTAACATACATAGTGGCACCTGATAAATGATCATTAGATGAATATTGAAAGAAGAAATGAAGCTTTTAGGATGGTCTCTATCCTTGATGTCCTAAAAATCTACCAAGGCATGTCCTAGGTGAGTGTCTTTAAGGAATTCAGCTCAGATTTATGTGGTGTCTTGGAATCTCAAGATGCTTATCTCTAGTTCTAGAAAGATGTTCTAATGCAACTTATTTGAGTAATCCCCTGCATTCTCTCTTCTCTGTTCTCTCCTCCTGGAATTCCCACTGGACCTTGTAAGTCTGTTGTATTTTTCTTATTTTTCCTTCATATTTCCTGGGTCTTTGTCCTTCTGCACTGGTCCAATTTTCAAATTGCATATTTTCCCTTCAGTTATGGTCACTCTACTATTCAGACCACTTATTGAAACTTTCATTTCAACAATCATATTTTTATTTCAGGAATTTCTTACTGGTTTTTTACATAAAAAATTGTTATTGTTTTATTCTTCTTCATGCCACTTATTACCAACTAACATATTTGTTTGTTTTGTTAGTTATTCTTTTGCTTCTTCCACTAGAATTTAAATTCTAAAAGAGTAATAACTCTTTTGTTCATTGCTATATTCTCAAGGCGTAACATAGCACTTGGCACATAACAGTGCTCAAAAAGTACTTGTTGAATAAATTAAAGGAATTAATGTGATATCTTTTAAGACCTGTCTAAAGATAATTATATTTCTTTTAATATACTTTATTGTTTCTACCACTGAATGTTCCTTGGATATTAGTTCTATTATCCACTAATTTTTAGTTTTCTCTATGGTGTTAGTTTTTGTCAAAGTTTGGTGACTCTTGTCTTTATATTTGCAGAAACTGTCAGCCTGTCTGTGGATACTGCATTCTGCTCATAGCTACATTCTTGTCTTGGAGGTTGGGTTGGGGGATGCTGGAAGTATTCTAGATGGAATAGTCATGAGTTGCTCTTCTAGGCAGCAGGCTCTGGGTTTTTCTGGGTGTACCCAGCCACCTCCAATACATCCCTGGCCCTTGGTATGAAACTCTCTGCCCCTGCCCTAGCATCAGATCCTTCTATTGGGTGCATGGCACAGGAAAGGGGGGAGGGCGGAGGAGCCAGACATCCCAACTGCTCTTCCTGTAGAGACTCCCTCCTATGACATCAGTGTTGTCCCAACTCCCTTCTCTTCTGTCTGCTTCCTCTGAGCCCTCTAAAGCCTCCTACCTCCTCCAGCCATCTGTGTCTGAGAACATTTTGGGCTGTAATTTCAGGACAATTCCTTACAATTTCTGGTCAATTTATATCACCTTTCTTGTTTTCCAGACCATTATGACTTTTCAAAATATTTTTTAGTCATTTCTAGGGTCTGAGCAAGATAAAAGAAGGCTGAAACATGTGTTTAGTGTGTCATTTTGATCCAAGCTCTTTTTTTCCATTTTATAGATGCAGCAAATGAGGTTCAAAGAGGCTAAGTTTCTTTTCAGGTTCACACAGCTAAGAAGTGCAGTGGGACTGGTTGGTATCATGACAGTAATAAATATCCGTTAGGATTGGCATGATAATGATGATAGCACAGAAGAGGAGAAGTTCTTGTTTTATTTACTTACTCTATAGACCTCCATAATTTCAAACTATTGGGTCTTTCAGATTTTCAGTCCAAGAAAAATTACATATGGCTTTTACGCACATATAACAACATACAAGCCTCCAATATTTTTAATAGAACATTTAGTCTATTTCACTAAAAACAGTGCCTCTAATCAAGATTACTTTCTGATCTAAAGATCAGCATTGCACACATTGTGCACTGTATTGAGCCAGCACAGTCCATACTGGTTAATTCCAAAGGTGACTGACTTTGAACCTAAACATACCCATCTCTTACCAGCTCTCTGATATTGGGTTTTGTAAAATGAAGGCTTTAATTGCAGTTTTTTATGGTTATAAGTGGCATATGATAGGCTGACATTAATTAGTAGTTACTATAAGCATTAAAGGATGGTCTCTCAATAAAACAATATAATACATACATTTTTAGTTTGAATAGGACTTCTGATAACCCTGGACTTTATTTTGGAATTTTGATCCAAAAGACCATTTTGCTTTGATTAGCATTGCGCTTTTGATCCATGCTCTGTTCCTGCTACCCTTAAAACTTGCCTCTTGCTCCATGTAAGCTAGATGGGAACAGCTGGTTTCCAAAATCAGTTAATAAACTTTAGTTAACTGTTGCTAATTCTAAGGAAATAAGAAAACATTATTTCCCCAAACAAAACCCACCATAAACAAGGCTTGCCTACATTCCAAACAGCAATGCATTAGGAGGAACTGAATGCATGGGAGGTGCTGAAGAAAAGGAAGCTACGCAAATGTTTTCATGAGAAGAAATGGCAAAACTTATGGGGGATACTGAGAATATAAGTCCTTGAACTGAGAATGATTGGGAAAAAAAATTTATGAAAAGATTGTCTGCCTGAATAATGGAGTAACTAGCGACCTTGAACACAGAAGGAGTGTAGAATAGGAGTGAAACAATGAAATCTTTTTAGAACAGAGAATAATACTCATAAGAGGCAATTTTTAAATGAAAGACAGAATGTTCTATAATAGAAATATTGGGGGCCTGAACCACCTTGTAATTCATAGAGCTGGGAACACCAGTGGCCTTGCCTAGAAGCCCATGGCTAAGAGAAGGGAGAGCAGCTTGAAATAAGATTATTAATTTCCTTGGAATGAGGCCAGTATGACATCCTCTTACAAAGCTTGGCCAGATTCTTACAAGATCACTGTGAACAATGAAATCTAATGAATATGCAAAAACCAAAGCCAACACACATCTAATTACACCAATAAGATGTTGAGTTGTTTGCTCTTTAAAATAAAAACACCTTGTTCTCCCACCTTTCATAGACTTTGTAACATTTTTCCCTGATTAATAAAGTAGTTTTTATCTAATTTCAGGCAAGAGCAATTTAACTGGAGATATTACAGGGTTTGATGGTAAAAAAATAAAAAGATAAACATTAAGTGGTATCAGGAAAAAAAAAAAAGATTGTGTAGGCCTCTATTTAACTATAGCTTGGGAAGCTATAGCGGACTTTCCCATTTCTGTCTACCCAATATACTGCCCCTCATTTGGGGCACTCTGTCATTCTTCTGGGTACCCATCTCTTCCTTTAGGGAAGTTCCTCTGCCCTTTACACAGGAGCTGGCAAGATTGCCAGGGAAAGATTCCATGCAATGGTTCCCTGCTCTCCTCACTTTTCTGAATTGTAGGTGATGGGAATTTGTTTGTTTCTACTGGTCACTACCTTCAAGAAAGTGGTTGCTATAAGAAAAGTTTAGTTTTTGTTGTCATTGTTGTTGGAAAATATTACTGGAAGTTTTGTCTAATGAGTTTTCTTTTAAAAAAAGAAGTAGAGCAAGAGAGGGACTTCCAGCCAAGTTGGAGGCATAGACAGACACGCTGCATCTCCCTCCACAACTAAGAAGGAATACAACTACCTCAAAACTAGAAACAACCAGAAGTTCCAGAAAATCAAAGTGCATGGAAGTCCAGCAAGCAAGTATATAAAGAAGAAATACTCATCCAGACAGGTAGGAGGGGAGGAGCCGGGGCAGAGAGGACACGATGTGGTAGTGGCAGCAGTGGCTGGCTAGCGGAAAGCAGAGTTACACGTTTTAAAAAGTGAGGAGGGACACCTGGGGAGCATTTCCAGCTCCTCACCAGACCATGCAGCTTACAGTCCTTGCACCAGGGAAAATCAAGCCTCATTACTTTTGACTGTGCAAACCAGTGGAGGTTGGGGCAAAGGCAGAAACTGCCGGTCTCTCAGCAGAGTCTGCTTGTTTAAAGGGCCTCCACAGTCCTAGAACATCTGTAGACTGATCCACTCTGGAAACAACAGCCAGGGCAACAGCTAGAGAGGCACCAGTCCCACATGGAAGTGGGAGATGTGCCTGAAAAAGGGGCGAGTGCTGGGCAAGCGGCATTGTTCCTTCTCAGACCCCTCCCCCACACAGCACCACAACGTGGTGAAACGGGTTGCCCTGTACTGATGAGTCCCTAAGGCTTTGCCCCTTGCAATGTAACAGAAGCAACAGCTCTACCTAAGACACAGAGGCAAACACACACAGGAGACTTCCAGCCAAGATGGAGGACTAGACTGACATGCTTTATCTCCCACCACAATTAAAGGAATACAACTACCACAAAACCAGAAATAACCAGAAGTTCCAGAAAATAAATGGAAGTCCAACGTATAAAGTTATAAAAAAGTGGTGCTCATCTGGACAGGTAGGAGGGGTGAAGCCTTGGTGGAGAAGTCAAGCTGTGCTGGCGGCGGCAGCAGTGGAGATGGTAGTGGGATTGCAGTAAGCACAGAAACCTGTATTTAAGGGGAGGCGAGAAGTGCCTGGGGAGCACCCCCCTCTCTGGACCAGACCCGTCAACTTGCGATTTCAATGCCGGGAAAGGCAGAGCCCCATTGCCTTGGACTGTGAGGTCCAGAGTGGGTGGGGATGGAGGAGGAGGCTCCTGGTCTCTCAGCAGAGATCGAATGGCAGGAATCCATCTTGAACCCCCACAGAAAACGCCACAGCGTGGTGAGAAGAGTCTCTCGGTTGTAATGGGTACACAGGGTTCTGCCCCCTATAGCATAGGAGGTGTGACAGCTCTGCCCAAGAAGCAAAGCTAAACACTAAACTGTCAGGATAGCACGGATCATGATAGGGATCCTGGTGACGCAGATGACTAGACAGAAAATATCTAATCTAACGAAGCAGCAGATAGGAAATCTTTCTGAGGCACAGTTCAGAGCTTTGCTTATAAAAAGGCTTACAGACCTAACAGCAGATCTTAAACAAGATGGGGAAGGAATGAAGGCTAGTCCTGCTGAAATGAACAAAAACACATACAAAACTAGTGGTAAGGGAAAGAAAACCAGGGATCAAATCAGCAAATCAGAACATAGGGAAAGAACAAACAGTCAACCAATGCAAAAAGAGGAAATGAAAAGTGAGGAAAATGAGGAGAGGTTCTGAAACCTGCCGGACAGTTATAAGCAGGCCAACAACTAAATCATAGGGTTGGCAGAAGGTGAAGAAGAACTAGAAATGGAAAAATTATGTGAAAAAAAAATGAAGCAGAACTTCCCAAACTTGGGGAAGGAAATAGACTTACAGGTCCAGGAAGCACAGAGAGTTTCAAAACAACTGGACCCAGGGAGAACCACACCAAGACACATTAGAATCAAAATGTCAACAATTAAGGATAAAGAGAGAATCTTAAAAGCAGCAAGAGAGACGAAAAGAATTACATACAAAGGGGTCCCAATAAGACTGCCAGCTGATTTCTCAAAAGAAACTCTGTCGGCAAGAAGGGACTGGCAAGAAATATTCAAAGTAATACAAAGCAAAAACCTACAACCATGATTACTCTATCCAGCGAAGCTGTCATTCAGAATAGAAGAGAGGAGAAAGTGCTTCCAGGACAAAGTAAAACTGAAGGAGTTCATCAGATCCAAACCACTGTTATATGAAATGTTAAAGGGACTTGTTTAGGAGAAAGAGGATCAAAACTATGAACATTAAAATGAAAACTGTATCACAACAACCAACAACAGAAGTATGGAATCAAAACAAAGGCAAACTAAGTAGGCAACAAGAGTGTGAAAAGAATTATAGGTATGAGGAACATTATGGGAGGAGGTCAGCTGGAAGGGGGAAGGGGAAAGGGAGGGAGATGGTACAGGAATTAAGAAGCATAGTAGGAGGGAGTGGAGTACACAAGAAGATGCTGTGAAGAACTATATGCACAACCAATGGGCATGGACTAAGCAGGGGGGACAACTGAAACGAGGGGGGTCACTGGGTGAAGGGGAACAAAGGGAAAAGAAATTGGGACAACTGTAGCAGCATAATCAATAAAATATACTAAAAAGAAGAAGAAGAAAAAAGCAGCAAGAGAAAAGAAGAAAGTTACTACAAAGGAGTCCCCATTAGACTATCAGCTGATTTTTCAAAAGGAACTTTGCAGGCAAGAAGGGGCTCACAGGAAATGTTCCAATGATGAAAAGCAAGGACCCACAATCAAGATTACTCTATCCAGCAAAGCTAACATTTAGAATGAAAGGGCAGATAAAGTGCTTCCCAGACAAGGTAAAGCTAAATGAGTTCATTATCACCAAGCCATTATTATATGAAATGTTAAAGGGACTTATTTGAGAAAAAGAAGATCAAAACTATAAACATTAAAATGACAACAAACAACTATCAACAACTGAATCTAAAAAATAAAAACAAGAACAAACAAAAAAAGAAGTAGCTTAACTTTTTAAAAAGGTAATAAATGCATGCTTGAGTTTTCATATATGAATGACATGAAATTCAGAGGAATGATGAAAACATATTGTAAATAGAATTTTAAGAAGACATCTTGGAAAACCAAGAAGAAGAATACCACTAACCGGATAATATTAAGGAGATTGTTCCTTCAAAAGAAGGGACTGGAGTTGTATGTCAGGAGGGAGATTATAATTTTTATCTTCCAGTGTATGAAGGGTTATCCTGTGGGTAAGACACACCCCATGTTCCAGATGGCTTTTAGGAATAAAACTGTTATTGTTTAAGTTTGCTCTTGGAAAAGGTATCTCCAGACACAGCTTCAACAACCACTGATAGTGGCTGTTCTGGTTTTCTATTGCTGTGTGAGAAACTATCCCAAATTCAATAAGTTACAACAACAACTATTTTATAATTTTGTGGGTAAGGAATTCAAGCAGGCCATCTCTGGGTCATTCTTCTGCTGCATATGATGTCAGCTTAACTCACATGCCTGGTGGCTTAGCTGGTATGGCTTGAAAGCTACACTCAGATCAATGCCTCTCCCTCTACTTATAGCAACAGAAAAAATGAAAATTTAACAATATCAGAATTTTCCAGATTTTGAAGTTTTTTATTGAGACCCAGCTAATAATAAATCTGGAATGAGTCTAAAATAGAGATCCATCTTTTATCCCCTCTTTAATTTCTTCTATTTGTGTTCTTTCAGGGTATTTCATATGTTATTGGGTGAATTTTGGTAATTTACATTTTTCTAAAATAACATTTACATTATCAATATGATGTTCTATTTTATGTATTATTTGTTTTTTAATTTATAAAATAAACACATTTTAAGTGTATAGCTCAATAAATATATCTGTGTGTGTATATACCTTCATAACTAACAACTAGATCAAGATGAATGTTTCTATCATTCCAAAAAATCAATAGGCTTTTCAGTCAATAGTCCCCCACTTCCTGGGATATAACCAAATTTTCAGAACTTCTATAATCATGGATAATTTGTCAGGATTTTGCTATCATTTTGAATGGTGGGGAAAGGCAAACATTCGTACAGGCTTTCCTTCATGATTCCATGCCCTGGAGTAAGCTAGAAGGTTATAGCCCATCCCTCCAACAAGATCACTGTTCACCTATAAAAAAGCCCTAACTTCCCCTGGGTTCTCTCAGACCCAATGGAAGCTGGCAGCTTCACAGTGGCTTTGATGCAGTTCCAAAGGTCACTTCCTGTGTTCCCTTCTTGAAGATTCCTCTAACTTCTGCTGGGCATCTAAAATATGCCTAGGTCTTATGACAGACCTAATTGATCATAGAAAGTATCAAAGGCAGTATACAGAATAAAATGGTCTTCAGGTATTTCACTGTGCTATCCAGTTTTGTTCTCTTCATTTTGCCATTATGTTGTAACATTTAAAATAAACTATACCCCTACCCTTCTTTCTTTGAACCTATTGACAATGTTAAATGGCTATAAGAAAAAAATCCCAGATTCTCTTAGCAAGACTCCTGCTAAATGAGGCCAAAGGTTGACGGCTAGAGGCAGCCAATCTGTGTGTGTGTGCGTGTAGTGTGTGAAGAGAAAGGGTAGATGTTCATTTTCTTAGCAACCCCCTCCAAACAGTGTTCCTCTTGCTCCAAGCTTTTAGTTTTTCTGGAATTGAGTTGGGGAAATTCATCAATTGACTTCTTTTTTACTGGTACTGATTTACAGACTTTGTAAGAATAGATCGACTTTTCTATTAGTTTTGTCCAATCTGTTTTCTAGTTTTCAGAATTTCTTCAAAGTTTTTAGCCTATAGATGGTACCCTGCACCATTTCTTGCCACAGACATTTTTGTTTGTTTTTTTGTTTTCTTTGTTTTACATTTTAATATACTTAGCATCTTGATAGAAATGTGAGGTTAAATATAGTAATTCAATTTACAAACTTGAACCTGGAAGTTTGACATGAATATATTTCAAAACTTATCTAATAGGGCCCCCCCCCAAAAAAATGCTCTATTAGGAGCAATTAGTTTGTTATGTTCAGACCTTTCCAGAAAATGCTTGGCTCTTGGTCCTTTTAAGGGCGGAAAAAGGATGAAATTGGATCTTATCTGATCAAAGCAGTTCATCAATTCTTAGGAAAAAAAAATACACTCAAAAAATTTGTCAATATCTCTCATAGTTTTGGAATCTTTAAGAACTCTCAAAGAAAAAAAGAGCTGGTTCAAACATTCATCTTCATCTCCAAAAACTCACCAAAGTAAGTGGACTCATGCCTTGTATCAAGTTTCATGTTGTCCTTGATTTTCATACCACAAAAGATTAAAGATAATACCACTAATTATGATATTTAAAAAGAGTCCTTCCTGAAAATGATCTGCCACTGGTATTGTACTATATAAAGACTTTGAGAAATAGCTTTGATAATTTGCACTCATTAACAGGAGAATGCAGGAGATTAAAGGTAAGCAAGGGTGAATAGCCTCTCATTTTTGCAAAACTTGTGAAACCTTTTATTCACCTACTAAAGCCCTTATTATGTAATAATAAAAAAAAGGAGGTGTGCTTCATATATGAACTCAGATAGGGAATAAAGACACAAGGAGCTATTTTCTCTCAAGAGAACTGTAATGTCATAGATTAAAGGTGGAAAGGCAGCCATTATTTAAAGTAGCTCACATCTCCAAAGGATATTTATTCACAAATTGATTAGAGTTGGAAATGAAAATTATTCAGTTGGTGGGAACATTACAACTGCCCTTTAAAGTGTGATGGGAAAGATGAAAAGGAGGCTCACTTACCCTTTCCTTAGCATGCAGACGGAGATCAAAAAGGCCCCTGTCCCATTGATAGCCCTAATGAGCCTGCATTTCTATTTAGCTCTTCAGTTATTTCCAGTGACTTGGGAGGCATATTGTCTGACAAACCTGACTCTCCCATTGCTGGAAGCAGGATCACATTTTAGAAATCTTTTTTGCGGTGATTTGATTGAGTTTTCCAAAATGGTAATGAAAATTAATGAAGCCATGCAGCAGAATCCTTTATCTCTCCCCAAAGACTTGATTCTTCTCCATTGCTATTCATCTCAAAATCTTTAAGGTCATCTTCTGCTTCTCACCTCTCATCATATCTACCAGCAAATCCTGTTGGTTCTATTCTAAAACTGACCACTTTTTTCTGCTTTCACTTCTTCAGTTTAAGTACAACAAATCTATTTCCATTGCTGTTAGACTTTGCATCTCAATCAGGAACTGAGAGCTCAGAATCATGCTGCTGTCTAAGTGAAAGGGATAAAACCAGTTAATATGCTAGCAAATTGAGGGTCAATGTGATTTTAGTTTTTGAATGTAACTAAAAGAAGTAATAAAACTCATAAAACAGTCAATCCCAGAAAAAAAAATGTTAAAACTTCTTTAAAAATTGGAAGCACTGTTTTTCCAAAATCAAATTTGTTTCTTTTTATATTTCATCAAGAGTTAAACAACTCTTACCGTAGTTCTGGGGCCAAGTCCACATTTAAGGTATCATGGGGCCAAAACCTCTGTACATAAGAATGGCTCCTTAAAATCACTTTTTAAATAATCAAAAATCACCCTTCATGAGAAAGACAGGATTATTTGGTTCATTCTTATGGAAATTCCCACATTTATGTCTGCATCTTCTGTGGGCTCCACAATTTCCATCACATACACCTTTATTTTATGTAACATGAAGAGAGAAAAAAGTGCTTCAGATGGGGTGAAATATTGAGATATGAAAGGGCTAAGTCCTAAATGCAGGACTAAATAAAAAATACACTCGCCTTTCTTAATCGTGGCCCTGGATGAAGGAAGGAAAAAAAATTTCTGGGACTCTGAACCAAAAACTAGTACCCAAGGAAGTTTGCAGTCTAAATTCTCCCTCAGTGAGGGCCCCAAAAATCTCAAGCAGAGAATTTAAAGTGTTCTCAGGTTGGAATGCCCCAGGTTCTCTCTGGATGAGCTCTATCTCCTTCTAGACGAGACTGCCATCCTGAATTCAGAGACGTTAACTGTCTAAAGATGTGTGTCTTAGATCAGCGATTTCCAACCTTTTTCATCTCATGCAAACATAAACTAATTACTAAAATTCTGCGGCACTCCAAAACCTATATTTTTTGCCTATCTAAAAACATATAGGTATAATTTTGATTCATTTATACCAGATGGCTATTGTTGTGTTGGCTGTTGTCATTTTTTTTGTTTGACAATCTAAGGGAAAGGGGGTCAGTGCCCCTGACTAAATTGTCAGGTACTGCATGTTTTTAAAATTCTTGTGGCACACCAGTTGAAAATCACTGTCTTAGACTAAATGAAACCTCCCCCATCTTGTGGATGTTTGACTCAGCATAGCTCCTAAGTTCAGTTCTGCTCCATCCTGTACAACTGCAGTACCTTAAAGGCTGATACATAAATAAGAGGCATACAGGTACACAAATAAATAAAGAAAATTTTATAATAAAGAGCAAATTGAACAAAAACTTCATCAGGACTTGAACTTCTCAAGTTCTCTCTTTAACATTCTTTCATACAAATATGCAAAAGCAGGTGAAGCTGACTGCAAGATGAGCTCACCTGAAAACTAGTTGTGCCTATAGGAAAGACAAAAATATATATCTTGGTTGGAAATACCACCTAACTCTAAGGGAGATGGGAAAATAGCAGACAAAGTTGTGTTGAAAGAACCACTCATTCAGGGCTAACTTCATATGGGCAAAATAAAAGATATTTAATGTGATAGTCTTCTTATCCCTATATATTTTTTAAGCAAAGCAAAGTAAATTTTAATTTTCCCTGAGGATGGAATATTATTTCACCCAAAACTTGTATGGTCTATCCACTATAAAAATTATAGTATTTTAAAACAATTAACTCCTCAAAATCTGAGCTCAAATTTTATCTCTTAAAGGAAGATAGCTACCACACACCATCCTGACTACACATTCAATTCTTATTTCATCAGAACTTATTTTAATTTTATTGAATTATTTCATGATTGGTAGTAGGTCACTCCATAAGTGTGTCTCAACTGGCTTCCTGTGTGAATATTAAAATAATCAGTTGCCATTTTATCTAATGACTCATTTCTAATCTTTTGTCCTGGGGACTGGTAAGGGTATGAGAGAGATGATCGCTAGAATCAGAAATGCTCACAAAGTGAACATGAGAATGTTTGTATCAGCCTTATATATAATAGCAAAATATGAGATATAGCTTAGATGTCTAGTAACAGAGATTTTGAATTACATATGTACTATTAAATTACACATCTAGTTGTATATGATCTGACTCCAGTCTTAAGAAGGAGAGGCAAACTTTTTTGTTCACTGCTTTATCCTCAGCAGGTATACTGTAGAATCTCTATGTATCTACCCTAGATTATCTTTCTTTTTAATTTTTTTTTGTATGGATACAATCATCAAGGTCATGTTCTGCACATTTTTGTGTATGATATAAATGTGGTAGTGGTTTAGTTCTGAATCTTCTCACTCCTCCTAGAGACCAAAAGGAGCAACAAGAAAAATGGGGGAGAAAAGCCTCACAAAACACATTTTTAGAGAAAGTAAGAGACAAAAAACCCCTGAAAATTCCAATGACATGTAAGCAGAACAGAAGGCAGAGGTGAACCATAAGTTGTACTGGGAGTTTCAGAGGTGTCATAAGGCAAAACAGGGTATGGAGGGGGCACGAGGGCTCATAGACCTTGGAAATCTCCAGCAAATATTCCCTTTCAGAAGGGAAGGATACCACTAGAATAAACCCAAATGGACAAAAGACATGAATTCCTTTATAAACCTGGGGTGGAGATTTTTTTTAACTCAAAATTCAGAATTAACTCAAAATTCAGAAGCCATTTTAAAATTTTATTAACTTGATTATATAACATAAAACAGTTTTTCATGAGGTAAGTAAAAAGATCTCTAAAAGAAATAGTTATAATTTATAGTTCAGATGAAGAGTTAATTTCCCAAATACATAAAGAAGTTCTAGAAAAATTAGAAGAAATAGCAGTCCAGAAGAAAAGTAAGTACAGAAGTTGAATAGATGCTTCACTGAAAAAGAAATATTAACCATAAGAAAGGAAATCAATTTCACTCAAAGAAATGCAATGAAAGGCAACATTGAGCTACTCCTCTCACCTACTAGAGTGGCACAGAGGGAAAAGAGTTTGGGAATATTCTTAGTTGTCAAAGTTGTGAGGAAACAGGCCTTCTCATTCTTTACTGGAACAATAACTGAAGGGTGGGAGGAAGTGGAATCTTTGATGGTTTCTGCTTTTTGTGTTCTACCTAAAAATTTTTTCCTAGCCAAAAATCACCATGAGTTTCTCCTGTATTTTCTAAAAAAAGTGGCATATTTTGGGTTTTACCTTTATTTCTGTAATCTAATTAGAGTTAATTTCTATATATGGTGTAAGGTATGGGTTGAAGTTTATATTTTTGCATATGGATATCTAATTGTTCCAGTACTATTTTTTGGAAAGCCTATCTTTTCTTCATTTAATTATCTTGACCGATTTGTTAAAAATCAATTGAAAATATAGTATGAGTGGTTCACTCATTTTTACTGCTCTATGGTATTTCTATGAACAAAAATATTCTACAATTTACTTATTCTTTTGGGTTATTTGCAGTTTGGGATTATTATGATAAATACTGTGAACATTCATGTACTTGTCCGCAAATGCTATCAGCTGGGGTCATATCCAGAGCATCTGTATTTTTATTCAATTATATAGAAAATTACCCCCACTGCATGGTTTTTTTCCAGCATCTATCTATCTAATCAAATATTCAGCAATGTTTCCCATGTCTTCAATCATATTTGTTGACAAAGAAAAGGGGTATGTTTTAGTTGTACCCTATTGTATTAACTTTTTTTTTTTACAATAGCAGGGAGAATTAGGTGTTTTACCAATAGTATTTGGCTTTTTGTGTTCACTCCTAAGTTAGAAAATTAAGACTCTCCTAATCATTATTATTATTAAGTTTAATTTTTAAAGTTTAGAGGGTCGATAGAATACTGTAAACTTTAAACATTGTTGAAAATTATTTAAAACATTTTTGGGGAAAAAGTATAGAGGTTTTTCCCTCATGCCCAAAATATCTGGATTTTACATCTTGTTAATTTTTAGTTCTGGTTAATATCTCACGGTCAATGTATAACATGGGTAAAGGTTTTTGCTAATGACAGTGGTTGTAATTCATGTTTCTAATAGTCTTTAACGTTTGGAACCTGTATTTGCTTCCCTTCTTTTTATACTTGATAAAAGTTTCATTCTTTTTACCTCATATAGTGACTGATGAAGCACTCATTCAAGGAAATAGGAGAAGGGTTGGCTCAGCCATTTTCTTGTTCTTTTATGCTTCCATTGTAATGACATCTTCAACCAATATTTCTTATTTAATTAAAATCATACAGTATTATCTTTATGTTAGTTAACTGCAGAGATTCTTACACTGTATGGGATGCGGTAGCCTGAAAGTGAAGTAATGAGTAATGCTCACCCTCTAATTTCTATACTTTCTCTTAAATCAGGGGGATTAAGGAATTGGGATATCACTAAAGCAGATAGTACAACCTGGTTTCACCTCATTGTCTCATTCCTCATTCCATGTCTTCTTCTCTTCTTTATCTTTCTGCTTTGTTTTTACTGTTCATGAGCAAACTGGTCACCTCAAGACTACTTAATTTTATGTCCTCAATTCAAGGTGTTAGCTGAGACTATCTAGAATCACCATCCACATTTGCAAGAGCCAAATTCCAAACAGCTGAACTTGGGTCAGAGGCCCTATCCTGTTGCAATCAACTTTGGCCAAGCCCATGCTTACAGGTGGGTGAGAAATATTCTCAGAGGAGAGGATCTGGGCATGGAAAGATTTTCTAAAAAGTGGCTTTCACAAACGGCCCTAGCTCATGTATTCTGATGTAGTCATTTCATTGTAGGAATTGTCTCTTCCATTCTTTGACTAGAATGGAAACACAAAAATTTGTTTCTGTGATTTTCCTTTATCTCCACTTCTGTATGTGCTCACCTAATTGACAAATTTATTCATCATTAATTGGTGAGTGCACTAAAACAGGTTGTTGTTAATTCTGCTAGCCTCAGAGACTCCTCCTTTTTATGGTTACCTTGTAGATATTTTTTCTTGTCCATCATGTGTTGACTTTACAATTTAATTTTCAAAAGGTCATATTAGTTCCTCATTTTCAAATTCACTGTGTATGTAAATCCTCATGAAGGGTCAGAGATATTAAAGTAATAAAGTGTCACAAAATGGATAAGAAACTAATACAGTTAACCTGAAAAAAAAACCCATGTCATCTCTTGAAGGTACAAAAGTAGGCAAACAAGCAGAAGGAGAAGAAAGAGGAGGAGAATAGAAATGGAAAATCCACTTTAAATAATTATGATCACCCATATGCTATCTATGCTCAAAATTCAGGTATGTGATATATAGAAATAGGCATGGAAATCACACTGGAATTGGAGGTAGAACTGGACATAGACATAAAGCACTAGCTCAGAAGGAGTAGGAGCAAGTCACTCTGTGCCAGTTCCTATTACAGTACCTGGATCACTCCATTCAGAATAACTTGACAACCATAAAAGCTAGATTTTTACCACAGCAGAAGCTCTTGAGACTCTTGAAAGAGGTGAAAAAGAACCCACCAAACTCCTGCTTTCACTTTCTATCTTGTATCAGAGCCAGTAGACTCATGATCTTTTTCAAATGAAAGAGAAAATGTGATATTTTTTCTCTCCTTGTCTGATAATTAAATGATAAATAAAAGTGTTTAACTCTACTTCAGCTTAAAATGGGGGGAGAAAAAGAAAAACTATTCTTCTTGTAGACAAACAGGGAAGATGGGAGAGACTTCAAGATTCTGGAGCATTAAAAGTGATGCAAAGCCCATTTAATGGGCACCCCCAGAGCTTTTTTTCCCATGCACTGCAATTGATTGCCATGAGATTATGATGCCATTAAAATTCACTCTGCCCATAAACTAATGCTGTGGAAAATGCTGACGTTTATAGCAGTTCCTACAAGGGACATATTTCAGTGTGAAAGTAGGTCCTAATGTAAGAACTTTATCTCAGTAAAGCAACATCTAGGAAGGGGGAGAGGAGGAGGAGGAAGAGAGGCCATCCAGGAGTGCTGGGAGTTTTATTTCTCTCAATAATGGGTGTATGGATGCTAAATTTCAAAGACTTTTAAAAATAAATCTATTGGCCTTTGACAAAATCAATCCAAACCCCATAAACCAAAAAGTCATCCACTTGATATTAATGAGCCCACATTTGCATTTATTTGTCTCTTACACTAGACAAACCATTAATTTCGTGTTTATGCTTCCTTTGAAGTCTGAATGCTCATAGATAGATGGCCTCATCGAATCTCCTGCTGCTACATTAATATTTCGCTATAAATGATAAATTTTATCATTTTCCACAACACCCCTTTTTGCTTTAAGAAAACTGTGAAAATACAAGCAATAAGTCTTAAGGCCTGAAAGCGCAGCTTTTTTTTTTTTTTTTTTTTTTTTTAATACTCTTCAGCAGGGATCATTAAAATAGTGATATCTTTAACATCAGGATATCTTTGATGGCTTCTAAGACTTGGAAGCCAAGATGATGTATATCTTATCGACGAATCAACCCTGCTTAAATAAAGGATGGTTCAGCTGGCTAGAACTTACACACAGGTCCATTTTTGACCAACAATTGTGCCTAAAGTTTTTTCAGAATTTAGTTTAGTTTCAAATATGAGTCTAATTCATTGGTTTTAAAAGGAAAAGTATTTTGAAATGTTTTTGGTGGAAATATTTACCACAAGGAGGTGGTTCTTGTTTGGCAGGGTATAGGAATGGCAAAGTACCAGGTGAGAGGCAAAGAGTGCTAAATGTTTTGCAATGTATTATGTTATGGAGATAGTCACAATCAGTTCAGTTATTCTGTTTAATAATAATTGTGATGAAGATGATGATGATGATAACTACTTATTGAGTCCTTACACATCAGATGCTTACCTATGAGCTCAGCAGCCATCCTCTCAACAACTCTGAGAGGTAGTTGTTACTGTTATTCTCAACTTATAGATAAGAGAACTGAAGGGAACAAAGGGGTAAATAGTTTGTGAAAGGTTTAACTGCTACACAGGATGATAGGTCTATTTGCCTCTTTATCACTGTGCTGTTAGCTGTCAGATCCATCAGGATACCCCAAGAATGGTCCTAAAAATGACTGAAACCTTTTATTTAGATATATAAGACCTGCCCTGACTTTTATGGCTTGGTTGGGCATCATTCTGCAAAGCAAAAAGTCACCAGTTAGATTCCCATTCAAGACACTTGCCTGGGTTGCAGGTTTGGCCCCCAGTTGGAGTGCATGTTTCTCTCTCACATCGATGCTTCTCTCCTTCTCTTTCTCCCATCCTTCCCTTCTCTCTAAAAATAATTAAATAAAGTTCTTTTTAAAAATAGATATTTAAGACCCTTTTTATTCTGCTTTTGTAGTGGGGGTAA
The DNA here is from genome assembly GCF_987537825.1 of Furipterus horrens. Lineage (NCBI taxonomy): Eukaryota > Metazoa > Chordata > Mammalia > Chiroptera > Furipteridae > Furipterus > Furipterus horrens. The sequence goes on along the minus strand of NW_028327177.1, from coordinate 110,736,258 downwards.
AAAGGATTTCAATAGCCAGGAATTTTCAGGTGATTTACTTTGATGACATCACCAATAATCACAGCCTGAATCAGGCTTATGGAAGAACTGGAACAGTTCTAAACTTTCTTCAATCTGAGATGTTTTTCTGCACATTATTCCCTTCTGTCCTTTAAGCAGCCTCTTTTCTGTTATGACAAAGCTTCACAAATTCAGTCTCTCCCCCAGACACCACCTCTCTCTGATTCATTCTATCACTCTCCCTTACCCCCGCCCCTTAAATGTATTTGCCCTTTACTTTATATAAAGCCTTTGCTACAATTCATGTTTTGCTTTGATGTTTCATTAAAAGTAATGCTTAGTTCTTTATATTTCTTATTGATATGCATTTACATCCACTTTTTTATATGAATATTACACATTCACTTTGGGAGGAGAATGGGCAGGAATTCTATCGTAGACCAGAGTTCTCCTGTTCAAACTGAACCAATAAAAGAAATTATTTGCGTTAACTAAAATAACATCATAATAAAAATGTTTATAAATCATTATGATGCCAGATATTTGATTTGAGTTTTTTTTTTACTTCTGAGCCAAATCTGTGTTTAAGAACTGCAGTAAAATATTTAACATGAAAACATAAGTTTCATTATTAAAATAATGTATTGACCAAGAGTGAGAAAGGAAACTCATTAGTAAAGTGACTGAAAAATCCTCCTCTGTTTGGAAAAATGTGATCATGGAAATAAGTAGTTTAGGTATTGGTGGACTAGACTGATCCACTTGGGATGCAAAGCAAGAACATAAAAATGTACAGCCTGCCTTCCTGGCTACAGGGTGGCTTCAAGAGCAACTGGATTGATTCTTGATGTAGTTAACCAGTGATTTGGGTGAAAGAAATTGTCAACCTCAATAAGAAACACTGAAAAGACTCGTTTAGGGTCTTCGATGTCTAGCTGATCTGCATTAGCAGCAGTTAGAGTGTATTGAGGCTTATTGCATTCAGGGCACTCCTTTAAGTGCTTCACACTTGATACCACAACTATTCCTTAAATGGACACTATCATTATCCTCATTTTACAAACAGGAAAAGTAAGCCCTTGACATGATAACTAACTTGCCTAAGGTCACACAGCTACTGAGAGAAGGAACTGGGATTAGAACCCAGACAGTCTGACTCCAGAAGTTCCCTCTTCACTGCAACACTCTATTCCTTTTTTAATGGTCACAGAATAATCCCAGAAAGAAAGCCTGTTTTAATATACTAAATGTAGTTGTTGTGATTATCTGTTTTAATAAATTATATATTTCCTTTTTTAAAAGATAATTGAAGAGAAAACCATGATAATCTCCCAGTTAATCATGGCTATGGCTCAAGCCAGTCCTTTTAGGCCCTGGAGACTCTAATAGAGCCCCTATCACATAACTTCCCACTTCTCAGTACAACATTGGGGAGAAAATAACAGGCTCTTGAGTTAACACCCTTCTGAGCAGCTACATTTGGACAAGTTGGCCTGTCTGTGACCAGAATTAATCAGATTGTATCTAAGAGTTTTGTCAATAAAGATCTGAGGCTTTGGCAAAATCTCTTTGGGGCAATGAGGAGAATGAAGCATTCTGATACTGACTAAACCGCTTTTATGTACTTCAATTTCTTTTTTCATTATTCCATCTTTCTTCACTTCAAGGGATTAATAAGTGCCATATTTTTATTACCTATGAGTTGTATCCTAAAGAAGATATCCGCACAACATAGGCTGGAGAAGTTAAGAACTTTCCTTTAAAAAGCTAAGATAGGAACTTGAAAGATGGGGAGACCTACTAATTGATCCATAATTAATCATAATGTTCATTAGACCAGTTCCCAAGGTCTTGTTGCAATGATTAGCTCCAGACAGAGTGTTTTCTTTTCTTTTCCTTTTTCTTTTCATAATTGTGATTTTCTATTTTAATGATGTTTCTTGACAGATCATGCATTGTAAAATACCTCAAATCTTTTTGATAAATTGGCAAGACTATAGATTTTTCAGATGTGAATAAAAAACAGAGAGAAATGAAGCCATTGTAGTCTCTGTCCAGTGAAAACTTAGCCTTCGAAATCCTAAAAATCTGGTCACACCTCTGTCATGTCTCTTACTACATTTTATGGTGATTTGTCTGTTCCTTCTTTTCTGTGTTTTTCTCAATAGTCTACATGCTGAAGGCAGATGATGTCCTAATTGGTCCTGTGTTACTCAAGTTTAGCAAGTTTACTAGCATCCTCAATAATTAATTAAGAAATGCTATTTATTCTGAGATGCAGGGATTCTAAATCAGAATGGTAACTAAGAGAATAATTTTGAGAAATAGCAACAAAGGGAGATTTCTGATTGATTTCAACATTTTTTTCAAAAACCAAGAGGGTTGGTCAACTGTAAGGGAAGAGGTGGAGTCACAGATCTGAAGAGAATGTATGTCATGTCTTCAAATTAATTCTTATTTTCTGTATCATCTGCTTCCACTTGTTCTTCTCTGGGTGTCTGTTTAAATTTCATGTTTTCAAAATGCATCATGGCTCCATGAGTTTATAGGCTCCATACTTCTCTTCAGGAAGAAAACCCAGGATGTCCATGGCTTGCTGGAGACACAGACAGATGGCCGTGTCTTCATTTGCCTGATGCCTGTGGTAGCACCTCCTCCCTACCCCCATGTGTCACAGTTCCCTACACTCTCCATGGGCGTGGACTCCAGAAGGGAAGGAGACAGATCGCTGTAGCCCCGTGGTGTGACAGCTCCATGCAAAGCAATGCAAATCAGCCCTGTTGGCACTTGGTCGCCCACATCTATTTATCCCTTAAGAAGAGAATTAGGAAGACACCAGACTTGGCTTATTTAATTTCCTGTAGTTTAAAATTTTTTTCTTGATACCATGTCCCTCCACTCCGTTCCAGCAATTGATCATTGACTGGCTATAGGAGGTAAATTATTTTTCTTTTCATGGTTATGGCAAAAATAGCTCCATATCTGATGGGTTGCTTATTTCTGGGATTCCATATATTCTCCCGACTTTATTCCAGAGCTGATACATTTCAAAGGATCCATAGCCAGCAATTGTTCACCATCATCCAAGCTCTCCACAACAACTACTCCATGACAACAAACGTGAAAGTCAGAAGGCTTTTAGGACACCAGGAGCATATAGGTAGGAGGGGCGGAGCTGGGGAAGAGAGGACGAGGTGTGGTGGCAGCAGCAGCTGCAGGCTGGCAGAAAGCACAGTCACATGTCTTAAAGTCCGGAGGGACACCTGGGGAGCGCTCCCAGTCCCCCACCAGACCCCACAGACCACAGTCCCAGCACCTGGGAAAATCAAGCCCCACTGCCCCTGACTGTGCAAACCAGCGGGGGCTAGGGCGGAGGCAGAGACCGCGGGTCTCTCAGCAGAGTCTGCTTGCCCGGGGGCCTTCATGGTCCCAGAGCTTCCACAGACCCACCCCCTCTGGGAACAGAAGTCCAGAGCAGCAGCCAGAGGGGCACTGGTCCGGCGTGGACGTGGGAGAAGTGCCCAGAAAAGGGGCGAGCGCCGGGAAGGCAGCACCATTGTAGATGTTTTCTTGATGTTGGTTATATGACCATAGATCAGTTGTGCCCAGTGGACCAAGAACTACCCCAAGTGATTCAACTTCCAGAAAAAAACTAGTTTGAAAATGTTGCACGAGGTTTTGCCCTGCTGCCTGACTGGATACAAACTAAAGAAAACAGATTGTAAGTGAGTACAAAATTTAAAGTAAACAATTAAGATTTGAAATAATAAATTTAAGTAAGCCTGAAGGCATTGAAATTTCCACAAATATTGATATTTACACAGATTCAGATTTGTCTCCACAGCAGTGAAATATGAGGATTTGGGGTTATAGATGCTGAATGAGTAGAGGAGCAACTCTTCTGGCTGGGTCCTGCCTTGAGCCATTAACAATTCATTAGTGTTGACCTAGAAGCACAAGCTCTTACTGGTCATCACTCTTCAGAGGTTCCAAGCTTAAGACAGCCACCTTGCCTACATTTCCCTCCTCCTTACTAATAAAATGGTTAAAGAGATGTTGAAACTAAGAGCTTCTTTGATTTGTTACCTCCATCCATAATCTTCTTTTCCTACTAACTTTTTCAAGTTCTCCATTGGATTTCCTGTCTCTGGAACCAAGGCTGAAATTCACTTTAGTCTATTCACTTTGGAGAGAGAAACAAAGGGGGGAAAAAAGGATAAAATAAAACAATTTTTTAAGAGAAAGAAATGTTAACACAAAAAGCTCTGCTCTGCAACAATCACCTGGAGATGGGGGTGCCATCATGCTGGGGAAGGTGTAGCACAGGGCCTCTTGTGTGGGACGGGAATAAGTGTCAGCCCCTCCACCGCCAGAGCCTGTTCTGCTCAGAATGGTGTCCATTGTGCCTGCGTTGCTAGAAGGACTTACGCTCACCAATGGAAAATGCTCACTCTCCCCTTCCCCCAATCTCTGCTTTGCTGTCCAAATCTACCGTTATGGATATAATGTGGACCTCTGACATTTGGGGTCCCCTTGTCCTGTACTTCTGAAACAAAAGCTATTATGCTGCACCATGAAAACATGGACTCAGAAATAAAACAGCCTGAAAAGCTAGACTGAGAGGGGGCATGTGAGCTCTATTTAAAGTTAAAAACCCACAGAAAACAAAACACTTCCGATTAAAAATGGGCTTTCATGCCTTTGTGTACACACATGTGTGTATTCATCAGAACATTTCATCCAAATGTTCATGACAAAAAAAGTGACCTGTCCTTGCTTTCAGAAGCCAAGAGAGGTGTAGCTGGGGAAAAGGGACAGAAAAAAATGAATTCTAAGCTTGCTAGATAAAGCTTGTTCTAATTAATAGGCTCCAATCCAGAGAAGGGATGGAGGAAAGGTGTTTTTTACTGAGAAATGGCAGGAAGGGAATACAATGTGCTTGATGCCTTTGTACAAAAGAAGTATACAACCAGAGCATTTATGTACAGGCCTTCTCTTTTAGGAGAGAAGTAACAGAAAGCAAATGGAGTTTTGTTTTGATTGAGTGTAATTCAGTGTGCACTAAAGATGCTGAAGATACTACAAAGTGACTGATGTGTTTGGATTTATCACCTAACTTTCTGAGAAGCCCATGGTGCTTTGAAAATTTATGTGTGTGGGGCGGGGGATGCTCAGCATGCTTCTTAGGTCTGAATCAACCTTGTGCAATTATCTGAGGCGTACCCTTGCTTTAGGCATCACCTGTTCTACACACACATCCCAGGCATTTTAGATGTGGCTTTTCTTAAAGTTGTCCAGGACAAAACATCTCAAAACATCCCCCCAATTATCTATTCTTGTCCCAAACTCACCTCCATTGTTTTGCTCATGCTGTCCCTTCTGACTGATATACCTTGTTTCCTCCCTTCACTTACCCAGCTCTTACCTTATCTAGCTTCATAACTTTTAACCAACACCATGCCCTCCAACTCCAAGGCTGAATGAGGGGTCCTCTTTCCAAGAGGTTTCTGCCTTAGTCCTATTAGAGAACCTAACAGGCTGTATTGAAGGTCTTCCCTACTCCTTTGAGAACTATGGCCTCATTTTACCTCTATAGATCTAACAACACATATCGTCGTCGTCGGCAGCCGTCCGTCTCGAGAGACGATGGTGTAGCTTCTTAAGAGTCTATCTGCACCGCCGAGAATGGCTGTGCAGTCCGACTCGGGAGTGACACGGTATCTGTCTCCTCCCGTGTTGAATCAACATCTTGTGATGACGCTGGAGTGTCCTCTCCAGTGAAGCTGAAGCTACAGAGCCTGGGCAGGGTGATATGGAGGATCTGCTGTTGCCCATGCAGCAGACCCCCCCTCTCTTCGCAGCTGAAGGGTCCAAGGGAAAGACGGAGTCAATACAGCTTGGCTTCAGGTGCGCCGCAGGAGTTGCCGGTGTTGACTACAACGTCAAACCGCCTTAGGGACTCCGGCTCCGGATTTTCTGTCGGGGTTTACTCCCTTAGCCTTTCCCCTGAAGAGGTATGCCGCAAGGCAGCGGAGGTTTTTTGGAGTCAGAGTTTTCCTTCTCTGATGTGCCCTGACTGGGAGATCGAACCAGCGACACTTAGCTCGCAGGCCGACGCTCAATCCACTGAGCCAAACCAGCCAGGGACAACACATATAATAGCTGACAAAAACCCATGTTTAGTAAATGTTTTATGAGTGAACAACTGACGACTAAAAATTCTTTCTTATCCCAGTTCTAAATCTCTTTATCCTAGCTCTTAAAGCCAATAAAATCAATTCAGTGTCTCTTTCTTTAGGGCCAGAGTGGCCTCTTCTATAGAAGACTGAAGTCACCCTTTGGTAGCCACAACTAGTCATGTATGTTGTAAACAGGACTCAAACATAGTCTATGAAGATGCCCAGGTGAGGGGGTCAGGGGAGGCCCACTTTCTAATCACAAGAGCAAATCCAGGCATCATTCGCCTTGCTGGATTCACGTACATGAATCAGAAAGCATTCCTGAAACTAGGGTTAGTCCAAAGGACTGAGTGCTATAAAATGAGGCCAAGGTAGAGTTTTGAACTTGGGTGCCAATTTAACTAGAAATGTAACCCATTAAATTTCAGGTTCTCACAAAATAACAGGCAGATAAGAAGGTGGGCCCCACCTTTGCTAAGGCAGGGATGGAAGAGCTATTGTTTCATTTTCCAGCTTTAAGGATAAAGAATTACATGGGACTATATGTTCCCCCTAGTTTCATAATGTAAATACAGTCTACAGTTCAGTAGAGTCAAACCATTTAGCAAGCATTAGAGTCAGAAATGAAGCATCTACACTAAAAAAAGGTATATATATTTTGGATATGGAAAGTGATAACACAAAAAAATATGATAAAGAGAAAGACTGATCTCTTTCCAAATCAATCCAGAAGGCTTCAAAGTTGAGGTGATGTGTTTAGAAGCTTTTAAAATTACAAAGTCAAGGTATAACCACTTTGAGAAAGAACAATTGAAATGGAACATTTTCACCACAAGAACTGCCTAAGCGGAGACAACTCAATGAAACAAGCAATTTTCATATGTACTAACAAACAAACAAACAAACAAACAACAACAACAACAAAAAACACCTTTGGCAACCGTAGCAGATTGTCTTTAAGATTAAGGATTTTTAAAATATATTAAATAAATAGAGTCTGAAGAGAATTCTATCTTTCTAAAGATTACAGACATAATTTATGATCTTTCTCCAAACTGTTCCTCATCTTGGTTTCCTTAATGGTATGATCATCCTCTAGTCACTCAAATCAAAAACCTGGGAGATTGTTCCTGCTCTCTCAACCTTCACATTTGACCTGTAATCCAAGTCTTGTGAATTTTACATTCTAAACATTTAACATTTATTCTCTCTCCATCTTCACTGGCAATGTGTGACTAGATGCCCACCTTCTCCCTGCCTCAGGTATTGCCCCTCACCCTTATCATTCTTCATTCACTTCTTCATTCTACACCTTAAGTGAACATTCTCAAGTGAAAATAGAGGCAGTCCTTGGCATATGATTTTCAAATATTTTCTCACTGATTAAAAGCCTTTAATAAGACCTCCTAAATAAGAAATGTCCAAGCATATAAGAAAATGGTTTCTAATAGAGATACAGATAGTTTACTATTGGAAACAGGTGAAAGAGAGATTGATGGCACATAAACAGACCGCTAAACTGGATGACAAACCTGCTGGATGGAAGACAATACATGTTTTTTTTTATTTTTTTTAATATGCTTTATTGATTATGCTGTTACAGTTGTCCCAATTTCTTTTCCCTTTGTTCCCCTCCACCCAGTGACATCTCTCCCTCCAGTTGTCCCCACTCCCTTGGTCCATGCCCATTGGTTGTGCATATAGTTCTTCTCAACATCTTCTTGTCTACTCCACTCCCTCCTACTATGCTTCTTAATTGCTGTACTATCTCCCTCCCTTTCCCCCCTCCCCACTTCCTGCTGACCTTCCCCCATAATGTTCCCCATACCTATAATTCTTTTCACACTCTCGTTGCCTACTTAGTTTGCCTTTGTTTCAATTCCCTAGCTTCTGTTGTTGGTCATTGTGATACAGTTTTCATTTTAATGTTTGTAGTTTTGATCCTCTTTCTCCTAAACAAGTCCCTTTAACCTTTCATATAACAGTAGTTTGGATCTGATGAACTCCTTCAGTTTTACTTTGTCCTGGAAGCACTTTCTCCTCTCTTCTATTCTGAATGACAGCTTTGCTGGATAGAGTAATCATGGTTGTAGGTATTTGCTTTTCATTACTTTGAATATTTCTTGCCAGTCTCTTCTTGCCTGCAGAATTTCTTTTGAGAAATCAGCTGACAGTCTTATTGGAACCCCTTTGTATCTAATTGTCCTCTTCTCTCTTGCTGCTTTTAAGATTCTCTCTTTATCCTTAATTTTTGACATTTTGATTTGAATGTGTTTTGGTATGGTTCTCCCTGGGTCCAGTTGTTTTGAAACTCTCTGTGCTTCCTGGACCTGTAAGTCTATTTCCTTCCCCAAGTTCAGGAAGTTCTGCTTCATTATATTTTCACATAATTTTTCAATTTCTAGTTCTTCTTCTTCACCTTCTGGCATCCCTATGATTCAGATGTTGGCCCTCTTATAGCTGTCTGATAAGTTTCTGAGCCTCTCTTCATTTTCCTTATTTCTCGTTTCCTCTTTCAGTACTGGTTGACTGTCTGTTCCTTCCCTATGTTCCGATTTGTTGGTTTGATCCCTGGTTTTCTTGCCATCACCACTAGTTTCATATGTGTTTTTGTTCATTTCAGCAGGACTAGCCTTCATTCTATCCCTATCTTGTTTAAGATCTGCTGTTAGGTCTGTAAGCATTTTTATAAGCAAAGCTCTGAACTGTGCCTCAGAAAGATTTCCTATCTGCTGCTTAGTTAGATTAGAAATTTGCTGTCTGGTCAGCTGTGTCACTGCGATCTCTATCACGATCTGTGCCATCCTGAACAGTTTTGTGTTTACCTTTGCTTCTAGGGCAGGGCTATCACACCTCCTATGCTATAGGGAGCGGAGCCCTGTGCTCATCACAACTGGGAGTTTTCTGCAGGGGTGGGGGTCTAAGATGGATTTCTGCTGTTCAATCTCTGCTGAGAGATCAGGAGCATCCTCCTCCATCCCCACCCACTCCGGGCCTCACAGTTCAAGACAATGGGGGTCTGCCTTCCCCAGCTTTGGAATCGCAAGCTGACAGGTCTGGTCTGCAGCTGGGGGTGCTCCCCAGGTGCTTCTCGCCTCCCCTTAAATACAGGTGTCTGTGCTTACCGCTGTCCTGCCACCATCACTGCTGCTGCCACGGACAGCACAGCTGACCCTCCTCCCCGGCTTTGCCTCCCCTACCTGTCCAGATGAGCACTACTTCTTTATAACTTCATACGTTGGACTTCCATTTATTTTCTGGAACTTCTGGTTATTTCTGGTTTTGCAGTAGTTGTATTCCTTCTTAGCTGTGGAGGGAGATGGAGCGTGTCAGTCTAGGCCTCCATCTTGGCCAGAAGTCTCCTGTATGTGTTTACTTCTGTGTCCCAGGCAGAGCTGTCGCTCCTACTACATTGTAAGGGATGGAGTCTTATGTATTCATCTCATCAGTAACCGGCAACCTGTTTCACCACATTGTGGCACTATATGTGGGGGAGGGGTCTGAGAAGGAACAATGCCACTTGCCCAGCACTTGCTCCTTTTCCAGGCACTTCTCCCATTTCCATGTGGGACTGGTGCCTCTCTAGCTGTTGCCCTGGCTGTCGTTCCCAGAGTGGATGAGTCTACAGACATTCTAGGACTGTGGAGGCCTTTTAAACAAGTGGACTCTGCTGAGAGACTGGCAGTTTCTGCCTCCACCTCAACCCTCATTGGTTTGCACAGTCAAAAGCAATGAGGCTTGCTTTTCTCCAGAGCTGGGACAGTGAGCTATTCTGGTGAGGAGCTGGGAATGCTCCCCAGATGTCCTTCCTGAATTTTTTAAATGTGTAACTGCAATTTCCGCTGGCCTGCTGCTGTTGCCACTGCTGCCACTACCACAACATGTCCTCTCTGCCTGGGCTCCGCCCCTCCTACCTGTCTGGATGAGTATTTCTTCTTTATATCCTTGTTTGCTGGACTTCCATGCACTTTGATTTTCTGGAACTTCTGGTTGTTTCTAGTTTTGAGGTAGTTGTATTCCTTTTTAGTTGTGGTGGGAGACGCAGCATGTCTGTCTACACCTCCATCTTGGATGGAAGTGGCAATACATTTTTAATGCTATCTGCAGAGTTATAGAAACTTCTCCAACAGAGTTCAGCATTCTGCTGTTGGAGCTTAAGTGGTAACATTAAATAACTCTACATACGACCATCAAGTTAACCTCTCTGAATCATAGCACTCATTGTGTCATCCAATGATTCACCCACTGCTCACCCAACTCAGGGCCTTACATAGTATGACCTCAACCTGTCTTTCCAGCTTTATTTCCTAGACAGCTAATCCTCCAAACAATTAAACTCTATCCTGTTTCCTGTAACAGCCCTTTTATCCACACATTTTCTAGCCTTATGAAAATCTCCTTTTTCTAGTCACTTCATACCTGAAATACATGGACTGAGCAATTCAAAAATAGGTCTCCCCTCTGATTTCTTGCCAAAGAATAAAATAAATATTATAAAATATTGTTTGTAGTTATCATTATGCCTTAGTAGATAAAGAAAGAGAATAAGGGGGTGTTTTGTTTATGTGGGTCAGGTATTGTGAACCAATAGTAGCAACTCTATACAGGGCACAACTGCTTACATAGGAATATTTTAGTTCCAGTGTTTTACCAAATCTAGTAGGAAAGATAAAGCAGTAGGGCCAATGTGATTTAGACCTCTGCCTCTACTAGATGGGCATTAAATAATGAGAAATTAGTATCAGGTTCTGGAATAACTACACTGGGAAGGAAAATGCTGTAAAAGAAATGAGCCCTGGTTCCAAAGCAGCATCCGTGCACCCTGTATCCTGCATCCTGCTTGATTGGAACATGTGCTGAAGTCTCTGAAGGTGAGGAGTCAAGCAGTTGTCATGACCCATTCACCATCCTGTCTATCAACAGACAAATTCATCCTGGACAAGGTCCAGGAGATTAGGAAGAGTTCAAGTCAATGTCTTTGTTTCTTTATTTACTGCACCAACAAAGAGGGCTCATTTTGGTTTGGTTTTGTTTAAAATTTATAATATTAAAAGTGCTTGATCAGATTAGGTCATGTATGTGGTTTAGGGAAGACTGGCATAGGAAGTTTCCTTCACCTCTTAACTCACCTAGATAACCCTGGCAAACAGCCTCATTGACCTTTCTTCATCTTCCTTCCAGGAAGCTTAGCACTTAGATCATAGGAGGTCAGAGCTGCAGACACCCTAATCCAGTTCTTCTGAATGTGACTTTTCACAGTCTGGCCTCTTCTTAAGACAAGACATATTTGAAAGGACATTTGAAATACAATGTTCTCCAGTAAGGTGATGGTATGATATCTGCACGTCCCATCTCACTGCCCAGAGTTATGAAAGCTCAGGCAGTCCATAGTCACCTGCTGTGCACTGCACTCTAGGACCATTGGTTGGAGAGTTAGAGGCTCAAATCTTTCCTTTAAGGGGCCATAGAATGGAAGATTATAGGTACTGAGAGACCAGGATTCAGTGTGGGCAGATGAAAAGAATAGTGTGATACAATGACAGAGGAAAGCACCTGAATGAAGCAGGGCACAGAAGACTTCCCAAGAAGGAGGTGCTCCAGCTGAGCCCAGAAGAAGGGTTAAGGTCATCTGGACAGACACCTTAAACCTCAATACAGAGAGGAAATGGCCATGTGTATCTTAGAAACATCTTCAAGTCTTCCATAATCAATTTCTGCTTTCACTAGTCAATTCTTTACTGAACTGGGGTACATGCAGATCCTATGACCTAGAACTGAGACAAAGAATGGCTCTGTTCCCTGATTAATAAATATTAGCTTATGCTCCAGTTATCTCGACTCACTATTACAGTGTCCTTCTTGATAATATTCTTATAACATCAATTTTCTGCTCAAGAATTTACCAGGCTTACTAGTGTCATTCTGGATTAAAGTAACCCAATTTTCAATGCCATCTCCATGTGTGCACACCCAAGTTATTGTACTTCCTACCTCATTCTTCTGTTTCAGCCAAACCTGTCGCCTGACTAGCCTCTGCTCCAAAATTGCTTCTTTCTTCCTCTTTATCTTTGATTAGACTGTCCCCACCATTTAGACAAGGAAGAAAGGAAAGAGGAGTAAGGGAGAGAGACAAAGGACAAGGTGGTAGAGAGGGAGAGTAGATAGAAGAAAGAAAAAGGGGAATAACGTTTTCTCAGTGAGCTAATTCCTCCTGGCATGCATTTTGCATTTTTCCTTTCCACAGCCAGGGAGCAGATCAATTGTTTGACACACTTCCAGTAAGTACTGAGTGTTCTTTCCCAAGGTATTTTATCTGATCTGGACAATTGTGTTTTGTGATTTCTACAGCCAGCTCTATCCGGCAGAAAAAAATGACATAGAAAGAAATAAAGCTAACTTTTAGTCAGATTCGGGGATCAGGACAGGTTTTCTTAGCATTCCTGTTCCTTCCCCAATGCTGGATCCCTTGTGCATCAATGTTTCATATTGTTCATTCCTAATCCTCAAAGCAGCCACATATGCTAATCTGAGTTATAAACTGAAGCAGAGATACAAAATACTTGGATTTAGCAGAGTTATCTCCAAAGAAGTATTCAAGAAACTGAGCCTATATCTACAGGCATTCCATTTTCTTTCTAGGATTTGGCCCTCCACTGAAAACTGCCCCTGAAGCTTCCTCACATGTGTATATGTGATGGCGAAGCACCAAATGAAAATACAAATAGTTCAATCTAAAGCCAAAGCCAATTCTGAATAATTTATCTTGACAGAATTAACTGAATTTGCCAAATGCTCTGATGTTCTGTAACTATAATTACACTTCATAATTTGTTGCAGAACAGTCACTTGGAGGCAGAAGCTCTGAATTAGTTGTACCATTTTTGTGACCTCTAGACTTTCTCCATTTAGACCCAGTTAATATCTCAACATGGGAAGATTCATTTTTTGTACAGAATAAAATCAGTAATAAACTCAGAGCGTAAGTGAGCAGTGTGCACAAATGGCTGCTATCAAACTGCTATGTGATCACACCCTTATTCCACTTAAATGCAATTTATGTCAAATACATTAAAAGAGGATGTGATGAGTATTTGATTTGTTTTGTTGTGGGCAAATAGCATAACTTCTCAAGGATTTGGATATGTCTTTGTGACTAAGCAAAACTAATAAGTAGGAACATTCACTGGGAGGGTCATTTGTGGGGTCTTCATGCATTTAAGGAAGATAAACTTCTCCAGGGAGACACCTGGGGGCATCTTCTGTCAGAGGCACTCCAGATCATCAAGAAGCCATGGGGAATGTGCTGTTTTTGAGGACATCTCTTTATTCTTCAAAATTTCCCTGAATGTGTAGACAGCAGTTGGTCAGTCCTGAGATGGTTCAAGCCAAACCTTTGGGCCAAATGCTTTGACCCCATTGTGTCTGTGAGGCAGGCAGGAGTGGCCTGGTGGTCTTTCTGTGGAGAGCACTTTATCTGGTGGTTTCAACAAAAATATTGTTTCAGAGCATCATTCTATTGCAGATTGAGAAATGGCCCATGTGCTGGCCAGGTGCTGACCAAATTCCATTCATTTCTCTGCATAAGATTCAGGATGATAAAGTTCTCATTTAAGGGTAATGCCAATAACCAGAATGGACTTAGTACTAATCAAGATAAATATTCAGGGCTCAATGATATCTGATATGCTGATTAAACTTTAAATGGTATATTTTTCAAAAGCTAACATTAACCTGATTTGGTTTTAATGTGAGGAGTGGAAGATGCAAAATTTTGAACACATCTAAACTGTTCTGCCATCTTCTAAGTCTGCTAGCACTAGTTTTTCAGATGCTGTTTGCTGTTTAGATATTTTTCCATTGATGATGTTAAGTATGAAAGCTACTTAATTGTAGCACATTCACTGTGATAGAATTTGTTATTACTACTTATAAATTCTACTTAGCTCTAAACAGTAAAGACTTAATTTGCATTGACAAACCTGTTCATGAAAATGATAAATAAGTAATAATATGGCTTTAAAAGTGACTTAAACATACATTATGAAGGAATCAATCATTCAAGTGTTACTGTATCAGTCATTTATTTAAAAAGCTTGGAACATGTTTGTAATCTATGTAGTGTTTTTTCTTATTTCTCCTGAAAAAAATGGGGAAATTAAGCTAGATATCTGGTGTATAACAAAAGTCTGGTATTACCATAACCCAGAGATTTCCAGTGTTTTTAGTGAGGAAAGACTGTCTGTACTAGGGATCCTCAGAATAAGCCTCAAGCCATTAAATCTCAGATTTTAAAAATGGAAGTTCTGGTGAACTGTGCTCTGAAAAAATATCATTACTTTTTTAAAATGTAGAGCAAATTTGCATGTATGTACTCAAAAGCCGGAAGGAAATGTGGGATAAACAACCTATAGGGGGCACAAGACTTGAGTAGTTACTAGAGATAAAATACTAGGTGGGGCTTACTCATACGTGAATATGAGAACCTAGTTACTTAGATCTGGAGTATGATAACTTGCTTATGGGAGTACTGGACCCAAAATCCTACCTGAGATCAAATTAATGTTTCAAGTTTGACAGGCTTAAAGAAGAAAAGGAGCAACAAGCCAAGAAGGTCACTGTACTTACTTTTACTCTATGTAAATATTCTATTTTGATATTTGCCTAAACTAATTTTTCTTGAAATGGTAGAAAGGCCTGGAATTGTAATACAGCTAGTATATTTAAAAATGGGAGGCAAAATGTCACCTGCTAGGTCCTCCAAAACCAGACACTTGAGATACAGTTTGAAGTACAAAATGTTTACTGAGATTCAAAGGGAAGAAGTAAGATTAGGTCAAGGGAGAAGTCAAACTCAAATGCAGCCCTGATAAGGCTTAGCCAACCCAACCAGGAGATCTAGAGCAAACATTGCTTGCTATAACTGCCCATGTCAGGTCGAAGTGGCCAAGCCCTATATCCCCTGCTTTGCTCAGTTGCTAGATGCGAGCTGCTCAATAAAGGCTTGACCTCAGACAATATGGCTCTCTAGAGCTGAGCTGAACGTGAAGGAGCTGACAGCTGGAAGCTTCTGCTGACTGTACTCTCCACAAATGAAAAGGAATCTAAATGATGTATCTTCATGTCTACCTCAGTTTGCCCCCTACACTGCTCAAATCCACTTTTTGTATATTTAGGGGATAGCTACTGAGAGATTCTGTTAGGTCTCTCTTCTTGAGGAGAAGCTCATAAGAGGCTTTTATGGGCTGAATTGTGTACTCCCACCCCAAAACATTCAAATCCCTAACCCTCAGTATCTCAGAGTGTAACAATATTTCTACATAAGATTTCGAAAGAGGTAATTAAATTAAAATGGGGTCTTTAAAGTGGGCCTAGTATGACTGGTGTTCTTATAAGATTAAATTTGGACATAGACGTGCATGTGCACAGAGAGGACACAGCAAGAACACAGTCATCTACAGGCTGAGGAACAAGGCTTCAGAAAGAACCAAACTTGCTAATACCTTGACCTTGGACTTCCAACCTCCAGAACCACAAGATAATAAACTTTTGTTGTTTAAGCCACACAGTGAATGGTATTTTGTTATGGCAGCCTGAGAAAACTAATAAAGATGAAATACAGCCCTTTCTGCTGTGATTGGTCTCAGGGCCATAACTGATCCTCATTGTCTTCCTCCTCCACTTTCCATCTTAGATTCTCTCATCCTCAGTAGCACCTCTGCAGCCTTCAGTGGCTTGCCTGGTGGCACAACCAAGATGCTAATGTTCAAGTCTTCTAAGCTCCTGGGTACCATGCCTTTCTCACACTGGGGTTGTTGTATCTGTTCACTTAAAATTACAATTGATCAAAGGAGTACCATGAGGAACCCAGATGAATCACCTGAGTTCCACATAATTTCTGGCCCCATAGTGTGACAACAGACTACCTCCTCTTGATAATCATTGTCAATTACTCCTGTCAGAACAGTGGCCCCTTTTCTTTACTGCTAGTCCCTACCCACAGGAGCAGTCATAACATAGCAGCTTATAATTAAATACGACTCTTGCTGTGCCCTGTGGGTAAAGTGGATTCTTTGGAAGATAGGACTTTTAACCTTGCAGAGCTGAGAGCTGCAAAGACAGGAACCACAAAGTTCTTCAGCAGGTCTTGGGGAGTGATGGTTAGTGGAGTCACTCCTGCTTCTACCTCTTTGTTTCCACACCCATGTGTTCATCCTACTGGGGACAGAGCACCATATAAAAGCCTTTAATTCAATGTATACACTATGTCCTGAAGGATGGTATCCCATCCTCAAAGGGTATTGCCTCCAGGCTAGAGATTCAGCTATGCCTTCAATAGGTTGCTTCAATGCTCTATCAGCATCTGTATGACACAATATGTGTTTTGACCAGTGTATGCCATGGTCATAGGCCCACTATTGCACCTACTTTGCTGTAAAATGAGTCCTCTGGTATGAAACATTATATGGAGACCCAGTCAGTGAATCAAAATCCATAATCCCTCAGATAATGGTACAGGTTGAAGCTTTATTGACAGGAAAGGTAAACTCATATATAAAATAGGTGTTTATTTTTGTGAAAACCAACCAACCTCTGGCTCTTCCAGGATAGAAGAAACCTAATGTACTCCACTTGCCTTTAAGTGCTTAGTTGGTCTTCTTGATGGAATATGTCATGTCAGGAGCCCAGCATTAGTTTATGTTGGTGGTAGGTGGACATATGCTTGTGCAGTAAGTAGATCAGGCTTGTAAACGAGAGTCCATACTGTTGGACCAATGCATAGTCTCCACTTTGGCCACCATTGCCATTTCATTCATGTGCTCATCATGTCTGACAACTACAGAAGCTAGCTGATGTCAGTGCACTGAGATGTTTTGTCTACCTGGGTTGTTTAGTGCCTCCTCAATGGTAAACACTATCTAGTGGGTGATAACATGATACAAAGATCTTGTGATAGTTAATTTTACATGTCAACTTGTCTGGATGACAAGGTGCCCAAATATTTGGCTAAACAATTTTTCCTGAGTGTGTCTGTGAGAGTGTTTCTGGATGAGATCAACATTTCGTTCCTTTCTCCTTATTGTAGACAGAATCTTGGAACACACTGCAGCCCCCTTGGAACATGAGATGATTGAAGGGAAGAAGGGCATGGATGTGACCAACAGAAAATAAACACCAGGTCTCTGAGGACTTTGTGAAGAAGAACTTCATACCATCCCTGAATTACCTATCTCTGAACTCTCTGGCGGGGGGTGGGGGGTGGAGTAGAGTGATGAGAACACTTACTATCTACTCCCTGTCAAGCAAATTTTAAGTACACGGTATTACTATAGTCACCATGCTGTACATTAGATCTCAGAACTTACTCATTTGATAACTGACCAAAATCTCTTCATTTCCCCCACCCCTAACCCCAATAATTACTCTCTACTGTAAGCTCCATTAATTCAATGTTTTTAGAGTCTACATAGAAGTGAGATCATGCAGTATTTCCCTTTCTGTATCTGGTTTATTTAACTTAGCATGATGTCCTCCAGGTTCACGCATACTGTTGCAAATGTCAGGATTTTTTCCTTTAAAAAATGAGTAATAATGTTCCACTATATATGTCACATTTTCTTGATCCACCAATGGACACTTAGGTTGCTTTCATATCATGACTATTGTGAACAATATTGTAATGAACATGGGAGTACAGACAGCACTTTGAGAAACTTTATTTCCTTTGGATATATACTCAGAAATGGGAGTGTTGGTAGTTTTATTTTTAATTTTTTGAGAGACCTCCATACAGTTTTCCATAATTGCTGTACCAGTTTGCATTCCCATCATCAGCGTAGAGGGTTTCCTTTTCCTCACATCCTCATCAACACTTGCTATTTCTTTAGTATTTGATAATAGCCATCCCAACAAGGGTGAGGTGATATTTCATTGTGGTTTTGAATTGCATTTCCCTGATAATTAGCTGTGTTCACTACCTTTTCATATACCTGTTGGCCACTTTTATGTCTTCTTTAGAAATATCTTCTCAGGTCCTTTACTCATTTCTAAATCAGGTATTTGTTTTTTGTTTGTTTGTTTTTTGCTATTGAGTTGTATTAGTTCCTCACATATTTGGGATATTAACCCCTTATCAGATATATAGTTTGCAAATATTTTTTTCTTACTTAAAAGATTGCCTTTTTGTTTTGTTGATTGTTTCCTTTGCTGTGCAGAAACCTTTTAGTTTGATGTAGTCCCACTTCTTTATCTTTGCTTTTGTTGGTTGTGCTTTTGTTATCAATCCAAAAAAAAAAAAAAATCATTACTAAGAGCAATGCCAAGGAGGTTATTACATTTATTTGTGTCTTCTACAACTTCTTTAATCTATGTTTTATAGTTTTTAGTGTACAATCCTTTCACTCCCTTGGTTAAATTTAGTCCTAGTATGTTATTGTTTTTTATGCTATTATAAATGGAATTGTTTCTTAACTTCTTTTTTTTAATAATTTTATTTATTTATTAATAATTTATTTGTTTATTTTATTTTTAGAGAGAGGGGAAAGGAGAGAGAGAGGGAGAGAAACATCACTGTGTGGTTGCCTCTCACTTGTGCCCCCAGCTGGGGACCTGACGTGCAACCTAGTAATGTGCCCTGACTGGGAATCGAACCAGCAATACTTGGCTCGCAGGCCGACACTCAGTCCACTGAGCCACAGCAGCCAGGGCTTCTTTCTTAATTTCTTTTTCAGGTAACTTGTTGTTAGAGTATACAAGTGCAACCGATACTGTATATTGGTTATGTATCCTGCAACTGCAATAAATTTATTATTTCTTTGGAGAAGTCTTTAGGGTTTTTATATATATCATTATGTCATTTGCCAACAGAGACAATTTTAGTGCTTTATTTTTAATTTAGATGTTTTTCATGTCTTTTTCTTGCCTAGTTACCTTGGCTAGGACTTCCTACTATGATGAATAGGATTAGTGAGAGTGGACATCTTTTTCTTGTTTCTCACTTAGATGAAAGCCTTTAGCTTTTCACCATTGAGTATAATTTGAGCTGTGGACTTATCAAATATGGCCTATGTTACATTGAGGTACATTCCTTCAATATATACCTAATGTGTTGAGAGTTTTTTTAATCATAAAAGATGTTGTATTTTGTCAAAAGCATTTTTAACATGTATTGAGATGATCATTTAATTTTTACCCTTCATTCCACTAATGCGGTATATCACAGTTACTGATTTGCAAATGTGAACTATCCTTGTATCCCAGGGATAAATCCTACCTGATTACAGTATGATTGTCCTATTGCAGCAATGAGTTGTTACTCCCCTCTAGTGGTTATAAGATGTTTTGCTTTCTTTCCAGAGAGAGTAGCCCCTGGTCTGGTTACTTACAGGGTACATGGAAATACAGCTTCATGTCTCTCAACCATGTAAAAAGTGAGTTTTATTTTCACATTTTGTTAGGATGCCACAACAAAAGGAAAACCAAAAAAATGCAGACTTTGGGTAAAATATGGGAACCTTAACAAGGTGTGTGTCCCCATGAGAGAGATGGGACTGAAGGCTTACTCCCCTGCCCACTGGTGGGTTCTTGGATGTAGTACTCAGGGCTCAGCTGAGCACCTATCTTGGAGTTGACCTTCAGAAAGTGTTTCTGGAATTGATACTAATAACCATATTTTCCACTTAAAATTACTGTGCTAAGCACTTTACATTACTTCATTTAATTCTCATTGCAGCTGGCATATTAATCTTGTGTATGTGAAAACTGGGGTTCTGAAAGTTTAAGTAACTTGGCCAGAATCAAACAGCTAGTATGTGGTAAAGTAATTCTAAACTTATATTCTTAATCATAGTATCTGAAATTGTGCCTGTGCTAAAAATTCCCCATGGTTATGGGTCCAGGAAGAAATTGTCTTTCCCCATCCAGATATAAGGAAGCACTGAAAGTCTCTGAAGAATATTCTTAACTTACAGAGATGCAGAAAGAACATTTTTCAGTAGAGAAGTTTGGAAAATGAATAAGTAGACTATGAAGAAGTTCTCTCTGGTTTCATGACTGAGGGCTTTAAAATAGAACTTGGGAGTAATAATTGTAGTAGCAGTAGTAATAGCAGTAGTAACTAACATTGAGGACCAATTATATGCCAGGCATTCCTTTAAGACAGTGAAATTAACTGCAGCACATCAGGAATCACAATATATGTAAACAGATTACATTATTACATTTACCAATTAAATGGTGATGATTATAAAGATTTTTTAAAACCAACCTAAAATAAAATCACAAGAAAAATGGAAAATAAAAGAATCAAAAAAGATATGTCATGCAAACATTACCAAACAGAAAACTGGGCAAAAAATATTAATTACATCCAAAATATTAATATTCAGACAAAAATATGTAATAATAAAGCTTATAAATATGCACCTAACAACATGGGTTCTGAGGCAGATTGTATTTTCCAAAGCTGATTGCAAAAATATCTCCCATTACACATGCTCTTCTGCAATGTGACCTTGCCACTCCCCATCCAAAGACTGAGTCTGATTTTTCTGCCCTTTAATTTAACTTGACTTTAGCCACCAGGTTGAAACCAATAAACACAACAGAAGTGAAGACTTCTGAGGGGAAAGGTCAGCAGAAGCCTTGCAGTTTCCACCTTGGTTTTTTGGAGTGATTGCTTTCCAAACAATCCCCCTTGGGGTGCTCCCTCTCAGAACCCAGCTGAACACCATTCTCTGAGAAGGTCAAGCCCATGGAGGGGCCATGTGTAGGTGTCCTGGGCATTAAGTCCAGCCTTTGAGTCACCCTGCTCAGGCCCTTAACATTTGAGTGAAGAAGTCTCCAGGTGAGCCCAGCACCCAGCCACTATCATCACTCTTACCTATTTGCATCTCCACTACTGAGGCCCCATAGGTTGTGGAGCAGAGAAAAGCCATTTTAGATGTTCCCTCCTCAGATTACTGACTCAGAATCCATTAGCATAATAAAAATGGTGTTGTGTTATACCGCTAAGTATGCTCTGTTTTACAGTGATAGACAACCAGAATAGGTTCAAAAACAAATCAAATAAAAACAAACTACATAGGCTCAATATATGTAAAATAATAGGTTATAAAATTGCAGAGAAAATTAAATAATTTATAATCACAGTGAGAAATGTTAACACATCTCTATCAAAATATAGATGAAGCAAACAAAAACCTGTAAGAACAAAGAATAACACAATAATACATATAAGAAAAATTCTGAAGCCACAAAATAAGTAATGCTGTCCTTTCCAAATTTAAATGCAACATTTATTTTTATTATTTTTTAAAATTTGAACTTCCAGCCAAGATGGAGGCTTAGACGGACACGCTCGGTCTCCCTCTACAACTAGAGAGGAATACAACTACTTCAAAACAGAAGATAACTAGAAATTCCAGAAAATAAAACTACACGGAAGCCCAACGTACAAAGTTATAAACCAGCGGTGCCCTTTGGGCAGGTAAGAGCGAAAGGGGGCGGAGCTGTTTGCGGTAGCACCAGGGACAGCGGCAGGGAGAGCAGTCTCAGCTGCAGTCTAACCCCGGCAGCTTGCGACCCCAACGCTCGGAAAAGCAACCACCACATCACCCCGAACAGTGAGGCTCAGAGGGCGGGAGGACGGATCCCAGTCTCCTAGCAGAATAACTGCGGGAATCCATCTTGGACCCCCGCCCCCACACAAAGTGCCACAGCGTTGCGAAATAGGTTGCGGGTAGCCACTGGTTGCTGGGCAGTGACGACAAAGGGCCACAGCATGGCGAGAAAGGTTGCTGGACCACCGCTGGTCGCTGGGTTGTGACGACAAAGGGCCACCGTGCGGCGAAAAAGGTTGCGGATCGCCGCCGGTCGCTGGGTTGTGACGAGTACACAGGCACAGCCCCCTACAGCCAGCCCAAGAAAGCAAAACGCATCTGTCAAAATGAGGCAGACAACTATAGAAATCCCGGTGGCGCAGCTCACCAGGCAACAGATGAAGAACCTGACAGATGAACAAATAAGAAACCTGTCAGAGGCTCAGTTCAGGGCCATTGTTATCAGGTGGCTTACAGAATTAACAAAAGATCTGGAAAAAGATGAGAAAGAATCGAAAAACACTTATACTGAAAGGAACAAAACCTCATATGAGACAGATGGTGAGAAAATAAAATCCAGAGTTAAAATCAACAAACCGGAACATAGAGAAGGAACAAACAGTCAACCAGTGCAGAGAGAAAAAACGGGAAGCAAGGATGAGAGGATCAGAAACCTCTGGGACAGCTATAAAAGGCCCAACATAAGAATCATTGGTTTGCCAGAGGGTGAAGAAGAAGAACTAGAAATTGAAAAATTAAGTGAAAATATAATAAAGCAGAACTTCCCAAACTTGGGGAAGGAAATAGACTTACAGGTCCAGGAAGCACAGGGAGTTCCAAAGCAACTGGACCCAGGGGGAACCACACCAAGACACATTATAATTGAAATGTCAAAAGTTAAAGATAAAGAGAGAATCTTAAAAGCAGCAAGAGAGAAGAAAAGAATCATGTACAAAGGGGTCCCAATTAGACTATCAGCTGACTTCTCAAGGGAGACCCTGCAGGCAAGAAGGGACTGGCAAGAAATATTCAAAGCAATGAAAAGCAAAAACCTACAACAATGAATACTTTATCCAGCGAAGCTGTCATTCAGAATAGAAGGGCAGAGAAAGTGTTTCCAGGACAAAATAAAACTGAAAGAGTTCATTAGATCCAAACCACTGTTATATGAGATGTTAAAGGGACTGGTTTAGAAAAAGGAGGATCGAAACTATGAACACTAAAATGAAAACTGCATCACAAGAAACAACAACAGAAGCTAGGGAATTGAAGCAAAGGCAAACTGAATAGGCAATGAGAGTGGAAGGAGAACTATAGATATTGGGAGCATATTGGGGGGGAGGTCAGCAGGGAAGGGGAAGGGAAAGAGGGAGGGAGATGGTATAGGAATTAAGAAACATCGTAGGAGGGAATGGAATAGACAGAGAGAGTTTGAGAAGAACTATATGTATAACCAATGGACATGGACTAAAAGGGGGGGTCAAGGGGAGGGAGGGGGGCCACCGGGTGGAGGGGAGCGAGGGATGGGAAATTGGAACAAATGTAACACTGTAGTCAATAAAACACTTTAAAAAAAATTTAATGACTTTGTATTAGGTCATAAGAGAAGTCTCAAATAATTTCATAAGAGAAGTCTCAAATAATTTCAAGAATAAAATTAATACAATACAAAGATGTTTCCTGGTATAACATAATTAAATTAGAAATGAATAATAACAAGTTTGTAATATATAAAACAAATATTAAAGTATATAAAGAAAAGCAAATATTTATGTGTGTATATGTACATGACATATGTATATAAATGCATCCATACACAATTCATTATTTAAAGAGAAGATCACAATGGAAACAGAAAAATATTTAGAACTAAAAAACAATAAAAGTGTTCCCTGGAAAACTTGTAGGATGAAGCTGAAGTACTACTTAGAAGCAAAATTAAAACTTTATATGTCTTCTTTTTAATTATGGAAAAATTCAAACAAAAGTAGAGAGGAGTATAATGAACCTCTCTGCACTCATTATTCAGCTTCAATCTTTATTAACATTTGACCATTTTGGATTACTTGGGAGCAAAATATATCATATCATTCCATTCCACCTATAAATTTTTCAATGTGTATCTCTACAAGGTAAGCATCTTTTTCTTTTAAGCAAACCATAACTCTATCATCATACCAAAAAAGAACTAATAATAATTCCTTAATAATATTTTAGTTAGTTTGCTAGTTAGAATCAGGATTCTAAACAAGGTCCATATACTGTATTTGGCTTATATGTTTTTTAACATATTTTGAATCTTTAAGTTCCACTTTCTCTTTCTTATTACTAATTATTTGTTGAAGAAGCTTGGTGCTTTCTGTGAAGAATTTTCCAGTCTGTATTTTATTGATTCCATTCCCATGGAGTCATTTAACACGTTCTTTGGTTCTCAGTAGTTAGGTGTTGACAGCTAATTCAATCAAGGTTTGGATTTTGGGCAAAAATACCTCATAGGTGGTGAGGTGTACTACCAACTCATCAACTCAGAAGCCATTGAAGATCATTGCCCGTCTCCATTTGGATATTAAGGGCTGCAAAGTGCTGATTTTATAAGTATATTATTCTTTATTTACTAACTAAAATTATCCTAAAAAACTTTCCTTCAACTATTTAGTTATCCTGAGGTATAGTTGGCATAAGGAAAGCAGAATAAATGCTGAAATTTCCATTTCTAAAGGGTTTTCAGAATAATGAGTTGATATCCTAACATCAAAGATTAGCATGAGCCCGGCTAGTGTGACTTAGTGGATTAAGTGCCAGCCTGAGAACCCAAAGGTTGCTGGTTTGATTTCCACATGCCTGGGCTATTAGACAGGTTCCCAGCTGGAGGCATGTAAGAGGCAACTGATCCATGTATCTCTTGCACATTGCTGTCTCTCTCTCTCTCTCTCTCCCTTCCTCCCCTTCTCTCTAAAAATAAATAAATAAAATCTAAAAAAAAAAAAAAGCAGTCTAGGATCAACTACAAGAGGAGGGTATACTCAGCCCACATGAAAGGTGCACCTTGAGTGCTCAGCTTGGGTGATAGGGAAGGTTGTGCCACTGGATCCTACAGGACACCTGCTATATTAGGCCATGCTACCAAGACAGGGAGCCATAGCAGTTCTACCTAATACATAGAAAGAAACATGGGGAGGCTGCCAAAATGAGGAGACAAAGAAACATGGCACCAATGAAAGAGCACATCAAAACCCCCAAAAAAGAACTTTAAAAATGGAGATAAGCAATATATCAGATGCAGAGTTCAAAACACTGCTCATTAGGATCCTCAAAGAACTTAGCGAGGACCTCAACAGTATACAAAAGATCCAGTCAGAAATGAAGAATACACTAATTGAAATGAATAATTTACAGGGAAACAACAGCAGAGTGGATGAAGCTGAGAATCAAATCAATGATTTGGAACATAAGGAAGCAAAAAACAACCAATCAGAACAATAAGAAAAAATAATCCAAAACAATGAGACAACTTTAGGCATTTCAACATTTGCATCATAGGGGTGCCAGAAGGAGAAGAGAAAGAGCAAGAAATTAGAAATCTATTTCAAAAAAAATAATGAAAGAAAACTTCCCTAATTTGGTGAAGGAAATAGACATGCAAATCTAGGAAGCACAGAGAGTCCCACTCCAAGACACATAATTAAAATGCCAAACGTTAAAGATAAAGAGAGAATCTTAAAAGCAGCAAGAGAAAAGAAATTAGTTACCTACAGGAGTTTCCATAAGCCTGTCAACAGATTTCTCAAAAGAAACTTTGCAGACTAGATGGAATTGGTAAGAAATATTCAAAGTCATGAAAAGCAGGGACCTACAGCCAAGATTGCTCTACCCAGCAAAAATATCATTTGGAATCAAAAGGCAGATAAAGAGCTTTACAGACAAGAAAAAACTAAAGGAGTTCATCATCACCAAACCATTATTATATGAAGTGTTAAAAGGACTTGTTTAAGAAAAAAAAAGCTCAAAAATATGAACAATACCAAAAATTAAATCCAAAAAACAAACTAAGCAGGCAAGAAGAACAGAGACAGAATCACAAAAATGGAGAGCATTTTGATGGTTACCAGATAGGAGGAGGGAGTGGGGGAATGGGTGAAGAAGTGACAGGATTAAGAAGTACAAATAAATAGTTACAGAATAACCATGGTGGTGTAAAGTACAGTACAGGAAATGGAGTAGCCAAAGAAGTTATACACAAGATCCATGGACATGAACAATGGTGTGGTGGTTGCCTGAGAAAGTGGGGGATGCAGGTGGAGGGAGGCAAAGGGGGAAAATAGAGACAACTGTAATAACATAATCAATAAAATATAATAGAAAAGGTTACCATGAGAAATATTTTATTATCATTATGAGTTCATGGATTTTAATATGTATATATATGACATATCTTAGTGCACATCTGATAATATTTTTGATAGTCATATTGTCCCATTTTTGGCCAATGAGAATGAACCCATTTAATTAAGCTTCAGGGTCCTATTGTTATGACCCCGGCAGTCTTTGATAGCTTCTTTGTTATCTATTGTGACTGATGTTTTAGGATCATTTTATACAGTTTCTGTTCCAGATCTGGATTCCTTTTTTCTTCAAGAAACCCCAATTTCTTTCAGTGGGAATGATATTTAGAGAAATGCATTTTAATGACAGACTGAAAATAAATTAGTAC
The DNA here is from genome assembly GCF_987537825.1 of Furipterus horrens. Taxonomy (NCBI): domain Eukaryota; kingdom Metazoa; phylum Chordata; class Mammalia; order Chiroptera; family Furipteridae; genus Furipterus; species Furipterus horrens. The sequence goes on along the minus strand of NW_028327177.1, from coordinate 110,709,772 downwards.
TGTGATTGTTTCAAAAAGCTAGATGCAAAAATTTCTTTAAAAAAAGGTGGAAGAAAATATTAAAGCTAAGAGGAAAATTAGAAACTAAAAGATGGTCCCTTAGAAAAACTAATAAAATTACTTTAATTAGTTTCATAATAATAAAGTAAACAAACTTTTAACCAATCTGAGCAAGAAAAAAAGGCAAAAATAAACAATATTTTTGGAGGAAAAAAGAAAAGAACATTACATCTACAATGAGATTAAAAATTATTAATTAATATTAGAAATAATCATATCCCAATACATTGGTAAATAAATATATTAGAAAAATTCCTAGGAAAAAATTTAAAAGGCGACACAGGAGACTTCCAGCCAAGATGGAGGCCTAGACTGACACACTCTGTTTGCCTCCACAACTAAGAAGGAATACAACTACTGCAAAACCAGAAATAACCAGAAGTTCCAGAAAATAAATGGAAGTCCAACATATGAAGTTATAAAGAAGTGATGCTCATGAATGGGTAGGAGGGATGAAGCTGGGGTGGAGAGGTCAAGCTGTGCTAGCAGCAGCAGCGATGATGGCAGCAGAACAGTGGTAAGCACAGACACCTGTATTTAATGGGAGATGAGAAGCGCCTGGGGAGCACCCCCAGCTGCAGACCAAACCCATCAGCTTGCGATTCCAATGCCAGGGAAAGCAGACCCCTATTTCCTTGGACTGTGAGCCTCAGAGAGCGTGGGGACAGAGGAGAAGGCTCCCAGTCTGTCAGCAGAGAGTGGATGACAGGAATCCATCTTGGGTCCCCATGCCCACAGAAAATGCCACAGCGTGGCGAGAATGGTTGCCCGGTTGTGACAAGTGCATGGGGCTCTGCCGCATATAGCGTAGGAGGTGTGGCAGCCCTGCTCAGGAAGCAAAGGTAAACATAAAACTGTCAGGATGGCACAGATCATGATAGAGATCCCGGTGACACAGCTGACCAGACAGAAAATATCTAATCTAATGAAGCAGCAGGTAGGAAATCTTTCTGAGGCACAGTTCAGAGCTTTGCTTATAAAAATGCTTACAGACCTAACAGCAGATCTTAAACAAGATGTGGAAGGAATGAAGGCTAGCCCTACTGAAATGAACAAAAACACATATGAAACTAGTGGTGAGGGCAAGAAAACCAGGAATCAAATCAACAAATCGGAACATAGGGAAGGAACAGACAGTCAACCAGTGCTGAAAGAGGAAACCGAAAGTGAGGAAAATAAGGAGAGGCTCAGAAACTTATCGGACAGCTATAAGCGGACCAACATCCAAATCATAGGGTTGCCAAAAGGTGAAGAAGAAGAACTAGAAATTGAAAAATTATGTGAAAAAAATAATGAAGCAAAACTTCCCTAACTTGGGGAAGGAAATAGACTTACAGGTCCAAGAAGCACAGAGAGTTCCAAAACAACTGGACCGAGGGAGAACCACATCAAAACACATTAGAATCAAAATGTCAAAAATTAAGCATAAAGAGAAAATCTTAAAAGCAGCAAGAGAGTAGAAGAGAATTACATACAAAGGCGTCCCAATAAGACTATCAGCTGATTTCTCAAAAGAAATTCTGCAAGCAAGAAGGTACTGGCAAGTAATATTCGAAGTAATGAAAAGCAAAAACCTACAACCGTGATTACTCTATCCAGCGAAGCTGTCATTCAGAATTGAAGAGAAGAGAAAGTGCTTCCAGGACAAAGTAAAACTGAAGGAGTTCATCAGATCCAAACTACTGTTATATGAAACGTTAAAGAGACTTGTTTAGAAGGAGGATCAAAACTACAAACATTAAAATGAAAACTGTATCACAATAACCAACAACAGAAGCTAGGGAATTAAAACAAAGGCAGAATAAGTAGGCAATGAGAGTGGAAAAAGAATTATAGGTATGGGGAACATTATGGGGGGAGGTCAGTGGGGAGGGGGGATGGGGGAAAGGGAGGGAAATGGTACAGGAATTAAGAAGCATAGTAGGAGGGGGTGGAGTAGACAAGAAGATGTTGAGAAGAACTATACGCACAACCAATGGGCATGGTCATCGCACCTCACTGGACAGCTACCGTCTCGCCATGGCTCGCCTGCCCCACTGGGTGCGTGGGGATCAGAGAGGCGCCTCTCGAAAAGTGGGCCACAAAACACCCGCACCAGTTAATTCCAATCAAACAACAAGAAAGAAGCCTCCGGCTCTTCGCCTCGCTAGCTGGAACATCAGGACCATGTGCCCCGGACTTACTGCAGACCTTCCGTGGATCAAGGGTGCCAGGAAAGCCGCTGTCATCGATAGGGAACTGGCACGACTAAACATCGACATTGCGGCTCTACAGGAGACCCGGTTGGCCGACAACGGAACTATCAGAGAAACCAACTACACCTTCTACTGGCAAGGGAAGTCTCCGGACCAACCAAGACAGCACGGTGTTGGGTTCGCTGTGAAGAACACGCTTGTTAACTCCATAGAGCCACCCACAGGAGGCACAGAGAGATTACTTACCCTCCGATTGTCAACAACTTTCGGCCCAGTCAGCATTCTTAGCGCGTATGCCCCAACCCTCTGCGCCACCACCGAAGAGAAAGAACAGTTCTACCATGCACTGGACGAAGCGTTATCCAAGATTCCCAGAAGTAACGCTCTCTATCTCCTTGGAGACTTCAACGCAAGAGTAGGAGCCGACCACATGGCCTGGCCCACCTGCCTTGGAAACTTTGGGAGAGGAAAGATCAATGAGAATGGTCAGCGACTGCTTGAGCTCTTGTGTCACCACAGCCTGTGCGTGACAAACACATTCTTCAAGTGCAAAGAGATCCACCAGGTGTCATGGAGGCACCCCCGCTCCCGCCATTGGCACCAGCTTGACCTCGTCATCACCAGAAGAACGGATATTGGCAGCACCCTCCTCACCCGCAGCTACCACAGTGCAGACTGCGACACGGACCATGCCCTCGTGGTAAGCAAGGTGCGCATAATGCCGAAGAGGTTGCACCACTCCAAGATGAAGGGTCGCCCACGCATCAACACCAGTTGTGCCAGCAACCCAGTTAAGACCCAGCAATTCATCAACAAGATGGAAGATGCACTCGGCGAGGGAGTGGCGGCAGATGACATTATCGAATCCAATTGGCCATGTCTCCGCGACGCCATATACAACTCCGCCATTATTGCTTACGGGAAGAAAGAGCGGAAGAACGCTGACTGGAACGAGGCTCACTGGGAAGAAATGGAACCCGTGATCGAGGCTAAGAGGAAGGCCCTACTGGCTTACAAGGCCACGCCCACTCCCAGTACACTTCAAGCTCTACGGGCTGCCAGGAACAAAGTCCAGAAGACCGCCCGCCACTGTGCCAACACCTATTGGCTAAACCTGTGCAGAAGCATTCAGGAAGCCGCCGATATAGGCAACGCACAAGGAATGTATGAGGGTATCAAGAAGGCAACAGGCCCAATCCCCTCCAAGATCGCCCCCCTTAAGTCCAAGACAGGTGAGGTCATCACTGACCAGGAACAGCAAATGCGGCGGTGGACCGAGCACTACCTCGAGCTGTACGCAACGAAGAACACCGTAACAGACACTGCTCTTAAAGCCATCCCAGACCTACCAGTCATGGAGGAGCTAGACACCCCACCTACTGCGGCAGAGCTCGGCAAAGCCATCGACCGCCTCGCTTGCGGGAAAGCACCAGGAAGCGACGGAATCCCTCCAGAAATCCTAAAGAGCGGGAAACCAGTCCTGCTACAGCCGCTCCACCATCTACTCTGTCGCTGCTGGAAGGAGGGTTACATCCCCCAGGATATGAGAGACGCCAACATTATCACCATGTACAAGAACAAAGGAGACCGCAGTGACTGCAACAACTACCGGGGCATCTCTCTCCTCAGCGTCGTCGGCAAAGTATTCACCCGGGTCGCTCTTGCCCACCTGCAGACCCTTGCTTCCCGCGTCTACCCAGAGTCCCAGTGTGGCTTCAGAGCTGGCCGCTCAACAGTGGACATGATCTTCTCCCTACGCCAGCTGCAGGAGAAGTGTCACGAGCAGCATAAACCACTCTACCTCACCTTTATTGACCTCACGAAGGCGTTTGATCTGGTCAGTCGAAGCGGACTCTTCAGCTTGCTACGGAAGATTGGCTGTCCACCACATCTGCTTGCTGTGGTCATGTCCTTTCACGACAACATGCACAGCATGGTGTCCTACAACGGCGCAACCTCTGAGGCCTTCCCAGTCAGCAGCGGAGTAAAGCAGGGCTGCGTCCTCGCGCCTACGCTGTTCGGAATCTTCTTCTCCATGCTCCTCCAATACGCCTTTAAGGACTGCAGCGAGGGTGTCTTCATTCACACCAGATCCGATGGCAAGCTCTACAACCTGGCCCGTCTACGAGCCAAGACCAAAGTCAAAGAGGTGCTCATCCGTGAGATGCTCTTCACCGACGACGCAGCTTTGACATCACACTCCGAAGAGAGACTCCAGCAGCTAGTCACTTGCCTTTCCCACGCATGCAAGGAGTTCGGACTAGCCATCAGCCTGATGAAGACGAATGTTATGGCTCAAGGCACGGGGACTCCCCCATGCATCACCATCGACGGATACACCCTGGAGGTTGTCAACGACTTCACTTACCTCGGGTCCACCATCTCGAGTTCTCTGTCAGTCGACTTGGAGGTCAACCGGAGAATCGCCAGGGCAGCCACAGTTATGGCCAGACTGAACCGGCGAGCGTGGAACAATTCCAGCCTCACTGAGAAAACCAGACTGCGCATCTACCAAGCCTGCGTACTCAGCACTCTCCTCTATGGCAGCGAGACGTGGACCACCTACGCAAGGCACGAAAGGAAACTCAACAGCTTCCACATGAGGTGCCTGCGACGCGTCCTGCATGTCGCCTGGCAGGATAAGGTCCCCAACACCGAGGTGCTGAAGCGAGCCAATATGAGCAGTTTGCATGCAGTTCTTAGTGAGAGACGCCTCAGGTGGCTCGGCCATGTCAAAAGAATGGATGCAGGCCGTATCCCCAAAGACCTCCTCTACGGCGAGCTAGCAGAAGGCCAGAGGATGACAGGGCGCCCAAAACTGCGGTTCAAAGACATCTGCAAAAAGGACATGACACAATGCTCCATCAATCTCAACACATGGGAAGTTCAAGCAGACGACCGCCTAGCCTGGAGGCTCGTGGTCAGGCCAGGTACGTCACGTGCAGAGGCTGCGCGCAACGAGGAGGCGGTCCAGAAAAGATCGAGGCGGAAGCAGCATCAACAGCAGCAACAACGGCCATCTGCCTTCACCTGTACCAAGTGCGGCAGGGATTGTCACTCCCGAATCGGACTGCACAGCCATTCTCGGCGGTGCAGATAGACTCTCAGGAAGCTACGCCATCGTCTCTCGAGACGGACGGCTGCCGACGAATTATTTTTGCCTAGATTTGTTTCCAAAATTATCTCTTCTTCTACAATTAACTTATTATTTTGTAAGCATAAATAACTGTGCATTGGAGGTACAAACAATATCAGATAATATATTTTATTTAATTTTTAAGGAAAAAAATATATTGCATTAGTACACCTCTTGGGCAGGGTCCAGTTCATGGTACAGGCTCCAGATTTCGTCACCGACAATGCATTCCTTGGCTTGCAACATAATTTTCCTCCTCAGAACCAGAATTAGGTCAGAGAAACCAGGACTTAGTTACTAAGGAATAAGAATTATAAATAACTCCTTTTAATCGTGTGACTTTAAAATGTATTACACGTGGTATGTGGGTCTTTAATGGCACAGAATAAAACTGAGGTTATTAACTCAGCATGTCCCATTAAAATAGGAGGCCAAGTTTAGCTTGTGTTAGGATAACAACAAACACCTTACACTGCTTCTCTGAGGCCAAGAATTACTTTTTACAGCTCTGGTTTTCACTGAAGTTGGTGAACAGGGCTCTATGAAACGTCCTGATTGAAACATCTATACCCCAGAAGTTCTTGATGCCTTTTTCTGTCACCGTACACATGACCCATGATGTTCCCATGAGGATTATACTCCAAATATGTGCTGTGATTATGGGCAGCAGCAAGGTTAAATAAGCTATGTTAAATAAGCTATGGTTTATGTGTAATTCCCACCAATTTCTTTCTCTCCTCATGAAAGTACATTAAAAGAAGATAGGAGGGGTGTTAAGGGGACAACCCTGAAAATGCCCTAATTTTTTAATGAATTAAATCACTCAAATCTTCACACCTTTCTTACAGTAATCATAACTGTCACAACAGCACAGCTGAGAGTACTGCTCTAAATACTTAACCTCAGCCCTGGCTGGTGTGGGTTGGGTATCATCTTGCAAACTGCAAGGTCACTGGTTTGATTCCCAGTCAGGACACATGCCTGGATTGCACATTTGGTCCCCAGTCAGGGGGCGTACAGAAGGCAACCAATCAATGTTTTCCTACCTCACCAATGTTTCTCTCCACCTCCTTCTCCCTCCCTTCCCCTTTCTCTAAAATCAAAAATAAAAATAAATTTTATTCTTAAAAATACTTAGCCTCAGGTGTCAGCTATTATAGGGACACTATGTTTCAATGGCAAGAACACTCTTCTCTCTTCAGCAGTCACAAATTTCCAGAAAAATCCTGGAACTGTCTCTCTCTCCTCCAACACCCATGGTGGTGGTGGTGGTGGTGGTCACTTCTAGCAGGCACCACAAAATTTTTGTGTCGCTTGGTAACACTCATCACAATGTCTAAATTCAATTAAACTAATTCCGAAGATTAGAAATCAAAATCCTATCTGGGTTGAGTTTAGGGTTTCCTGGTAAAAGAGGAAACAGAAATCTTTTGGTTCAGTGGCACTTTTAAAAAGAAGTTTAATTGAAGTCTGAAATGTTGCATAAATGGAAGATATAAGTTTTAATTGAAAAATAATTATAACCACTTAATCATTTTTAAATGAGGGCTGTAATTGCAGTCAGCTCACAATAGCCACATACAGACACCGAGATTTCTGCAATAAAGCAGGGATGGTACAGCTTGATTTGCTAATAGCACTTCCACTTCTCCTCCCTTTTGTCTCAAAGATTAATTCAGGCAAGGGCTATTAGTGCTGTTAATTGGTTCTGCAATTTAGACCTTGTGCCTGTGAATGAATGACTGATGCAGTCGCTCAGCCAATAAATGGGAGCACTTCGTCAATGTTCCCCATTGTCCAGCAGGGCATCATGCTGGCCACTCAGCCTCCCTCCCACCAGCCCTTGAGGACAAAAGGCACAGTGTCTCTTCTAGGTAACAGCTTCAGCAGGACCTGAGATAGGTCAACCAGATGCCTTTGAAATAGGGCTGACTTACTGAGTTTAATGATATTCAACTAGCATTCTTCCCCTGTCACCAGAAGGAAGGTTTCTAGGTTTCTTTTTGTTTTGATCCCTCTCTCACTCCGTTATGAGGCTATGAAGAAATAGGAGGCCAATTGTTATGAAGCTTGGCAAAGGCAAGCACCAACTGTAACATTAGCTTGAAGATAAATATACCCCAGAGCACAGGGAGAAAACCTTCTTTAATTGCTGCAGCGCCTCCTTGGCATGAGCACTGCATCCCCAGGGAGGCCTTGGAGAGTTATCAGGCCCGATGGGGGACCATATTGATTGTGCCTCCCCTTGAGGGGACTTCGGAGATAATTGCAAGCTGAAACACCACTGAAGAGACATTCTGATTGAAGACTCACTCACCAGTGGTCATTTACAAAGCCACATTAGATTTTATTATTCAGAAAAATTTCCATTGCTCTATGAGAGAGCCCCTCTTCTGTAACTGCAGGACCATCCCTCTCTGCCACAGAAATGTAGATCAATGCTTTTCAGAAGGAAGACATTGGGAATCAATGGCCTACCTGCCATTTTAGCTCCCTAGAACAGCTTCAAACCAGAAATTGCCAAAGCAGATGAGGGCATGAAATGTTTCTAACAGGGGGAGGGGCGTGAAGATGGAAGGGTCTTCTGTGACTGTCTTGACATTGAGCATGGACATCCCTTGAATTCTGTGCAGATTGTGTACTGAGGTTACATATTTGTGCTTCTGCCCAGAGGGATATCTGTGTTGAGTTTGGGTCCCATTTGAGAAGTACGGTAATTCTTCTGTCCAAAATAAAAGTTTTAAATCTTTTCTACCCATGTGATAAAAACTACCATGTGGAAGAAGTTCCAGGGCTCAGATGAGAGAGAGAGAGGACACCACAGCACCAGGAAGCAGTGTCTGGAATAACTAGTTTCTGAGTACAAATTTCCATCTATAGACACAAATGTTTAAGAAAAAAAATTGACCAGTCTTTAATAACTGAGCATAATTTTTACTTTGGGCCCATTTCACTCAATGACAGAAACTTGGATCTTCTTCTATGCTTTCCTGAAGGTTGAATCCAAACTCAGGAGCTTGTGTGGTACCAAGGCATGAGGGATGCATCGTCTGTAGAAAATTTAAAAACAATAATAAAATGTACTCATAGTCGGTCTGCTTTTTAGTACCATCATGTGACAATTCATGTAATGTCAATGATAAAATTCTCCTCCAAAATATCTTTCATTGGTCTAATATCTTAATAATTACTGTAGGTATTCTTGTTTATTAATACTAATACATATGTAGTCTTCAAATTGGCATACAGTATTTCTTTTACTTCTTTAATAAACATTTTCTGCATAGAAGTTAATTCAGAAAGTTCCCTGATATCCAGTTGGCCCAACACACTGGAACTTAGCTAAATACACATGTTTCAAAATTCTTAGGGGTTCAGTATCATTGTTTTTGCTTCATGCACAGTTTAATATCTCCAACTCCTGTGCTATAACATATTCTTGAAATTGATCAGTAGATTTAAAATAAGCTGTGATAGCACATTTATTATAAAAACAAAGAATGTGTGTTTTTTTCAATTCTGCCATTCTATAACTGCACTTGGAGTTTCTGGTGTTTAAAATTTAAAACAGAGTACAAACTACAGTGTAATTTCTTCCCTTCTTAAAAAAAAAAAAACCTAATGCCAGTAGAAAATATCAATTCGTGATGTTCCCCCTTTTCTTTATTGTAATTTTTTGTAATATTTTTATTTATTTTTTGCTTATGAGAATGATTATATATATGGAAGTTTGATTTTAAAAATTTCATGGTCCATGCTTCTTCTTTGGCAATTATTATTATTGTTTCCTTTCATGATTATTATTGAAAATAATTTGGTCATATAGAAGGAGAAAATATTAACAAATGATCTTCTGTGGATGTCAGATGTACTGGGCACACTATTGTTAGAGTCAACATATTGATTATTGAAATGTGACTGTTTTATGGTCACTCCAATTTGTGGATCTTTTACTATGTATGTGTAATTGGGAAAGCTATGGGATCTGCTTGGGAAGTCATCTATGATCGGGGAAGAGCTATTCCAAGACTTGGTTTGAGAGGACACTGGGAAAGGAAAGTTGTGTTAGGCTTGCAATTTATGGATTTAGCTTCTTCATTGTATTTTGCAAAGCATACTGGAGGGAAGCTTGACTCTCATGATTACACTGGACTCCTACACTGAACTGAAACATGACAAAAAGAGGAGGAAATGTCTGAGAACATTACATTTTGTGTAAACATGTGCCTGGGCACAGCCTGAGCTGCTGAGACAGGCAGAGAGAGGCCCCAGAAACCTGGTCACTATCAATGGGCCAGAAATGGCCATTCTATTTATCATCCCAGATAGAGACTTCCAACAGAACCCATGTGTATATGCTTTATATTTAAGTTAACTGTCCAGTAAAAAAAAAAAATTGAATTCAATCTCATTAACAAACCCACTTTTACATTTTATAAACATCCCCAAAAATTGTTTCAAATAGATTTGGACTGCCTACATTTTAGAACCAATAAGTGGATCCTACAGAGAGGTAAACTAAGAAAGCAGCTTCCTTACCAACCAAAGGCCATATTAACAACCTTATTTCTATCTGAGCGAGTTTCATGCTATACTCCCATTCTTCTAAAAAAACATATATATAAACACTATAAAACTTTGAGTTATACAAAAGATAAGAATCAGAAAAGCACTCTAATCTAAAATAGTAATTGGAGGCATTAATTTATATATAATTGGAGGGTAGAGACCTCTGCCCATCAATTTGACATTAATTTCACTAAAAGAAGATATTAAAACACAATCTTGTAATGGAATTATTAATCTGATTAAAACTTTTTTCATCAACACAAACAATAAAATCAAAAGAGGAGAAATTAAAGTGTCCACAAATACAGGAAAATGTACTTACTGGTCAATAATAATCAAAAAATTGCAGGTTAAAATCAACATCATTTCCATGTATTCTTTTTTGAAAGTAATAAAAGTACTGATAATCCTTAGTTTTTAAAGATATGGAAAATTGTCATTTAAGCATTCTTTTTTAGGAGTGTAAGCTGATGTAACTTTCTGAGAGAAAAAAAATTATCAAAATTTTAAATGTGAATTCTTTTTTAGGTTCATACCAGATATTTCAATTTAGTTAGCTTATCCTAAGGAAATAATAAAACAAGTAGGAAAAGATTAATGTTCTGAGATATCAATATCATTGTTCTTTATAATAAAAAATAGAAACAACTAAATATACATTAATAAGGAACTGATTAAATGAATTATAATATAGTCACATGATGGAATACTATGCAGCCTTTTAAAAGATTGAGGTAAATTTTGATGTAATGGTATAAAAAATTATTCCATGATATAGTAAATTAAAAATAAAGAGGTTACAGAATACTGAGTGTGACCAGTGCATTGAATATATACCACTGTTAACACAATAATAGTGCAATTTTATTTTGGGTCTTTCATTGTCACTTTAAAATTTGGTCAATGGGTATAAATTCATTCTTCAATGAGATGAATACTCCAGCAGACCCATTATTTTCCACTCACTCTTGGTTAGACAATCCCACAGTCACTTTAACTTACAATTACTGTCTCAAATTAAAAATCAGAATGGTTGGCCCATGATGCTAATCAAAACTCCACATTTGATTTAATAGCATTTAATATGAGACCTGTTAAGATATTAACCCTTTGCCATTTGTCCTTTAGCTTTGTTTGTGATATGTTTTACTGTAGAGCAAACCTGTTTCGGGCCAGAAGCCTATAATTAAAAGGGAGGGTGAAGTTGTTTTCTGCACATAGAATTTCTCCTCCTCCCCTCTCCTATGGCACCCTTCCAATCCTAGGAAGACCTGTTGCCTATGTCTGGTTTCTTAAGGTTGGGTGGGGTTGGGGTGAGATGGGAGGAGCAATAAGGGGGTAGGAAAGGTCTTATCTGAACTAGTCCAATGGTAAACTTGTTCTCTGGTCAGAGAAATTGAATAAAAAACCAAAGCAGAACAATAAGACACCAAAGATAGAATCTAATCTGAAGTCCAGAGGAAGTGGGTGGGGCTGTTGGTTTAATTGACTAGCTCTGATAAGAAAGAGATAAAGAAGGGGAGTACATCCCAAGTGGCAGAGAAAGAATGGTCTGTACAAGAAACGATAGGTAGTCCAGGGAATTAGGAAACAGGGAACACAGTGAGAGGGCAGGGGAAGGGAGGGGCCCTGGCTACCCAGCACTTACTCTGCTGTGTGTGTGTGTGTGTGTGTGTGTGTGTGTGTGTGTGTGTATTACCACCTCTTGAGCAGGGTGTCTTACTAGTTCCCTTTGAAATTGGCATACCTGAGGCTCAGAGAAGCTGAGAAAGCAGCGAAGCAAAACGCTATACCCAGGACCCCTGTTCAATCCCATTTGTTTCAGAAGTCAGTGGTTCCCAAACAACACACAAAACCAGTATCAGGCTGGCTGCTCAGCATCACCTGGAAAACCTTAAAATTCATAATCCATAATCCCTGGTCTCACCCCAGACCCACTGAATCAGAATCTCTAGGAGAGAGGATCAGGATATAAGACATGTTCATTAGCTTTTTAGGTAATTAATCCTGTGGTACAGAGAGTTTGGGAGCTAATATATTAGATGTACCACATTACTGCCAACATATCCGTAGGGCAGGGGACAAATGAACTGTTATTTCCCTGGCACCTACTTAGCTTTTACTCTATTACGAGCATATGCTGGACACGGCTCTGAATATAACGCCAGAGGTTGTCCCGCCTCAACATGCTAATGAGATTGGTATTATCTCCACACCAGTAAGGAAGCTAAGAGCGTGTATGTGATGCATTAAAAGGACCCTTAGCCAGTAAGTAGTAGAGCTGGGATTCAGACTCCAATCTGTAGGAGCCCGGGTTCCTAGTGTTTGTCCCTTTCCACACTGTAGGGGGCGGGAGAGGGGAAGACCTTATGAAGGCGGGAGGGAGGGGAGATGAAGATACTGCAGTTGAAAGGGATCATTCTGGAGCAACTTAACAGAAAGGTCTGCAGTGGTGGCCCACACTGTAGGAAATCTTAGCTGGGAAAGCCAGTGGAAGGAAAACTGAAGAGCAGGTCCAAGCGCTGTGTTTGTGGATTCGCACATTATTTCTTTAGTCCGGGGTCTAGGGAAGACCAGGTGGCTTTGAGAAGCCCTTATTCCAGGGGCCTGGCTCCCTCTTGTGGCTGCTGCTCATCCCTGAATGATCTAAGACCAGGCAGCCTTGTGGAGCCGTGGTGGCAACCTGGCTGCACTTTGGGATCACCTGGGAGCTATTAAAAGGCACGCACGGCTAAGGCCAGAGAAATAAAAATATTTGAGGAGATCTAGACCTTCACTGTCCAAAACAATAGTCACTAACTATATGAGGTTATTGAGCGCTTGAAATGTGGCTAATTCAAATTGAGATGCAAGTGTAAAGTACACACTGGATTTCAAAGACATAGTACAAAAAAAGACTGTGAAATATCTCATTAATAATTTTGTATTAATTATATTTTGAAGTGGTATTTTGGGTATATTGGACTAAATACTGTATGTTATTTAATCAATTTACCTGTTTATCTTTTTACTTTTTAAAAGGTAGCTACTAGAAAATTTAAAATTACTATGTGGTAAGATTTAGCAAATAAAAATACTGGATGCCCAGTTAAATTTGTGTTTTAGATAAACACAAGTAAATTTTTTAGTATATTTAGCACAGTTTTAGGATACATATGTCCTATGCAATACTTGGGACATCCTTATACTAAAAATAAAATTTATTGTTTATCTAAAATTATTCCATTCACTTCCCCTTACCGAAGAGGGGGGAAATTATGCAGAGACACAATTCTGACTCAAGCATACACCCCCCCCCTAAAAATGTGCCTTAGCCATCAGTATACTTGAATTCTCAGTCTACAAACACTTATATTTTGATTGATGGCAATACCACACTTTACCCAAGAATAGTAAGCAATATACATTTGTGAAATTATAGTGTTAATTCCAGTGGTACACAGAACAACATATGGTCTATCTTGAAGGAGTATTAGAGCTTCTGTCTCTAGTGAAATAGAACATCACTTACACTTTAAATGCCAGTATTTTCAACTTATACTCATCAAGATTTCAAAAATCAGAGGGTCTGGTTTATCAAAATTATGGTACACATAAAAAGTAAACATTCAACAATAGGGGAAAGGTTAAACAAACATGGTATATCTACAAAATAGAATATTAAAAATTATGCTTACAATGAACTTTGGATGAAGAAAATATTTGTGATAAATATAAATGAAAAAGCATGATAAAAACTGTATGTATAGTATGATCCCAACTATGTTAAAAATATTGTATTCAAGGAGAGAAGACTAGAAGAAAATAAAGCCAAATTATTAACAAAATATTAGAAATAGAATCACAGATTATTGTTTTATTCTCTATGCCTGTCTTATTTTTTGTAACTTTTCCTTTTATTTTATTTTTTCAATTTTTATTAGTCTTTATTTTTTGGAACAGATTTAGAGTCACAGCAAACTGAATGGAAGACACAGAGATTTCTCATATATCCACTGCCCCCCTCACCACGCACACACAGAGACTCTCTTATTATCAACATCCTCCATGGAGTGGTACATTTCTTACAATTGATGAACTATGTTAACACATCATTATCACCCAAAATCCATAGTTTACACTACGGGTCACTCTTAGTGTTCTATATTCTATAGGTTTAGACAACTATATAATGACATCTATTACCATAGTATCATAAAGAGTAGTTTCATTGCCCTGGAAATCCTATGCTGCACCTATTTATTCCTGTTTTGAATTTTCCAATTTGTTTATTCTTTAACATTGTCTACCATTTCACATTACTTTTATAATAAAGAAAAAAATATTGTTGTTTAAGAAAAAAAAAAATAAAACCTTTTGTGAAGAAAAATGCAAGTTGGAGTTTTCATTTTCCCTGTCACTGAGAAACTCCTCGAGTATATTTTCAGCTCCCCTGAATAAAAGCACCTGAAGGTGAACGTGCAGGCTGTGTATTGAGTAGCAGGACAAGGCAGGGAGCTGTGTGCACCTACAGCTAGTCAAACAGAAACCAGCCCTCCCACCCTGTTTGCTCTCTTGTCTCATTCACTTCCTGAGAGCGGAAAGCACAGAGAACCACTGCTTCCTGGTTCTGAGATTCGGCTCAGATAAGGTGTGTGCTGGTGGGTAAATGAAAACTTCAATGACCATCACCTCAACCACTGCCCATACAGTGGGCTTCATCTCTTCTAATTGCATATATTAACTAAACGTGATGTGATTTTACATTTAATTTTATTTTAACTACTCAAAAGCCAGAAGGAAAAACCCCTCTTCAGCTCGTGTACAAAAACTCTTTAGTTTGTAAAACACCATCACTACACAGGAACTTTCAGGAGTGTTCTGAAGCTCCTTTTTACCAGCCCAATACACAGAGATCTTCCCCCAAGGACTAGCAGTATATTTTCCTTTAGCATACCTCCATTCTTCCAAGGGAAATTTTGATTTTAAATTCTTAAATAAGATGATTTCTCATAGCATCCCATTATGATGGTTGTCTTTCTCATGTCTTTATGGTGTCTTTTGAAACAAAACCATAGGCCACTTTCTCTTTGAGCCCTTGTCTGTTCACCAGCCTTATAGTGATACTCCTCTCCAAAGCCATCATCATTCCTAGTTGCCAGTCCCCCTCAACATGCTTACAAATGTTTGGGCCAATAATTTCTGTATAAGAAATACACACAGCCCGGGGACAGACAAAACAATCCACTGGTGCACAGGAAGATAGTTTCAGAATTTCTATTTACAATTACTTTTGTATTATCTTCCTTTAATTTCCATGTTAGACTATGTTTTATAATGAAATACAAAAACATAGTAGCACACATATATCATGTATAAATAACTTTGTGTACCTGGGGGTAAGGACTGTAGTTTATTCATTTCCATATTCCAGTACTTAATATACTGCCTGGCTCAACAGTTACTTTTTAAACAAATGCATCTGTGAAATGAATCAAATCAATCACATGAAATCAATCACTTGATCAATCAATCCATCAATCAATCTGGAATTCCCTATAAGGTCATAGTCACTGTCCTTAGGGACCTATCATTGCTTGCTTGCTTTTCCATGCCTGATGTGAAAGATTTTTCACCAGACATACCATATCCACTTTCACCCACCTCTTTCCCTGCCCATTCAACCAGATCATCCTGAGTCCTCAAGATCTCGATCTTTGTCCATCTATACCTTCTCCCAAAGTCAGCCCCTCCCTTCAGACTCACCAAAATTTTCGCCCCTACCTATACCTCAAGAGTCATGTTTCTGGTGCCTATATCCTGGCATTGCTCCCCCTCAACAAACCTTAGCAGTGAGCATCTCACTGGCTATAGGATAGCTCCTAATCCTCCAGCTCCTGGCTTCTGCACTCATGCTGATCCACCTACGGAGCTGGTCCATGATTAATGGTTTTCTCATCTGAAAAAAAAAAAACAAGGAAAAAATGGAAGACAATGCAGAACATAAATACATATATGTATGTTCGAGCTGTCCACAGCTGTTCTTTATTCTGAGATTGTAGTTTTCTATAGTTTATATTAAAATACTCTTTCTCTTATAAATGATGGTGGTTATGCTAATTAGTCATTATCCCCTCTAGACAAAATCAAAAGTTAGCAGTTGTTTTTAGGTCCTGAAATATTTTATGTGAAAATTTACTCATTCATAAAATCCAAAAGTCTGGGATCACCAAATCATCAAAAAACAGAAAGTTTGATTTGTTTTTAAGGTGGAGCAAGGAGACATTGATTCATGGGGTAAAATACAAATGGTCCATAAGAAGTACAAACTAAGCCTTGCCATTCAATCATCATGCCTTAGAACATCTCTTTCCTAATAGCAATAGCAGATTTTCAATCTGAGAGGGAGTGTGAGGAGCCTGGGACACTGAGCATCAATGAGGAAGGGACATCTCAGAGAAAGGTGGGTAGGTGTTATCAGAGGAGTCTGAGGATCATCTGAGATGTCATCACACACATGTCAAGGGCTGATTCTGTCTCAGAATTTTCGTCCTCCAAGGGCATTCTATATTTAGAGTATACCTTGATATTGGCATATGCTGGCAACAGGAGAAACATGGACAAAGTAGATAGCGTCCATATTTCTGCTGCACCTTGCTCTATCACCAAGGGGAACAATGTTTGGGTTTCCCAACTAAAATTCTGCTTGGCAAACAAGTAGGGACCTAATTCTTGTCTTACTTGAGAGGAGGCATAATATGCAAATCCTTTTCCAAATATGCAAGACATATTTTTTTATTAAAACTCCATACACTGCTAGACACTCAAACTGAGACTTGAAAACATAGCCAGATCTAAAAAGCCAATTAATGCTGGGTGGTATTTTGGTTCATCATGCTTACTGGCTTTTTAATGCACTCCTGAGACTAAAATGGGGTGGGGAACTTGAATCATTTATATCCCCAGTCCACAGCCAAGGGAGTGTTATCTTGTTCCTCCCACAAACCAAACCAAATGGAAATGAGTCATTACATGGCTGAATCCTGTCCCTGGAACCTCCACATTAGGCTGAAATTCAGGGTTCAATGGTCATTTTTGTGAGTCATATCTGACTTGGCAGCATGAGCTCATGTCAAGAACATGCTGAGTTTCTCCTACAGAATTCAGGATGGAATTTTTACCTGGAAGGAACAGGTTGGCTCTCTCACTTCCAGAAATTTAAATTTTTTTTTCAGAGCTCACACTCAGTGCTTGAAGACCTCTAGACATAGTGATATTCAGTCTGTTATTTTTTAAAATATTTTCTATACTTTGAATAATAAATATTCTCTATTTTATTTTGATAAAATTGTGTAAGTAAAATCTCACAACAATGCCAGAGTTAGGACATGAACTTCTTATCATACATACTGAGATTGCTTTGCTTCTGATTCTCAGATTGGTACAATAAAAATAAAATAAAATAAAATTTCTATGAGTTTCCCAAGAATCCTTGATTACTGACCATCTGGACAGAAGGTCAGATATAAGTAGTATTTTCTTGACCACAGAGCTAAGGTGTACATCTGGCAACCAGAAGGGCAGAGCCACAAGGAGCAAGCCTCGCAGTCTCTGAAGGGCATTTTGAGTCGAAACTCTCTCTTCCCCATTTCAGGCTTCACAATTACCCCATTGCTAGGAGTTTGAACGTGTGTTCTGACTTTAGTCCTCCTCACAACTGAACACATCACCAAGATATGACCCCTGCTCCTGCTTATCACATAACTGAAATTTCCCCTAAGAGTTTCCCTGTCCCTGAAGATCTAAATGAAACTGTTTTGAGCCTTCCTTCCACACCTTGGAAAAGTCTACTGCCTACTCCAAGATTTCTCAGAATTCCCCAGAATTTTACATTTTCATGGCTGCCTCTGACTCTAACTCCCTGCCCCTAGAAGTCTTGTTCTCTGCTTGGCCCTTTCCAGAGCTGTTCTTTCTCCACTCAGGTTTCAACCCAAATATGGAATTCAACCTTTCTTTAAAAAAAAAAAAAAAGATTTTATTATTTAAAGCAGTTTTAGATTTACACAAACATTGAATGAAAAGTACAGTTTCCATACACTCCCCTCCCCCAAGCATAGACTCCCCCACCATCAACATCCAGAACCAGAGTGATACATCTGTTACAGTCAATGAACTTATATTGAGACATCATTATCACTCAAAGTTTATAGTTTACATTAGGGTTCACTCTTGGTGTTGTACGTTTTATAGGTTTTAATAAATGTATAATGACGTGTGTTCACCCATTATAGCACCATACAGAACAGTTTCACTGCACTAAAAATCTCTGTGCTCCTCCCATTCATCCCTCCAGAGCCCCAACCTCCTGGCAGCCACTGATCTTTCTTACTCCCTCCATAGATTTGCTTTTTCCAGAATGCCGTATGGTTGGAATCATAGAGTATGTAGCCTTCTCAGATGGGATCCTTTCACTTAGTAATATGCATTTAAGCTTCCTCTATATCTTTCAATGGTTTGATAGCTCATTTCTTTTTAACGTTAACTAATATTCCATTGTCTGCATGTACCGCAGTTTACTTATCCAGCCACCTATTGAAGAGCATCTTGGTTAATTCCAAGTTTTAGCAGTTATGGATAAAGCTTATATAAACATCTGTGTACATATTTTTGTGTAGACATAGTTTTCAACTCATTTGAGTAGATATCAAACCGCACAATTGCTGGATGATATGGTAAAAGTATGTTTAGTTTTGTAAGAAACTGCCTAACTGTTATCTCAGGTGGCTATACCATTTTGCATTCTCACCAGTAATGAATAAGAGTTTCTATTGCTTCACATCTTTGTCAGAATTTGTGCTAGTGTTCTGAATTTTAGCCTTTCAAATAGTAATATTCTATGTAGTAATATTTTGTTATTTTACATTATAATTTCCTAATGGCATATGATGTTGAGCATCTTTTCAGATGTTTGTTTGATATCTGATATTTTCTTTGATGTAGTACTCTTCAGATATTTTGCTCAAATTTAAATCAGGTTATTCATTTACTTATGCTTGATTTTTAACAGTGCTTTGCATATTTTGTATAAGAATCCTTTGTCCAAAATTTTTATGGATAAAAATACTTTTGCAAATATTTTTCTTTTGCAACTATTTCCTTTCCATCTGTGGTTTGTCTTTTCATTGACTTGAGGTTTATAGTTATTTTTACCCTCAGCTTTTAAAGATTTAATTCTGTTATCTGATATCTATTGTTGCAATTAATATAATGGCTGTAATTATTTCTTTCAGGTTTTTAAATGTTTTTGTCTTTATCTTTGTTGTTTTGCAATACTTCAATACACCCAGATGTTGAATTTTTATTTACCTTTCATAGAACTATTGTAAATCCCTAATATGGGATTGTTTTCTTAATTCTAGAAAATTCTTAACCAATATCTTATCAAATACTGTCTTTCTTTCATTCTCTTTGTTCTTTTCTTTCAGTACTCCATTCTATCCCCCATGTATCTTACTGCTGTTTCATGTGTTCGATTTCTTTATTTCTGTCTACATTTTGCATAATTTTCCCAATTCTTTTAGTTTGTGAATGCTAACTTCCACTGATTTATTTATTTACTTTTTTTCTCTCAGTGTTTTTATTGTATTTTTTTCCATTATCATTTAGTCCCCTTATACCCCCCTCCCCCAGCAATCACCACACTGTTGAATCATCTCTAGATTATTTATAATACCTAATGTAATGTAAGTGCTATGTAAATAGTTGTTATACTGTATTGTTTAGGGAATAATGACAAGAAAAAGTCTGTACATGTTTAATACAGACACTGCCATCATAGCCTAATTACATAGTACAGACCAACAATGTAACTATTTTTTCTGAATATTTTTCATCCAAGGTTGATTGACTCTGTAGATTTGGGACCCGCAGATATAGAAGGCTGACTATATTTGCTATTATTTTCTGAGTATATTGCTGCACATGCAATGCTTAGCATTTCACATGTATAATCACATTTGATTTAAAAAACAATCCAGAAAGATAAAACAGTTATCATCTCATTTTACAGATGAAGACAATGAGGCTCAGAGAGGTTAAGTGATTTAGCTGTTGTCCCACACAGCCAGTCAGCAGTGGAGTGAGTATTAAACCCAAGGCGTATAGCTCCAGAGCCCAGCAGCCTTCCTGCTGCTTACTTCTGCTACCTTCCTTCCTCCATGGTTTCTCTGCTGAAGGCAGAGTCATCAAGCTGCAGACAGCTCAAATACATTAAATATTCAGTTCTATCAAATAAGTGCAGTTGATTATTTGCAGATTCAAATTTGCAAATGTACCTCTGCACTAAAACTTATTTTAACCCCAAAATCAACACTCAAAACACTTCCTCAGTCATTATTGGACATGTGCATGCACAGAGAGCAGAGAATTTGAACTGCTGGAGGTGCAGGTTCTCACCTGAAGTGGGACAAGGTGAAGCTCCACCTTCTTGTTTCAGCTCTCCTACTGTAATCAGGTGTCCTTCTCAAAGTATACTTAGTGCTATGTTTTTTACATTTTTTGGGAAATAAATTGCTCTGTTAAAAGTGCTGAAGTGCAATCTAGTGTTTTCAAGCACAAAAAAGCTACTATGCATGCACCTTACAGAGAAAATCATGTATTGGATAAGCTTCTTTCAGGCATGAGTTATAGTTACATTGGTCACTAGTTCAACGTTAATGAATCAACACTAAATATTAAGTAGGGTATCTTTAAACAGAATCATACACAAAACAAGATTATTTATTGATTGGTTGATGGAAATGTGACCAGAGGCTCACAGGAACCTAACCCTGTATTTTCCCTAGGGGCAATGATTCAGTATTTGCTAATTCAGTGTTCCCGGTAACTCTATAGAACATAACTACTGTGATTAACAAGAATCACTGTACTTTATCCTGCTTCATAACCAGTGTTATCAAAGTTTCTAAATTGAAGCGGCAGTGGCACCTTGGAAGGACCACAGGATGAAGCCCTTTTATCTTCAAGTATTTTGTGACTTAGCTCCTAGAGGCCCTGTCCGGCCAACCTGCCAGGCCTTCCAGGTAGCACCCTCTGCACTTGCTTTACCCTCTACAGAAGGGAACCTGGCTAATCAGGAAAGAAACTCCCTCGAAAGGTAAACAGTGAGGAGAGTGTACACATGATGGAAAACAAATGGGTCTTGGTACCATGTTGTGGAAATTATCTCGCATAAGTAGATAAAGAAGCAGGGTGAGCCCAGGTGGCACTGTTGAGTCCCTGCCTCCATTTCACGGCCCATTTGTGACGTATGCACCAGCCTTTGAGAGAAAACCCTAACCCTACACTCAACACTCTCAGAACTGGGTTGTCTCTCTCGTGTGGTGCTCTGTGTCAACGCTGCACCCCATCATGGCCGTGACCGCTTGCCAGGGCTTGGGGTTTGTAGTTTCACTGATCGGGATTGCGGGCGTCATTGCTGCCACCTGCATGGACCAGTGGAGCACCCAGGATTTGTACAACAACCCAGTGACAGCTGTATTCAACTACCAAGGGCTGTGGCGTTCCTGTGTCCGAGAGAGCTCTGGCTTCACTGAGTGCCGGGGCTACTTCACCCTGCTGGGGCTGCCAGGTAAGAGCTGGTGACTGGCAGGCTGGTGAGGGACACTGGGCCTCTGCCTGGGGCACCACAGAAGGACTGCTGGGGAGGGAGGACCGACAGCCCCCACCACCAGGTTAAGGACAGGCCTGCAGGAACCATAGGGAGAGGACCGTTCTGGAGCTGTGTGGTCTCCCATTCCCCTAACTGGATGGTGCCCAATTCTTCCCAAGAGGCACAATTTTAAAGTTCGGTAACTTCTTTGTGATCCATGGCATTGAGTCTCAATCACCCACAGTAACAAGACCCAGGAGGCCCAGATTTTAGCTGCTTCCTTTTTAAGCCCTAAGATTTTCTTTCTTAAATTGAGGACTGTGAATCCACCTCCAGGCCCCTTGTACCTGGTCCCAGCTTCCATCAAAGCCTAAGCACGTAGCAACAGTAGAAATGGGGCAGAGGGAAGGGCCAGAGAAGAAAGGAATGCTGTGTCTCTCTGGAGTAAGCTAGATGGGGTCCTCCTGTGTGGCTCCTGGCTCCTGACTTCCAGAAAATATTGGCCACATGGAACAGGACCCAGGGCACCCTCTGCATAGAGACCTCTGCAGCAAGTGAACTGCCAGGCAGGTAAAGGTGTATGGACTGTAATACACCTCCCCAGACTGGTATATCAGCCACACAATGATAATATTCCTGTTTGCATATAGTCATTTTTACTTGAAGAAAAATTCAAGTCTCAAACGTATAAAATGCTTCACTCAGGTAAGAGTAAGGCA
Organism: Furipterus horrens; assembly: GCF_987537825.1. Classification (NCBI taxonomy): domain Eukaryota; kingdom Metazoa; phylum Chordata; class Mammalia; order Chiroptera; family Furipteridae; genus Furipterus; species Furipterus horrens. Next base: position 110,687,464 of record NW_028327177.1, on the reverse strand, counting down.
AAGAATAAAGTTGTCATTTTTATTTTTTAGTTCTTTGTTCCTTCCATAAATATATATATCAAAGTCTTGAGAGAAACATTGATCTAAGGTGGCACGGTAAGGAGGATTAGAAATGGAAAATTGAGCTTTCTCCTCCAGACACTTGCCATTTGACCATAAGGTCAAGACTTAGACATGCACAGAAGGTAACAAGTGAAGGCATCAGTCACACAGTGATTCGTTTTTCTGGATAGTCTGCACTTCCTGATGGAAAGCTCACTACAGCCTCAGGATTCTGTAGGACTACAACCCACCCACATTGGGTGTAGAGAAAAAAAATTAATAAAACCCTTGAAATACTGCTGCTAAGAATAAAATTTATAGTTCTACATTAGTTTTTTTTTAACTTCACACCATCTGACATTTTTAAATTTATTTAATTCTTCTCTTAGGAATCTATTTCATAAGAATAATCAGAAATTCTGGCAAAGAGTTGCATGTATTATGTTCAGCATAATATTGTTTTTCATACAAAAAAAAACCTGGGGTGAGGTATAAGAACAGATGCTTTTGTTCATTTATTTTGTTTGTTTACATGGGGCAAGGGGGTGGGTGAAAAAAGGTGAAGGGATTAAGAAGTACAAATTGGCAGTTACAAAATAATCATGGGGATATAAAGTACAGCACAGGGAATAGTCAACTGTATTATAATACTGTATGGTGTCAGAGGAGTACTAGATTTATGGGGAGGAATCACTTCATAAGTTATATAAATGTCTAACCATTATGCTTATTCCTGAAATTAATATAATATTGACTGCCAACTTTAATTTTAAAACATAAAAAATAAAATAAATTTTAAAAGGAATAGGTGATGTTTAGATGAATAATAGCACTTCTATGTAATGAAATGCTATTATGTGCATATCAAAATATTAAATTAAATTATTAATATTAAATATATTAAATGATGTTTACAAAAAGCTTTACCCGCACATGTATGCAATTAAGTGAAAAGAGCAAATCATCAAATGGTATAATATCTTAATCAGGTAAAAATTATATATGGAGAATAGATAAAATAGAAATATTCCAAATATTTTGTCTAGGATTTAAGATTATGAGTGATTTGTCAAAATCATCTCTACTTTCAAATTTTCTAAGTACCAAAAGGTGGAATCAGAAATTAGGGATATACAGAATGGGGCAAAAGTAGGTTTACAGTTGTGAGTGTGGGAAACAGTTTATTCTTCTATTATTATTATTTATTTATTATTGTGTTATTTAACAAACAACTGTAAACCTACTTTTGCCCCACTTTGTACAATGTGGTAATATACTTTTTAAATTAATAGATGTATTAATTATTTTTCTTACTAGTATACTAATTTGATGCCTCTCAAATTTTATTTTACAATGCCATTTGACCACCAATTTTGCTTAACTACCATATATGATTTTATATTTATATTCCTAAAACATAGTAAAACAGAGGTGGGGGAAATGTCTTCTCCATTACCAATGAACTAATATAAGCTCCTGGAAATTTATAACTTGAAATGGCACTGCCAGAACCGTATTTAGCCCTAAATATAGGGATGATTTTCCTTAAGAAGTCAGCAAAACATTTTTGCTCCATTTTAAAGATGATTAAACAAAGGTGTAGCAACATTATTACAGTATTCGTAAATAAAATCAGGCCATGAATTATTGGTATTTTAGAGATACATTTAATATATTTTAACAAAATCTATTGCCATGAGTGAGGAAGCCCACTGTTCCCCTGTGGACCCTATTCACTCTTTGGCAGTGACAGGTAGGGCAGTGATCCACTCACTTCAGAGCACAGAAACTCATCAGGAAGTGAAAAATCCCATCTTCCAGATATTTTAAAGCATGTCAATATTTATTTCACATTAAAAAAGTGTGTAGACTTACAGTTTCTCTCTACTCATTTAATATTCTGCCTAGGTAGAGGTGGCTTTAGCCTACTCTAAAATTAACTTTCCCTTCCTCCAAAAATATAAAGTAACTGTCACCATTGCAAATGAGAAAGAAAACTTAATTCAGTATACCTGAATATTTAAGTTTTGCATAAAAACATTTGCATAGGGAAATGGGAGTGAGACTGGATAACTTGTAATAATCTATTTAAAATTTTTTTCTATTATCAATTTATTATTTTGGTGATATTATATTCAATGTATTGGCGGGATTGTTAGACAAATGTCATAAAATGAACAACTTAAAACCAAACTCTTATAGTTCTCTTTATGAACAAAAAAAATCTATGTCTTGGCTGAAATAAGAATAAAATGGACTTTGTCCAAAAACATTGTTGAATTATTCCAATGTTTCCCAAACTAATTGGTCAAATTCTGTCCACCAAGAGAGACCACAGTCACTTTTTCTAGTTGCCCCTCCCCACCTTTTAGACGTGACCTTGTAGCTCAGTTCAGGGGATACAGAGGCATTAACACTACTTATCACCTAAGTCTTATATGACTCTGGCTTACTCTCTTCTTTTGGGTTTTCTGGCTCATGCTTCATTCTCTACTAACCCAGACCACAGAACCTAAAGCAAAGTATATGGTTGAGGGAAATGTTGCCTCCATTTAAATTAGAAAGGAGACCTTCCATATTTGCTTTCTGTGTTTGCTGGGAATAAAGTCATGAGAACAGTGGCTGGCTGCACCTAAGATAGCATTGAAATGTCCAGATGCTCAGCCTTGTTTCCTGGAGAACTTGTACAGGTTCTTGGTGTGTGTGTGTGTGTGTGTGTGTACATGCATGCACATGCGTTTTCAGGGTCTTGAAATTCAGATTTACAGAAATTCTAATTAAAATGTATCTGAATTCAGAGGCAAGACACACATGATCCATAGGAAGCAGCAGGTTGATTAATTCTCTAACAAAATCAAATGATGTAGACAAAATGCAATGACTAATCTCTCACCAAGTCTTTCTTTTGCATGATTATATCATTCCTGATACAGTTATCAATTGCAGTGAAAATTTTTCTGCAAAATATAGAAGACAAGTATGTGAGATCTGAAAGAGATCTAAAGTATCCTACTTTAGTCCGCACACTACAAATGAAGACACTGTGACCTGCAGGAGCTGAGCAGTTTGCCCCAAATTACCCAGCATATCACATGTTTTTGACAGTGTCAGGAGCAGATCCTAGGTCTCTCAGGACCAGGTCAGGGTCTTTGGCCCAGCCAGCCGGGGTCCCTCCTCTGGCCTTTGTGAAAACTTCTGTGAGTGCCACATGGTCTTCATATGGTTCTGTGGCACCAGTGAAAGGGAGAGATGGAGGTCGCCAGGATGCCTCACACCTTTTCATCCCAGTTCCAATACCTGTGGACCAGGAGCCTATCTCTAGGATTTGGTTTCCTGTTCTCAAAATTGGGGACAACTTAGTCTGCCCCTGGCTTTCCATATGGAAACAAAGAAAGGGAGGAAGTTGGGGTAGGAGCTCCACCTTTGCTGATTTAAAGTATCTGTGGTTCAAAGCATTTGGACAAGTTCCTTAATCTATTTGTACCTCACTTGACTCAATCCTCCCTCCCAAAATATTTGGAGGGAACAACACTCACTATACTCATTTCTGTAAGATTAAAATAGGAAGATATAAGTGAAAAGTGGTTATGAGTTGTGAGGAGGAAATGTGAAAGTCTGGTTTAAGATGGAGGTTCCTGGGGCCATTTTTTAAAAGTGAGGTCAGCCTAAGTGGTTTCCTGAGAGGAACAGAGCCTAATGAAGGGCTTATGGGGTTCTCCTCGGTGCTGGACACATCAGCTTTTCCCCAGATGGTGGCGTGCTCTGGCCAGAGCCAGAGAGTGTCCACTCAGCTCGCTCTGCTATCAAACCAGCTGGGCCTGTGCAGATCAGCAGGACAAGTGCCTCTTGGAGCCGCTTCTCTAACAAATGAAAAAATAATGCCCTTGAACCAAGAGTGAAACTGAACTATCTAAGGAAAACACTGTGAGCAAACACCAAGAGCTGAGAGAAACCATCTGATTAGAGCAGCTCCCCTCAGGAGCACGGTAGGCCTACACCTTCCACAGGAGGAAGGTGGCAGCTGGTCCCAAGGCGGCAACCAGGGTGCCAGAGGCGAAAGCCATGTCCACCACAACATACCAAGTGGTGGGCTTCCTCCTGTCCATCCTGGGTCTGGTGGGCTGCATTGCTGCCACGGGGATGGACACGTGGAGCACCCAAGACCTGTACGACAACCCGGTCACCTCCGTGTTCCAGTATGAGGGGCTCTGGCAGAGCTGCGTGAGGCAGAGCTCAGGGTTCACCGAATGCCGACCCTACTTCACCATCTTGGGCCTTCCAGGTAGGCGCCGGGCAAGACCCAGGGGCCCCACCAGGTGAGGGCAAGAAGGAGCTATGAGCTCTCACTGCAACCAGGAGGGACCTCAGAAATCACTGCAGGGACTGAGCCATGCTCCCACCTCTGGGTATGACCCTTGCATGGTTGGCTCGGAATAAAAGGTGTGAATAAGAAGAGTTGGCCTCAAGTTGAAGAGGGCAATAGACATAGGGGAGAAAATCAGAGAATTCTTATCAAGTCAAAGGAATTGGTAATGAAGAAGCAGGTCATGAAAAGAATGGATCTATTATAAAAGTATCCTTATGATTCTAGAATAGACTAGTATTCCTCAAAGAGAAAATTTATTGTTTGCATGTATGTGCATGTAACTTGCTCCTGCCAGCACACATATGGAAGTAAAGAAGTAGAATGATGAATATTTTCTTGGAGCTGAGAAAGTTTATTGAAAGCTAGTTTTATTTCATTTTCAATTCAATTAAGTTTTTCTTTGAAAAGTTGAATCTCTTAGGTGCTAAAAAATATTGCCATGAAATTATATTTTTTTCTGCATTTAAAAAAAATATTTTATTTATTTATTTTTAAAGAGAGGGGAAGGGAGGGAGAAAGAGAGGGAGAGAAACATCAATATGTGGTTGCCTCTTACACACCCCCAACTGGGGACCCGGCCTGCAACCCAGGAATATGTTCTGACTGGAAATCGAACCAGTGACCCTTTGATTTGCAGGCTGGCACTCAATCCACTGAGCCACAGCAGCCAGGGCTGCATTTGTGATGAGAAATTCTGGTATGCACTCCTAAAAAACAATATATGTCAGAATATAATTATAGAATAATAATTATATTATAATAATGTCAGAATATAAATATAGTTATAAAAGTGACATTTTTCCACTCCTGAAGATAAACTAAATATGCATGACAGGAACTTTGCATTCTGGTTATTATGGGAGCTCTACTTGTGTTAAGAAAAAGGAGAGGAAAGGAAAGGAAAGGAAAGGAAAGGAAAGGAAAGGAAAGGAAGGAAAGGAAAAGAAAAAAGAAAAAAAGCAAGGTCAGGCTAAACAGTGGCTCCAAGGAGTGTCCAGGATGTGAGTTTGGTAAGGAAAGGAAAATGGTGCTGGGTTTCACCTCTCTGAAATAAGCATCTTGAATAGGTAGAAGGAAACAAATTTGCATGAAACTGTTAAGAGCCTGTGAATTCCTTGAAATTGAATTGTGAAAAGCAATTTAATTAATTCGTCTTTATTTTCAGAAAAAAATAGAAGATGGTGACAGAATTTAAAAAATGGGTTATTTACTCCATGTTTTGGAAACCACTTGTAGTGCAGGACCAGCAGGGCCACAGACTACATGAAACATGTACTTAAGGAAGCACGGGAGGTACAACCTGGCCAGAGGGAAAAAACAAATCCAATGAAGGAGGGATTGTGCTGTAGTATGAGGGGACAGGTCAGAAGGGAGGAGGAGATGCAAGACTGTTGATTGTTGAATTGCTGGCTACACCTAATTTTAACATTTAAATGAAAAAAAAGATTGACCTCATATTCAAAATTAAGGCATTGCATCCTGTGACTTCATGCTCAATAATGTCTTCACAGAGCCTCACCACACGTTATCAATGTGTTGCTTATTCTTTATCTTCCCATGTGTGGAGCTCCCAAACATTGCCACTCTCCTAAATGGCCCAGCCTCATTGCTGCCAATCTAATTTGTCTTTCCTATTTTACCAAGGGAAACTCTCCTCCTCTCCCCCCTTGATATTTCTACTCTCTGCAGAACAAATCCCCTCCTTCTCTCCTGTCCAAGGCCAACCTCTCCACCAAGGCCCTGTAGGCCCCACACCATCCAGCTGATCATCCAGCTGATCAGCCCCTCTCCTTCTTGCCTCTTTCATTTCTCTTCCTCCTTATGCTTATAGCCCCCTTTCCTTGAAAATCTTCTCTTGATTCTGGTCATTGTCAAGATCTGTTTCTCCCTGGATCACTGACTACCAAATTAAAAGACTAAATTTTTCTACCACCTCTCACTCTCAGCCTTTCTCAATCTGGTTTCTATCCTTCATCTCTTTAGAGTGTTTGCTCCTTTGACTGTGGCAGAATCTTCCAATCAACAACTTCTGGTTCTAGATATTTCAAAACCCAGACAACTCTCATGGTTCCCCATTCCCAGCTTAATCAGGTGCATATATGACAGCCTGACAGTCAGGCCCTCCTACCTCCCTCACCTACATTCCCTGACCCATCTCTTTTCTAATTCCCCTGCCTCCAGCCTATGCTTCTCCCTGTCCATTTACCACACTCTGGGCTCGGTTCTGGATACCCATTGCTCCCACTCCCCAAATTCCTCCCTCTACCACCCCAACTGTCATTTCCACCCCTCTCCATTGTGAGGTCCAGCTCAAATACCACCCTTTCCCTGAAGCCTTCTCACATTTCTGTGTTGAATAGGATCCCACAAACCTCTGTACCAAACCCAGAGTACTCTGATAGCATTGAGCATATTCCCCCTTCATGACTCTGCTCACAACTCTGAAAAGTTGAAGGGCTCCAGGCAGCCATCACAAAGGTATACTCCAGCCTTGCCCATCTGGGTCAGAGAAACAGGATTCCACCAAAATCCAGGGAAGATATTTCTTGGAACTTAGTTGGCAGAAAAGGAGATACTTTAAATATTTAATAATTTGTGGCCACAGAGAACAGTGTGGATGTAAAATAGCCAGTGCTCATGCAGCAGGAGTGACTACAATGTAAATTGGCATCCCAAAATGCAAATACTTGTTAGATGTCTTAAGATTTGGCTGGCTGAAGTAAGATGTGGCTAGAAATATTATCAGGAAGAACAGATTAAAAAGAAACTCAAAAAGCTGAAGGTAGGAATGTAAGGAGTTGAAGCAACCAGGGAGGAGACCAAGGAGGTCTTCTGGATACGTGTGGGGCTCCTCAGGGAGCTGAAAGAAGTAACATTAACAGTTCAGGACCTAGCACCCAGAGGGGACTCAGCCATCAGAAACAGCTGTTGGAAGTGTCTTCTTGAGAATGACATGGGGCATAGGGAAGAGAGACCTGAAGCAGAGGAGCCAGGTGAAATGCCTGGAGATGGAAATAGAAGGTTTCGGGGAGTTTTTTACCTCAACCCCACAGGCGTACCACCCTTCAGCGGAGACGTAGGCCTTAAAGCACTATAAAGCCCTAAGGCAAATATCATTATAATACTTTAGTTAATAATCATAATGATAATTACCAAGTATTTAATTTCTCCTAACTATAAGCTCTTTTCTTGCAGAATCTCACTAAACTTTTCATTCATTGGAACTTACAGTCATTGAATAAGTTCATTCCATTCAACTAGCTATACTGTATAACCTACACACAGATTAATGAGGTAAATGGCATTGGTAGCAGGACTGTTTACTTGTATATTACTAGCTCTATATAATTTATATCCCAAGATTCCCTCAATATATTCTAAACAGTCAATGTAGCATGTAATTCTCTAAGGACAGTGCCTAGAAATAAAAACAGCTATTGGTTAGTAGACTACACATTGACTTTCCAATTTAATCTTCATGACAATACAGGGAAATATGTATTAGCTTTATTTTTACAAAAGTGGAAACTGAGGCTCAGAAAGTGGGGCAAGATAATAAACATGCCCAAGTTCCATGGATAAAAGATGCAAAAGCAGGATATGAACCCAAGGCTGAAAAACTTCCAAACCTGTGTCTTTCCCTGCCATATGCTCAGACTCTGTTTCTATGCTCCAGGCAGGAAGGGCTGCCTTTAGCATTGAAGAGATTGATATGTGCTTGAACATAATAAGAATAGGGGTTATATTGGTAGCTTTGGCCCATTTATAACAATATCATTAACAATGCACAATTAGGAGTTCTAAATTTAAAGAATGGAGGACTTGTGTGTCATTCTCATTTCCCCTCCCTGGAGAGAGTGAAAGGAAAAAGCAAAGTCAGTCAATGAGCAGGTGGAGAGAAGGTTAAGAGACCTGGAAAACTCATGCCTGTGGCTCCATGATGATGTCATAGTCAAGTAATGATTTTTTCTAATGTGTTCACAAATATTTGGACTGAATTCGGTACAGTGGCAGGCCCAATGTCTAGAGACAAGTGAGTTGGAATTAAGGGTGCCGCTTTATCACCTCCATCTCTTGACCTCACTTTCCCCATCTGGGAAATGCCTCATGGTCTCACACTTAGGCATTGGCATGAAACTGCTCTGTAACCAATTTACAAACTCTAGCTCTTGGTGTCATTAAATCATTGCTGTTGTGTCTACACAACCCAAAGCTCTCAAACACTCTATCTGTTAGATTTCTTCTCCAAAGTCAAACACCTTTTATGAATCCAAATAGCCAAAGTAAAGATTATTTAGGGCCCTTTTTTCTCCTTTCCATCCCCTCTTCCACCTGTGTTCCACTTCACAGGTTCTCAGCCCCTTTACAGACTCTGAAGGTCTTGATTTTTATACAACTGCCTACATCTTCCCCTCTCTACCTCAATGTGAAAAAAAAAAACAAAAAAAAAAAAAAACAGGCACTGGAGAGCTAGGGAGTTTCCCATCAACCTGTCAATAGTATTTATACACACAGGAATGGATTTTAACAAAACCACATTTAACCCTGAGAACAATTCCATAAAATGTAAAGCAAAAATTATTAAGGGAAAAATATGAAAAAAAATGAAACTGCTCTTAAGTATCCTTTCCAAAGGCGCTGCCTTGTTTGCTTCTTTTTACTATTGGCTGACTTTTTCACATAAAGTCTAATGCTCATGATCCTGTGAAATCAACGTGTCTTTTTCCAGTGTCTGCTGGAAGAAATTGGCCCTATGAGATGAAGGAATTCTAAATGAGTTATAAAGTTGATATTAGATCTGGGTGAGCCTCTTGGTTCTTAGTCAAGCTGAATCTTCCCTCCACCAAAAAATCAAAAGATGTTTTGGGCTTTTTAAGTATGTGGACAAACATCTAAATGTGTACGCACTATTGTACACTGAAGGAAATCCCATGGAGAACTGAGAGCACATCTACAAAGCCCAAGATAACCTGTGTCTTAGGTATAAAAATGAGGCTGCATGCCATGATTTCTCAATGATCAAAGCTATGTAGACTTAGGAATCAGAATGCCTCCTCAGCTTGTGGTTGTGAAAGTTGTTACTTTGACAGCAGGGCAGCCACTTACAAAACATCATTCCCTAGCATGGACTAGTCACTGGAGGAGCATCATTTCATGGCAAGGACAACCAGTGTCAGAATTATATAGTTGGACCTCATCTTAGAGGTGTAAAAGAAGGACGATGAGGACAAAAGCCACCTACACTGCCTCACCCACCACCTACCTCTGCTGTTCATTCCTGAGTCCATTCCCACCACTTTGGTCCAGGTCTTTCTCTTCCTTTTTTTCTCAAATCTTCTTTCACTATTGTCCTTCACACTCCCTCACCCATGGCTTTTTCAAATCCTCAACCATTACCATGTGAAAGAATTCAGGATTGGAGAGAGGTAATTTCTTTTTAGAGAAGGGAAGGGAACTGATATTTACTGAGCGTGGCTTAGTTCTGTACTGGTGTTGAGTAGCATCCAATCCTCACAACAGCTCTATCCCACTCCAAAGTTGAGGAAACTAGGCTTCAGTGAGGTTAAATGACTTCCCTAACAGCTTACCTAGCATCATATCATTCTGTAGGATTTCACAAGATACTAAGGACCTCCATATTGGTTTCCTGGGATCTGTGGAAAATCTAGGCTTTCCACCTTGTTCTGAAGGGTCTTGCCTCTGAGGTCTGATCTCAGACTTGCCTCTTCTGGACTTCCCTCCTTTGGACTCCTCCGCTAGCTCTTCCTGCCTCCAATCTGAGGCCAAGCTCTACCTGACAGTATGGGTCATCTCCCCTCCCCACCCCACCACTATCAAAGGCCCCAGGTCCAGGCCTTTGGTTCCTGGTGATTTGCTTTCTCATCAGCCCCACCCACATCCCCGCAGCCAGCTCAGTGATGTCAGCCACTGCAAACTCTTCGCTCTCAACTCCCCACTCTGAGCACCTCCTCTGGAGCCCTCTTGAGGTCTGTTTTCCCAAATAGGTCCTTGAAATTTTATGTGTAGGAATTGACTGTGGGAGTGGCGGGAGGGGTGGGCAGAGGAGGGCAAAGACAGGGAAACTGGGACAACTGTAATAGAATAACAATTTTTTAAATCTTAAAAAATAAAATTAATTAAATAAAAATCTCTAGGGGTGGGGCCAAAACATTAATATTTCTTTAAAAGTTTCCCCAGGAGATGTTAAGATGCAGCCTGGGTTGGAAACCACACCTGAGAGCACCTCACCTGTTACTTCATTTCAGGAGAATAAGAACTTTTGCAACAGGGAAAGAACACTGAGTTTCCATTTTTCTATTTGTTTTTATCAGCCCTGAATCCTGCCCAACCTTCATGTCTGATAATGCCTCATTGTTCATTGGAAAGAATGCTGTAGTCACACCTCTGGTGCAGGGAATCAGTCTTTAGAACCCGTTGACTCACCTGTTATCAGCTGATAAGCTTTTGCCTCTTGCTCAGAATATTAAATAAGATGCAGAGTACCTAAAAGAGAAACCTACTTCATTAGCAGTTTCTCTGGTTTCCTAGCTATGAGAAAGGATTAGAACCACAGAGCATAAAATTTTCTAACTGGAAGGAAGTTCATGTCACTGCCATGTATCTCCAAGGTCATTATTAGACATAGGGGGATCATAGCAATGAGTGGTGGAGAACATTTTCTCCTACATCCTGGCATCTGCCCCATCACAGCTCCTGCTCTCAGAAGAACCTGCCAAGGGGTCTCCGAAGCATGGAAGACATTGGTCTTCCAGGCTTAATTGTGGGTCTGACAGTGGCCCCATAAGGTATAAAACAATGTTATGTCTTTTCCAACTACAGGCTAAAAGAAAGAGGTAGGAATAAGCTAGAAGGAGATTCCGGATATGAAAATGAGCTCAATGTCAGGGTGGGACCCTGGATCAAAGAAGGTGTCACTGTTCATCAGAAATCCCGGGGTCAAGAAAGAGCAGGGAGGACATGAGGACTTTTCATGCAAACCTGATCTGGCAGAGGCAAGAGGGTATCTGAGAGCCTAAGGCAAAGGCTGACTGGGACAAGCTGGCCAGAGTTCCAGTACCTAGAGGCTCCTATGACACACCAGCAGCAACCCTCCACATCAGGCAAGCCCACAATGCTTTCACCTCCCGCCTGCCCGCATTACCATCCCTTCTCATCCAACAGTGTCAGGGAAGGTCACATACCTCAGCTATAGCCACAGCACACATGTAATATGTTTTTAGGAACAAATATTAGATCCCCCTTAATTACAAGAGACTCAATGACCCTGTCTTTGCTAAGAATCTGGGATAAGTATAATTTTTCATAGAATGAGGAAGAAACATTCTTTATCCTACTTGGTTAATTATTATTTGTTAGGTGGCTTAACTAGTTGGGTGGTAAATTCATTGATTGCTTTTTGGTTGTGTTAACCAGATGCCTTGCCAAGTGCTTCTTAAAAGGGATAAATTATTTGATTCTCTGAATAGTTTAAGGGTTAAAATATCAGAACAAGAGCAGTTTTTAAGACCTCTAACAGGTCCCTGGGTAGATTTGAAGTCCATAAATGGCCCATGGGGACAAGGTGGAGGGAAAGTCAAAGACCCTTCCTCTTCTCAAATGTCCTGCTTTCTGGTAGTAACATCCAAAAACAGAACAACCTTGAAGATATTTCTTGAAGTCTGGGGCTACCCCACAAATGTCTTCTATATAGCTGTCCTAAGCCACAGGTTTATGGCTTAACTATGTGTGTTAAAGAATATTAGGGCCACACCACAAACTACTGTTAGAAAGTGGTTCTATTTTGATTATATAGCCAAGGTACTCCCAAGATTAAAAGAAATTTTAGGCTCAGAATTTCCAATAAAAATGTAATCTTCTCAGGTGGTAAGCTGCTTGAAGGCAGAGACTATTTCCTATGAAACTTTATACCTCCTACAGTATCAAGAGAAGGGTTTTGCAGAGAATTTGAGCTTTAAAATACTGATGAATGAATGAATGACTTCATGGATGAGCATATGACTGTGCTGTTTGACTATGAGAGTACACCAACATGTGCTAAGTGAATACAGAAAGATGTAAATGAATACACAAGTAAATGACACATGCTTGCATTTGCCAATGAGGGAACGAACAGGGTGTTTGTTCCCAGTATCCTATGGCCCAGCAAAGCCATTAGGCAAGGCTTGAGATGTCACAGCTGACACACAAGAGCCCTCCTATATTACAAATGGGTTCAAGGGCCACTCCAAGGCCCTTGTGAGTTCTCTTTGCCTTAGTGGCTCTAAGCATCAGAACTCAGCTGCAAGTCCAAGATGACACAGATCCCAGAGGATTGACCTACACCATAAACCAAAACATCTACTCTAGAAATATAGTTGCTAATAGGACCAAGATTGACAACGACTGCTTGGAGAGAAGCAAAGTTAAAACCAGAAATTTCTTTAGAGAGAAGAGAATCAGAACCCAGTGAATGGAGGTTGGGGACACAGAACTAGAGTAGCTGGATCCCATTATCTCTACACAGGCAGATACCTGGGGGAAAAGAACATCCATTCCTCAGGCACTGCATCAGGCTCATTAATAAATTTTACAGGATCTACCTATCTTTTCTCAATATATTTCATTGATTGCCAATTCTTTCATGACAAATTGCTTTGTGATACATACCTTAGAGTGAACATTGGCTATATTTGCTATGGAAATCTTCCCAAAGAGATTGGAGAGAATTCCCTCCCAAAACTCCCTTGTCTCCAGAATCACATTTATAAACAATCTCCTGAGACAGGTTATTTCTCGAGATAATTTTGGGAGAATATTCCTTTATACATTCTTACCATCCATTTCAGAGGATGATATTTTATAGCCAAGTCTCCAAGTTTGGAGATAGATTCTGTTAGGAGCATACAGATCCCTGTACCTTGATGGCAGCCAGACCTCTGCTGAGTTTTCCCGACAAGGTACCTCAAAGCAGTGCATGGTGATGAGAAAATAATCGTTTTGAGACAGTTTGGGGTTTGGCCCCAGCTCTGCTTTTCCCTTGTTCTGTGTCCTTGGGCAGGTTATTTAAACTCTGAGTCTCAATTTCTTCAATTATAAAATGAAAGTAATATTACTTACACTGCAGGGATTTTAGCGTGATTAGATTTTTTAATGTCTGAAAAGGCTCTTAACAACTTTCAATCAAAAGTAGCAATTGCTATGACAACTAGAATATGATGGAGCTTTCTGCTTTGTCACAGAGTTCTTCAGTCCCACTCTACTACAACTCCCCATGCTAGGGGCCTTTCCATCTGGAAGACATCAAGGGCTCATTCGTCTTCCTTTTTTAAGATTCATTATGTTTGCAGTGGACAGGTTTACTGACTATCTTTCCCCACTTCAGTAGAAGCTCCATGAGGGCAAAGATCGTGTCTGTCCTGTTAATTACTGCTCCCTCATGCCTACTCATGGGGCTCAGTAGAAAACTGTGGAGATCAGTAAATGCACTTTAAGGATACCCTAGAAACCACTTTGGATACATTTGGAGGGAAGGTCACTTCAGGAGAGTCCCAGCAAGCCCTACATCTTCTACTGATTCCTGAGAAGGAAACTGCTAGTAAACCATGGTCATATTGAAAGGCCTGAGATTTATATAATATCTTTTCATATGTACCCAAAACCTACAGCTCATCATGACCTTAGGAGTCCCTTTGGAAGTAGGCAAAAATATAGTGCCTTGTTAAATCACTTAGTGACCTTGCTTCATTATACGCTATAAATGAATACTTGGTTTTCCTAAAGTGGACACAACTATATAAAACATTGAACCCACATGGAAAGACTAGAGAAGACAGATGTTTGGGTTAGAAGTCAAAGCAACCCAGTTTTAATAATTTTTAATATCACCTTAGTGGCTTCATTACCCCTTCATAGTTCCCAGAATATCAAGGTTTAAAATGAGGAAATGAAATAGATAAATTCCATTGGCTCTCCCAGGTCCATCTATCCATAATTTTCTCATTCTACAGGCATTCATATGCAAGTCCTTCATCTATCAGAGGATTGTAGGTTATGGTTTTGCAATTCCCACAATTCTACATCCATTGACAATAATAAAGTTCACATCACAGTTTATAGACTTGCTGTTTCTCAGAAGTTCCATGCTGGTTGGTTGTGGTTACTTGGTTTTATTAAACCAGGGCCTGATCAATCACGTTGAGATAATCTTATCTATCTGCTTGTGCCTTGCCCCTTGTCCCACAGCCATGCTGCAGGCAGTGCGAGCCCTGATGATTGTGGGCATTGTCCTGGGTGCCATTGGCCTCCTGGTGTCCATCTTTGCCCTGAAGTGCATCCGCATTGGCAGCATGGAGGATTCTGCCAAAGCCAACATGACACTGACCTCAGGAATCATGTTTATTATCACAGGTAAACTAGAAACCTGGGGTTTCTGCTGGTCAAACGTACTTCTGGGAATGTCAAAGCAAAATTATTCTGGCAAAGGAAACACAGCTTCTCCCTACTGAAGATGGTTTGGACATAGTTCAGAGCTTTTCTGACCAGGATTCAAGATCTGAGATTAAGGCCCAGTAACACTCGACAGAATTATCATTAGCTGCCACACAGTCCCATTATAACCCTAAGATAGTCATGTGACTCAACTCTTAAAGGCATTATTTTGGTAAGATTCTAGAAAATGATTTTAAGGGATGAACTCTTGACATTGTCAAAGAACCAAACCCCAACTATTTGTACTATTAAGCATTGGCCCCAAAATGCATGAAAAATCTCTTTCCACACATATACAAGTCCTTCCACATTTAGAGAAATAAGAGAGTCTAAGCACCTGGAACAACGTCCAGAACATAGTGGAAATTCAATAATTAATGCTTATAGGAATGGAAGGTTCTGTAGCCTGCTCATCTAAACTCCTTTAAATATACATTGCTCCAGAAACATTGTGATCCCTTAAAAGCCAACTCTGGGGCTTTCTTTTTTTTTGGTCTACAGGTCTTTGTGCAATCGCTGGAGTATCTGTGTTTGCCAACATGCTGGTTACTAACTTCTGGATGTCTACAGCTAACATGTACACTGGCATGGGTGGGATGGTGCAGACTGTTCAAACCAGGTAACCTCCTAATTTAAGTCTCAGGATTCCATGGTGAATATTGTTGTAAAAATCTGATTAAACACATATGCCTAGTGTGACTGTCAGTGTCTGAAACAGTAAAAAGTTATCAGAAGCAACCATGCCATATTGTAAATCAACAATGATCTGTAAATTCATAACCTTCACTTCAGTGAAATATCCTTGGTGATGTGAGTTAAGGCTGATCTGACATTTCATTGAAATATAGTGACAGTTCACGGTATTTATCTAACACTTGTACACAGGCCCCATTGTGGTAGCATTGGAACAGGCACTATTAACCAAGGCATGTAAATGAGCATCAACCCACATCTTCAGTCTATGATGGGAACCTGGCTAGGGACAGGTAAAAGCTTGACTAAAAAGTAGCAAGATACAGTATAGGTGAGAAAAGTAATGTTTCATCCTTATTCAGCTTGACTCTTTCTCTCATTCATTAATTTATTCTTTCTACAAATGTATTGAGCACCTACTGTGGGTCAGAAACTGTTCTGAGTGCTGGGGATAAAGACAAGGTCCCTTGTTCTCATGGAGGTTATGGAGTAGCAGAAGGAGATGAAACTTCACTATAATTTTGTGTCTGAAGAAGGGCAGAACTTTTAAAAGATGGAAAAGCAATTCTAGCATGTGTATTCATTTAGCCACTTTAAAGGGACATTTCTCATAGCAAGAAACAGCAACAAATTCCTGAAGGAGAAAGATCTTGTTCTGAGAGAGCAATGTAAATATTATAGCTAAGTGACTCATCATCTCTGGAGTAGATACACTTGGTATTTCTCCAGCCACACCATCATGGAATAAAAGCAGGTATAAGGACAAGATAAACCCATTACTCTGTGGCTCCTTGGAACTCCTATCCTCACCCATGTCCCTGCTTTGCTCCAAGAATGGGAAGGAAGTGATCTCTATAGCTGCCCTTATTCACCTCCATACTCCTCTCATGTTCTCTTGGTTACAAAAGCAACTTAGAAGTAAGCTTGGACTTGCTCAGTTTTAGCATGAAAAGTCCAATGTCCTACAAAGCTCCTCTGTCACAGGCAAAATGGAAGAGCCCACCTTGTCCAAAGTTTTTATGTGCCTACTGGCCTACTGTCACTGTCTCTACCCAGAGGAGCCACCCACCACCCACCTGACACTCGGTGCTACTTCATGCCATCACCCTCTCACACCATCTCCCTAGAACCCGCCCCTGTCACTTGGGCAGCCAACTTCAGTCCTGAAATTGATACCGGAGGATTCTGACTAGCCCCTGAACTTTTTCCTACATGGATGGGCAGCATTTTTTCTCTTTCTGTCTTTTTATCTTCTCTACACAGATAGCACAGCTGCCAAGAAAGATCTTGGCAGTCAATTGATGGGACTGTGGTTCTGGTGGCTTATTTAGTCCCAGTATCCCCTCTTTCTGTCCCCCAACTCTGCCATTACCACTTTGTGGACCAGAGCTACAAACTCTCTACCCCTACCCTGCACACATCTTGCAGGGTGTTTTGTATTAGCCTAAACATCTCATTTTATAACCTGAATTAATCACAAACTTTTAAAAATTAAGTGTTTCAGTTGGGTTACTGAGAAACAGATCCTGAGGATCCATATATGAGTTATTTATTAAGGACGGGAGACAGGTTAGGGAGTGGGGCAAGCAGGACGGGGAAGGCGGGTGATCTCAGATGAAGTCTTGGACTCAGACTGATTCTAGGAAATTATTGAGGTCTTTCATGCTTCGGCACAAGTCAACCTCTGTGCAGGTGGGGAAAGTGACTCCAGTGGCTGAACCAAAGCCAGAACTCCATTGAGAGTCCCAGGGACCAGCTAATAAAGGCAAAAGAACACAGGGTAGGGGGAGAGACACAGAAGTGGTTAAAGGGACAGAGGGGACCTGGGCAGAGTACCATTGTACCTGCTAGACAGAGACTTCATAATACACACACACACCTGGGTTTTTTTCACTTTCTAACAAAAAGAAAATTCAGATCTGGCAGCACAGAGCCCTCCTTCTCATATGGCAAGAATCTCTACAGCTGAGAGGCAGCTACCCTTTAACTAAGGATTCACACTCTCTAGTTTGCCACAGTTTCCATGCCTCTCAGGTGCTCAGCTCTGAGGTCATTTAGCATCATGTTTGTGCCCCCCTCCCCCATATAATAGAGTTAAGAAAGTGAAATATTGCCTTACATCCAGCCCACTTTACTCATTTAAGTTTCTTGCCTGTCCCAGGTAGGTATATAAGTTTGTTGACCTTGATCAAGAGTGTTTAAGTTGAGGAAGAGGAGCTCATTCCTCATACAATGCATATAGGATAGTATAGTTTAATGATTAACAGTGGGGGCTTTAGAGGCAGAGTGACCTGCATTTGAATCCTGGCAATGCCATGTTCTTCCTGGGTCTTTGGAAAAGTTAATGAACCTCTCAGAGCCTCCATTTCCTCATCTGTATGATGGCTGCATCGATTTAGTTCTTTATGAAGATGATACTCTACCTGCATGGTTGGTTGCCGAGATTACTTGAGGTAGGTGGGATGAATGCTTCTTGGCCCACAGTAAGAACTCAAGGGACCAAAATTCCTTCAGAAATAATTACTTGAGACTGATTCTCTCAAACTTCTCTGGTTAAACAGTCAAGACACTCCCCTTTGGTGACAGAAAGAGAAAGGAGATTTCTTGAGATGTTTCTCTCAGATTAGAGATTTATAATTAATTTTATGCCTCAGTGATCTAAGAGGTCCAAGAATCCTCCTGCTGTTTTGCTACATAGCTTTGGTCCCAGCACTCTTCTCCAGGCACCTATTCATTTGGCTGTGACCCAAAGGCATGTGGGCAGGGTAGGTGTGGAATCCAAAGGGGAAGTAGAGAGGACAGGCATAGCCAAGTACAGTGGGTGGAACCTGGAGAGTTCAGTCAATCAAATTCATAGTCATCATTTTCCCACTCAGGTACACCTTTGGTTCAGCTCTGTTCGTGGGCTGGGTTGCTGGAGGCCTCACACTCATTGGGGGTGTGATGATGTGTATCGCCTGCCGGGGCCTGGTGCCTGAGGAAAGCAAGTGAGTTTCCCCATCCCAATGCAATCAGACATTTGATCTGAGTCCATTTTAACATATAACTTGCAGCTAGAATAATCAGCCTGGGCGTATGGCATAACATTGTTGAGGATGAACCTTCTCTTTTATGAGGAACAGAAAAAACAGAACAGGAATACTTCCACCTGAGCAGAGTTAGGTGTGATCCTATTTGAAGAGGAAAACACCATCCCTGGCTTCCCTCTGGCTTCAGTATTCTGTAACTCAATGGCTCTCAACTGGGAGCAATTTTTCCCCTAGGGGATGTTTGGCAACATCTGAAGACACTTTGATTGTTACATCTTTGGTGTGAAGGGATAGGTGATACTAGCATCTAGTGGGTGGAGGCCAGGGATGTTGTTAAACATCCTACAGTGCACTGGCAGGCCCCCACAACAAAGAAGCATACATCCTAAATGCCAATAGTACTGCTGTTGAGAAACCTTGCTGTAACTCCATGAATGAACCCAGAAATGGAAGACCTGACTCACAGTCTGGTTCTACTGCTAATTAACCCTACAACCACTAGCAAATCATTTGCCCTTTCTGGACCTCTGATACCTCATCCATAAACTGAGCAGATTAGAGGAGATGGGTTGCATGTAGGTACTTTCCAGCTCACAAATTCTATGATTCCTTGGCATAACCATGTTCCCCTGGACATTGTTTCTGGTTCTGCTTCATGTTAATTGATTAACAGAGGGGACTCACTAATCAGTAACTACCAGCTCCCATCAAAGCAAAAAATTCTGCTCCACTGCAAAGCCATAAAAACCGGTGTTCCAAAATCTACAGTGACCAGTCCTCTCAGTTTGCCTCGGCTTAAGGGTTTCTTGGCATACTGAACTTTCAGTGCTAAACCTGAGACACTCCAGGGTAAATGAGGTGCTTTGTCCTCTTACCAAATAAATCTATGGTCATGGAATCTTTCTTTTTCTTTCAGCTACAAAGCCGTGTCTTACCATACCTCAGGCCACAATGTCGCCTACAAGACTGGAGGCTTCAAGGCTAGCACTGGCTTTGGGTCCAACACCAAAAACAAGAAGATATATGATGGGGGTGCCCACACAGAGGATGAGGCACAATCTCATCCTTCAAAGTATGACTATGTGTAACACTCCAAGACATCTTGGCATGGGCAGAAGAAAATCCCAATTAGAGCCCACCCCCCAAAAAGGACACTTTACCTTGATTCCTGATTGTTTTTGACTCTGATGAAGATAGAAAAGCCTTGATTTCACCTGTGGTGAGGCTAGATGGTTTTAGTGAAATGTCTGTCTCTAAATGTTCTATCACAATACAGCTGAGTTATCAGATATGCTTTAGAGGCTATTGCTCATATTTGCAATTCTCTATTTCTTTTTTTTTAAATATAACCTTCCTAATCTGATGATAGAATATGACTTGAATTCCTATCAGACACTTGAATGATTTAGATAGACTCTCCCTCCTCCTTCTATCCAATAGCCCATTGATGATCGATTTCTCAACTCATCCCTCAGAACAATTCTGAAAAGAAAAAGAGAAAGTCTGTCCAAAGACATCATATCCTGCTATTTGATTTTTGCCTTCCCTCCCCACAAATTGGCTACTAATAAACACTGATTGAAGAAGAGGTGAAAGGGGAAATATATTTGTAATGTCTCTAGCTCATTATTTGAGTTTTCTTATGCTGTGATCTTAAATGTCACCTGGACCAAAGTGATTTCAGTTTGAGAAAACCAAGTCTTTCCATCGGGGGGAGAGGAGGCGTCTGCTAATTCCAGCAAGACTCTCCAAGGGTTTCCAGAGCTCTCCACTGTGGGTCCCCTTTTTGTCACAGGCCAGAAAGTGTCCCTTGAAGAATGAGAAGAGGATTTTGTTTTTGGTACTCTAAATGTATTTTGTATTCTACATATAGTTAGAATAAACAATGTATTAGTAAAATGATACACTGTGAATTAGCCTCACTCCTACACATAGATAAAAGAAAATGAAAAACGAATTGCTTTGATGTTGTCTATATTTTACAGTGTAAAAATCACATTTAAGTCCAAAATTCATAAGATGCTCACTATCCTAATTCCCTTTGAAGTCTCCAGGACTTGGACTATAATGATAGAGTCAATGTAACCCATGTAAAACCCAAATAATGGAACATAGCAGGTCCTAGGAAGTGAGTTGAAACTACTTTTAAAAATAATAATGTTATGTTTCCAAGTGCTACATGTCCGCACTCGCATGGCTACAGGCCACTGTTAGTTGACAGTAGACTTACGTGGCACTGTGGTGAGCTTGGTCACTCTGAGAGCAGTTCTCATCACTAAATTCACCTGGAGTGATTAGACCACGGAGTGTTTAAGAACTGAAAGCTCTTTGTAGCCACACACCTCCCCTGTGTTTATATCACTGCTATAGAAAGCCTAAATTCCTTCCAGGCCACCAGAATTCCATCCCAGCACCAGAGCCAGAATAGGTCCTATGGGAAACTGAGGTATTTGGGGGAATGTGATGGGGGATCTGACCATTGGATTATTATTTGGTGGGGGAAATGTCCTAATACCAATAGTGCATGTAAAAGTCACCCCCAAGGAGATGGATAAATATTCATAGGAATCTTTAGGCTGGACAGACTATATCTGGGGAAAGACCAGATCATGGGCCATTAAGCAGAAAGAAATTGTGTTCACCTGGAGAGGAAACAGTAAACTCAGAAACCCTTCTCACTGAGACAGCAGTGGTTTTAGGCCCAATCAAATAGAGTACTCATGGACCTCACTGTCTAAGATGGGGTAAATGAAGAACTCATAAATCAACTCAAGAAGAAAAAGTTGGGGTGGGAGGAGAGGAAGCTGAACAATCTAAAGCATAGAGATTTTTAAGGGTCCTCAGCATTTGAATTGAAGGGCTTGAGGTACAATGCTCTCTCTTCCTCCTACCACCAGAAAGTCCTTGGTCAGGTCTGAGGCACTAAGGTGTAGCTTGATTGGATTTATAATTAGCACGTTCTCCATCCAACACTTAACTGTTTAAAAGTCTCCATGTAGTTAAATTGTGCTTTGCAATTATTTTTTGTTCCTCTCTTATTGTATATGCATTGAATATTGACCTGCATGTTTTGTTACTTAAAATTTTAAAAAGTTATTTCACATTTAAATAGCTTCTGTTGTTTTTTTCTAAGCTTTGAGAAGTGAAGGTGGGAGTCTCAAAGCTGAGTGCATCTTCCTGGAGTGCATCTGCTGGCTCTGAAAGTCTTGCATTCCAGGAAACCCCTCAGCCCCCAGCAATCTGAGAGATCTAGTCACCCTATGCCAAGGCTACACAGCTAACAGGAAAACGTCCCAACAAAGGTGGGCCTGCTCCATACCTCACTCTTAGTGGGAATGAATCCCACTAAACAGGCAAAATACACACATACATATGAAGGAAAGAAGGAGGTGGGAAAAGAGGAAGAAAGGAAGGAAGGAAGGAAAAAAGGAAGGGAAGAAGGAAGGAAAAAAGGAAGGGAGGAAGGAAGGAATTTACTTTAAACAAAAAAATTTTGCTTATTAAGCCAAGAAACGTAATAGTTAAAACAACATAATACTGTAAAATTTCAATCTTTAATTCTCAAGTTTAAGAAAAATGTCAAACAAGAGCAAATCTATTGTAAATGATGAACAGACAGAAGGCAGGGATGAGGAAGGACATCAGGCTAGCTGGTCCTGCTGAGCTGAAACGTTCAGCCTCTGCAAAGCTCTCAGTGTGCTGTGCAACATGTGTGTACATTTAAGGATTTCCAGGCTAAAGAATACTGTGGTATGATGCCATCTGGAAGGGTAGGGAAGGGACCAGGGCCCCCAAAGTGCACTGTCTGCAGGTGAAATCCCTGATTCCACTGGCAGTGGCAGCCAAAAGCCACCCAAATTTCACTGAGATTGGTTTTGGGCTGAGGTTCATTTTATCTCAGCACTAATCTTAGATTGGAGCTCCCCAGCACTGTCTGGGATCTGAGTCAGTATCAACTGCCATTAAGAGTTTTCCCATTCCTTTCTTGTCTCAAGTGGAGCTGAATATGACCTGCTTACTCTGGTCTCAAGTTGTTGACCAGTCCAGGCTTTCCCTGTTATCAAAGCTGCTGCCCTTAGCCTTTGTTGACAATGAAAAACTTATTTATTTTGTTCAACAAACCAACTTGAATTTCCCCAAAGAATTTTTTGAGAAGTAAAACATCAAACATATTGAGCATGTGGGACTTTGCCACCCATACTTATTGCCCCAAGGAGGACTGTTGCCATGGCAATGGCTCTGCAAGGAGAACGGAGTTTGGCTGAAGAGTGAATTAAATACCATAATGGAGCACAGGCCAACCGGTCATTCAGCCCCTTATGATGCTTGGAGTGTTTACCCAAGTATTAGGAGTTAAGTCATAATTAAGAGAGAGTGAGAGAAACAAAAATGTCCCACTGCAAACAAACATGTTGAGGGATGGGAGTAGTGGTCAGAATGTGGGTGAAGATGTTTTGAAAGTCAACAGTGAGTGTACATGACTTTATCTTTTCCTGAGGGCTGGCAGAACCCTCCACCACTAGCTTTTGTGCAGACAGACCAGTCCCATCCCTCTGGAAAGAGGCACAACCAATGGAGCAGGCAGAACTCAATGAAGCAGTCACCAAAAAGTTGGTGTCGCAATGACCCTTGTGGCCTCTTTGGCAACATACCCCAGGACTCTACATGTTCATTCTCTCTGTAACCCCGGAGTCCCATTCCTGGGAATCAGCCCAAAGGAAATCATTCTGACTCTTTAAAAAAAAAATTGCTGTTGTTCCATGGCTAAGGAGACTGTCCGCGGAAGGATGGCACATGGAAAATGTGAAAAGGCACTGGGCACTGTTATCACTCCAGATACATGTTTTCCCAGGTGCAAGGAATACTAGAGAAAGTAATACACGAAAGCTGAAAAAGATAAAACTTTACTTCTAAAAAGCAAAAATTAATCCATATGGAATGAATAAGTTCTCCACTTGCAGAATTTGTAAAAGTTCTTTGCACTGGCCAGGATCTCATTACTGCCAGGTCTGTGCCTACAAAAAGGGTATGTGTGCAAAGTGTGGATAAAAGGTTTTAGATAGCAAAAACTTGCAGCAAACATATTGCATCAGTGAAGGTTCTGGCTTTCTGTATAATTTTAATTTCTGTCTGGGCTTTTCAAGGTGTAACATAGGTGTTCAAGTTACAGAGTAACATGTTTTAAGAAAAACAATTAACTTTAAACCTATGAAGCTGATGGGTATTTATTCTTTTGCCCTTAAGAAATTCTGAACAGCACAGTGTAACTAGTCTTCTGCCTGAAGTTATTCTTTTCCTTACGATCATTTAATTGACCTGGAGTAAGTGGAAAATTTAACTTTTTATTTAACATTATATATAATTTTTATTATCCTCTCCCTCAACTTTACTTATAGATTTTGCAAATGTGAGAAGGAGATTATTGATATTTTGCATTGAACTTGGCATTTAGACTTAAAATTCTTGCCTCCATCCCTTATTGGTTGCATAGTTGTTAGAATGAGCAGTCCGTTGATGAATTGTAGTTTCACAGAGTATTTATCCGAGACCATTATCACTGACTGTTTCCTACGTAATTAGCTCAGACCCAAATCAAACACAAGTTGTATTTGTGATTTTTCATTTGTTTTTGAAGCCAAAATGCCAATACATTTTATACGAGAACAAGAACACAAGGAACACCCCACAGAGGTCCAAATGAATTTGCTGGATTTCAGAAAAACACATTTCACACATTACCTTGAATTCAAACTGTAGTGAAAGACAGGAAAAGTGTTCATCCATGATGCTATGTAATGTAAATGAATCACCACTCTTTGGGAAAGCTCTTATAAACAGAAATCAAACTTTTTTTTAAATCTCCTTCCTTCACCAAGTGAACAAATGAATAAATACAACAAAAGGGGGAAAGGCTGTGGGCACAAAGAAATTCAGCACAGGGTTGTTTTTAATTCTGTAAAACTGGAAAAGGAAAGAAACTTAATGCTAGCAGCAGGAGAGAAGTTACAGTACGGTACAGCAGCATAATGAAATATACTGCAGGCAATTAATGTTTAAAAATTTTTCATAACAGATTGAGAATCTGTCATCATTTCATGCTACAAATAAAGGTCAAATCTATTATTGTAAATACCGTATGATATAAGTCATGGAGAAAACACATAATAGTCTGGAAGGAAATGCATCAAATCGTTAAGAGTTCTTGGCTTTAAATGCTGAGACTGAGCTAAGTTTATTTTCTTCTAGTCTGTTTTCTATAATGGGCATGTAATTTTTATTTTTACAATAACAAACTTTTTGAAAGACCCAGTACATGTTTTCTTACCTCATAGGCACTCCCAAGCCTCCTTGCTCCTGCCATCTTCTACTGTAGAATCTGGAAAAGCTTAAATGGCCACTTTCCCAGCCACCATATATATATATATATTTTTTTTTAATCAAAGGCACATGGCACAATTCCAGCCGATGAGATATAAGCAGAAGTCTGATCCCCTGGCCTTTATTCTTCCTCCCTCTAGTCTAGATTGCAAATACAGTGAGTGATAGGGGCTGCAACAGGCGTCTGGGAACCAAACTGGAAAGGCCAAAAGAACCAAAGATGCTGGTTGGAACACTGTCGGGTGCTGAACCAACGCCAGAAGCTGACGGTTGTTGAGACTATAAAAAGTGTTGGAGAAAGCTATGTGGGAGCAAGGCCAAGAGCAGAGGTTCTCAACCGTTATCATGTGGAGAGATTTTGTAAATGTAAAAGCCATAAAGCATGTGAGAAAACAAATCATGATAAGAAAGTCACCAGATGCAACAACCAAGAGAAATCACATCTCAGAATCTGTAGCTAATAGAAAAACACAAGAGACTATAAATCAGTATACTTTAAATGTTTCAGAAAAGGAATTGGGAAAGAAAGAACAGGTGGTATTTTTAAATGAACCAAATGAAATGCTGAAAATGTAAAATATAGTCATTGATAGAAGATCATAGTTAAGTTAAATAGTGGACTGGACACAGCAATGGAGACTAAGAACAGCAAGTAAAAATGACCCAACATAAAAAGAGAAAGAGATGGAATGCCCCCAAAAGATTAGCTCCGTGACACACAGGATGGGGAGCTTTACTGTGCATTTAATTCAATTTTAAAAAAGAAGAATAGTCAGAATGGGGGAGAGGAAATACCACTAGAACTGAAGAAAGACATATGTTTTGATGTTGAAAACACACTGTTTCCTGAGCAGAATTTAGCTATACTTAGCTACAATACATTGTTGTAAAAATGAAGAATATCAGCAATTTAAAGAACAACTTAATATAAGCAAAGAAGAAAATTATTTATTACAAACAATGGTAATGAGACTGACATTAACACCAACAAATGCCAGAAAACTCTGTAATTATATCTTCAAAGTTCAGAAGGAAAACAGCTGTCAAACTAGAATTTTACACCCAACTAAACTATTATTACAATTTAAGGACAAGACAAAGAGTAGCAATTATGACCAAGGTTTTGAAGAAACCAACATAAAAGATATCGACAGTTTTAGCTGTCATTGTTCTCAAGAGATTATGTGAGCCACTCAGGATTCTCCCAGTGGAAAAAAGTCAGGTCTGAGGAACTGGAGATCCCATTGATCTTATTCAGTGGGGAATCCCAGGCAAACACCAGTGAGGATTTTATCTAGACAGTCAAGAACAGGTGGACCTTGAAGAGCAATCATCAGCTTAGCATTAGTGCTCTTCATCCATCTGGAATTTCCTCAGTAGTTTGAGAACTGCAAAGATACACATACGAAGCATGCAGAGGGCCTAGTGTAAGCCTACACTGTGCTTACCCTGGAGTGCAAACATATAGGAGCACACTGGTCAAGTCTTTTTGTATGCAAAGGGCAAAAAACCCATTCCACAATTCCGTCTCTCTCTACCTTCTGCTTCCTCATCAACTAAAAATGGGTTTCCCACCCAGACCTAGTTGTGTATGAATTTTTAATTCAATGTCCACTACCAACAAAGCATAATCTATGTTCCTCTTAGTTTAAATTCTCAAGAGAGACTGATCGACCATTAGCCAAAGAAAATTTGTCATTCCTCTATGAAGAGTCCATCTCTGATCATATCAGATCTGTCCTGGTATAGCAGAAACTATTGGTCTGCCTACTCAAACATTCTGCTACTAACATTTTTTCTTGATAAAGAAGTGTATGTATCTCTTAGTTCTATGACCCTATTCCCAGCTCAAGGGATATATTTTGTTGGTGTAAGTCAATAATAGTGACTAAATCTCCTTTCCAGTGATTAATATAGAGGAAAAACATATGATCCACTTTTAACTAGTAATTCAAAAAGAAAGTTTGTAAGAGAATTCTTAGATTTCTTCACTCTTGATGAGAATACAGGAAAAAATAATACCCATCCCCCAAAATACACATTACACACACACACACACACACACACACACCCCTCCTTCCTCCGTCTAAGCATAATTGTGATTAAATGTGATGATTTAAAGTACTAAAGCCAGTTTCCTTCTCTCTTTCTGCCACATAGTATTCCGTTGTGTAAATGTACCACAGTTTTTTAATCCACTCACCTACTGAAGGGCGTTTAAGCTCTTAGGCTGTTCCCAAAACTTGGTTATTATAAGTAATGCTGCTGTGAACATAGAGATGCATAGGTTCTTTTAGATTGGTGTTTCAGGATTCTTAGGGTATAATCCCAGCAGTGGAATTGCTGGATCAAAAGGCAGTTCTACTTTTAGTTTTTTTGAGGAAATTCCATACTGTTTTCCATAGTGGCTGCAGCAGTCTGCATTCCCACCAGCAGTGCACTAGGGTTCCCTTTTCTCCACATCCTCACCAGCACTTGTTGTTCGTTTATTTGTTAATGATGGTCATTCTGACCATTAAAGTGGTATCTCATTGTGGTTTTTATTTGCATCTCTCTGATAACTAGTGATGTTAAGCACCCTTTTATATGTCTGTGACCCATGGACATAAACAACAGGGTGGAGATTGACTGTGGAAGTTGGGCAGTGGGCAGGGCAGGGGAGAGCAAAGGGGGGAAATATGAACAACTGTAATAGAACAACAATTTTTTAATAAATAGAAAGTACTAAAGCCTGGTTGATACCAGACTGAAGATGAAGCCAACTCTTGGAAGTGGGGAGAACAAGAGAAGCCTAGGAAAGTGGAGCCAGAGTTCTAATTTATGCTCCTCATCTGCATGCATCCCATCTATAAACTTTTTGTAATGAATGATAATTAACTTCTCTATTGCTTAACCCAATTTCAGTTGTGATTTGCTATTACTTAAAGCCAATGCATCCTAATCAAAACAAACATAGATACCCAGGCCAGGCTTTCATCAGAGACCATGGGCGGTTACAACTCCCACACAAATATCTACTGTGCGACATGGGTTTGATGGACTTGAGGAGCATGAAGACTGAAGAACATCCTAGGATATGCCATCTCAAGGGAAGAAGAGTAATAAAGAACAAGTTTACTTCAAGGATGTGTAGGGATGATTCTAGATGCAGCGTGATGGTTGTTGTTTTGATTGTCCTCTAATCTAGTGTGCATAGATTTGTTTGTATATGAGTTCTAGAGCAAGTGCATTGCAAAAAAAAAGTGAAAAATACTAATAACTGTTACAGGTGGAAATGGGATCATTGCAGTGTCACAAGAAAAGCATTTCTGAGGACCCACATATGAGAGGTTGAAGTGCTTATTACTTAAAGCATTTCTGGGGACCCACTTATGGGAGGTTGAAGTGTTTATTACTTAAAGCCAGTGCATCCTAATTGAAACAAACCATTAGTAAAGCTGAAACAGCTCTGGCTGGTGTGGCTTAGTGGATTGAGCGCTGGCCTGCAAACCAAAGGGTTGTGGGTTTGATTCCCAATCAGGGCACGTACCTGGGTTGTGGGTCAGGTCCCCAGTTGGGAGCACACAAGAGGCAAGCACACAGGTGAGCACATGTTTCTCCTCCTCTCTTTTTCCCTACATTTCTCTCTCTCTAAAAATAAAAATAAAATCTTTTTTTTTTTAAAGCTGGAACCAACACAAAGCACTGTTCCAGGTTTAGCTCTGTCCTGCTGTGAAAATATCCAGGCTTGTCTTCATCTGGCCTAGAAATAGGGCCAGTGTCCAGAAATTCTGTGCCATGCCAAGGTTTAGTCCAGTTTAGTCTGTCCCCATCTGGCTAGTTTAGTCTGTTCCTGGCAGTGTTTCATCTAGTGCTGCGCTTGGAGCCTGCTTGGAGTCTATGTGGCTGCCATACCCCAGGTGGCTGATAGGCCCATGTGGCTGCTATGGAGAGAGAATTTCCAAGCACACAGGTGAGCACATTGCAGAGAGAGAGAGAGAGAGGGAGAGAGAGACAGCTTTGTTAGGAATGGACCAGCACTCTTTCAAAATAACCAGTCAAATTCCCAATTCTTCACAAGTTTGTGTTGGGTCCTTTCCCTAACCAATCCATTTCCTAGATCTTCCTGGGGCTCTGTGTCCCTTATCCAATCCGACACTTTTCTCAGGCTAGACAGACAAGCCTTTGTGGTCAGCTCCCCCTGTGCTATCTTGGCTTCTATTTTGCCTGTTCCCAGTAGAGGAATTTGCCCTTTATTGTTTATTCCTCACCCCACCCCATAGTCCAGGTGAGTGGACCATTGGTACCCTGGAGAGATTGAAAAACTGTTCCTTC
Organism: Furipterus horrens; assembly: GCF_987537825.1. Taxonomy (NCBI): domain Eukaryota; kingdom Metazoa; phylum Chordata; class Mammalia; order Chiroptera; family Furipteridae; genus Furipterus; species Furipterus horrens. Next base: position 110,658,154 of record NW_028327177.1, on the reverse strand, counting down.
CTCCCTACATGGGGGGTGGGGGAGGGGTGTTAATGCCTTTGGTAGGGCAACGCTGTGATAATCTGGTATGCCTGTGAATGCTGCAGCTTCTAGTGAAGCAGACCCACCATCCAATTCAGCAATCCAGTTCATCAGGCTCAACAAAGTCCAATTCTCTTTGCTCCCCCCTTTCCACCAATATTTAGCTACTTATGCTACACAACTACTTAAGTAAAAGCTCCGTTGCATGCTGAGAGGTATTGGTAGCTTCGGTGCCATGGTCTGTGTCAGGAGACTAAACTGAAATTTCCTGGGAAAGTGGAGGAGTCTTTGAATTTTGGGCACTAAATGGGCACAAAAGTTGCTTTTTGGAACCAGGGACAACAAATGGTTGGATTTTTCATGTTGGTTTTTTTTTTTTTTTTTTACTTTGTTTTTATTGTTTACACTACTACAGATGTCCCTACCTCCCTCCCCCCAACTTTGGATCTTAAATGCCAAGTCAGAGTGATTTCAACTGACTGTAGTTGGGACTCAGGCATGAGGGAATGCTGTGATCGATAAACAATGTCTGTTGTGGACTTGGCTGGGGAATGGTGGCGCACATTCCACCTACTCACCCCCTTGAATCCCTTCTGAGATGGACCTCAGCCAACCACTCCCTGCATCACAGTGAGAACGCCCTCCTTTCAGTACCCCATGTTATACATTCAGAAATCTTATATTTTTTACTTATTCTTAAGCAAAGATACACTTACAGAAGTGCACTGTCTCCAACCAAACTCACCACTGTTAAACAATCCACCAAGCCCAAGAGTCATTCTTATCATATTTATTGTCCCTTACATTTCAGAGTACTTGACAACCTCAACTAGTACTATTTCTTGAAAAACAACAGCTCTCCACCTAGTGAATTTAACTTCAAAATTTTATTACTTTTGTTGTTTTTAGTATTATTCTTGTCTTCCTGCTTCGTCCTGAAGATTTTAACCATAAGTAGCTTTGACATGCTTCAAAACTTCTTTTGTTCTTTCAGGGAGCTTTTGGAGAGGGTCCAAATGCACCGTGTCTCTGTGAAACAAGGCCAGAGACAATCCTTTGAATTTACTTCCACAAATATTTCTTGAGTACCTACTTTGTACCAGGTGTCATGACAGATACGGAGATGAATAAAGAAGAAAGAGAAAGTGTCATTTGTTGAGATTCTGCTGTGCTATGCAATGTGCCAATACCACACTAGTGACTTTGAAGTGTTTCGGCTCATTTTATTCCCATAAGAACCTCCCAAAGCATCATTATCACAATTACAGCTGAGGAAACTGAGGCTTAGGAGGGTTACATAACCTGCCCAGCCACTCACCTAGTGATTGATTAGTGGAGCTGGGATTTGGCTCAAAGCCCACGGTGTTTCAGCGCACCACAACATGGGACCAAGTGACAAATATGACTCATAAGGAAGTGGGAGGAGGCATCCAGAGAAATTGAAGTCATAACGTTTCCTAGTGAGCTGTATAAAAGTGGGCCAGGTATCACTTTGTAAGTTGTTTGTCTAACCACTGTGCTGTACACCTGAAACTAATATAAAATAATATCGATTGTCAATTGTATTTGAAAAAAATTACATTTTAAATAAATAAATAAATAAAAATAAAGGCTTCCACTGAGGAAAAAAGTGAGCCATTTACTAACTTCTCTTAGCCTCAGCAGCCCAGTCAACATGGGCCAATACCTACCTTGCAAGGTTGTGGAGAGGATTAAAGATAATATGTGTAAGGCACCTAGCACATGGTAAGTATTCTATAAAGAACAGCTATTATTATTCACAGCTTTGTAAATTACCATTTCTCTAAGGGGCAGGAGCTGTTTTTCTATACACTGGATTCTCATATGAAGTATGAAATCTAGAATCTAAATTAACAAGATTTTTGCTCTATGGCTTTGAGAAAGAATATGGTTATTTGAAGGATCTCAGGAGGGCTTATAAGAAAAGAAAATCCTAAATCAAAGGGAAGTTCAGAGATTTGCATTCCTCCTCCCAAGTCCTCATTCAGCAGAGCTACTGGCCAGGAATGACAGGAGGACTCACCACTGTTGAGTCTGCTCATGAATTTGCATGAAAATTGATAAACAATATGACCACCAGGTCTGGCCCTCTGGAATAGCCAGGCATCTACAGTGAGAGGAAGGCCGTTATCTACACTGCCTGGAATCCCACTGCAAATCTTTACAGACAGGCACAAACTCACATTGGATCAGGCTTTGATTAACCTCCCAGAATGCTGACTTTGTTTATGCCAGGACAAATGTGTCCCTGAATGAGGGAATTGACAGGACATTTGTCTCTGCATTGAAAGCTGATTAAAAGTGAGTCCACTGCCTTCTCTCCTCTCAGGAGTCTTCACATTTCTAAGCTGTTTATTCCTTTGTGATTCAGTCATTTCAATGGCAGGAAGACTCCATTCTTGGTTCTTCTAGTGATAATCCACCCACAGTGCAGCAAGAATGCTCAAGAGCAGGATGTTTCCCTTGTAGAGAGAACAATCATTGCCTAAGTGGAAGGACTTGAATAGGAACTAAAAACTCATCCCCATCACACCCAAAGCTCTCCCCTCAAATAAGTTTTCTTATCTCCTGTTACTGATACTGTGAATTCTGAGCCTTCCCAAATTTTTCATGAAAGAACCTCTTAAAAACAGAAAAATAGTAGGGAGACTCTTGTGCTTCTTGCATTCTGCTGCATAGTATATCCATATGTGTTGTAATTTTTCTAGTTAAAGTTATATACCAGTTAAAATGCTTAACTGTTGTCTTCTCTTATTTAACTAAATTAAAACCCCAGAAAGATGTACCTTAGTTTCCGGGGATTTGGAGAACTGGTGGCAGCACTACTGGCTTCTGGGTTTGAGATGCATGAGAAGACAGCCATCTCACCAGGCTTATCTGTATTCTCACAGGGCTTTGGATATTCTTGCTCTACAACACAAATAGGCCCTTTCAATCAATTCCCTCTCCTGCCAGCAATCATTGTGGTGACATTGTGCTCCCCCAGGTCATTCTTAAACTACAATGGAAAACATACAGACATGGCTGGCACAATGGCTAAGCCTTGCTCTTCTCACTCTACCTACAGGCCCCATGCTTATCTTCTCTGCAGGTGAAGGTGTTGGTCAACATTGAAAGACATATATATGCTAAAAATGCAATGATGAAAGCCTTAAAATTCAAGAGAAGATATGGTCAGAAGATGTGTCATTCTACCTTTATAGAAAATTCCAAATGGTAAAGACAGTCTATTCAGTAAATGAGGCTGGGAAAATTAAAGATGCATCCAAAAAAAAAAAAAAAAAAAAAAATGAAACTAGATCACCTCCTTACATCATATACAAGAATAAACTCAAAATGGATTAAAGACTTAAATGTAAGACTCAAAACCATAAAAATCCTAGAAGAAAACATAGGCAGTGAAATCTTAGATAGTTCTTGGACCAACATTTTTTCTGATCTACCTTCTTGAACAAGAGAGGCAAAAATAAACAAACAAACAAATAAATAAACAGGGCTACATCAAACTAAAAAGTTTTTGCACAGCAAAGGAAACTATCAAGAAAATGAAGAGGCAACCCACTGAATAAGAGAACATTTTTGCAAGTGATACATCTGATAAGGGATTAATATTCAAACTTTATAAAGAACTGAAATAACTCAACCAAAAAAAAAAAAAGATGGCCCAATTGAAAAATGGACAAAGGAACTGAGTAGAAACATCTTCAAAGAGGATATATAGATGGCCAATAGACACGAAAAGATGTTCAATGTCACTAATCATCAGGGAAATGCTAATTAAAACCACAATGCGATAGCACCTCACACCTGTCAGAATGGCTGTCATCAATAAGTCAGCAAACAGCAAGTGTTGACGAGGATGTGGAGAAAGGGGAACCCTTGTGCACTATTGGCAGGAATGCAGATTGGTGAAGCCACTGTGGAAAACAGTATGGAGTTACCTCAAAAAATTGAAAATGGAACTGCCTATGACCCAGAAATTCCACTTCTGGGAATAAATACATCCAAAGAAATCTAAAACATTTGATTCAAAAGAATATATGCATTTCTATGTTCATTGCAGCACTGTTTATAATAGCTGAGACTTGGAAGCAGTCCAAGTGCTCATCAGTAGATGGGTGAATTAAAAAGCAGTGGTACATTTACACAATGGACTACTACTCAGCTGTAAAAAATAAGGAAATTTTACCTTTTGTGACAGCGTGGATGGACCTAGAAATACCAGAGAAAGACAAATACTCTATGATTTCACTTATATGTGGAATCTAATAAACAAAATGAACAAAATAGCCCTGGCTAGTGTGGCTCAGCAGATCGAGCACCAGTGGGTGAACCAAAGGGTCGCCAGTTCAGTTCCCAGTCAGGGCACATGCCTGGGTTGTGGGGCAGGTCCCCAGTTGGGGGCATGCATGGGAGGAAACTATACATTAATGTTTCTCTCCCTTTGTTTCTCCTGCCTTCCTTTTCTCTAAAATAAATAAATAAAATCTTTTTTAAAAAGAACAAAATAAAATAGAAATTGATTTATAGATACAGAGAACAGTCTGGCAGCTGTCAAAAGGGGAATTAGGGAGTTGGGTGAAATAGGTGAAAGGAATAAGCAGAAAGAAACCTCATAGGCACAGATAACACTATGGTGATTACCAGAGGGACAGGGGTTGAGGGCAGGTGAAGAGTGTAAAGAGGGGATAAATGGTGATACATAGAGACTTGATTTGGGGTGGTGAATGCACAATACAATATACAAATAATGTTGCAGAAACAAAGAAAACATCTTAAAATTAAATCAAGAAAAAAAGGCAGATTGACTACAAAGAAACAGCATTTGGGGTGATAACAGACTTTTTCAGAACATAGTGTGTCATATCTTTAATGTAATGATAGGTAGCAATTACCATGCTAGCGTTTTATACCTAAATATCCTATCATTTAAGAATGAGAGTTAAATATTATATTTTTAAAGTCTAATGGCATACAATCCAAGTAAAAGCATAAAATTTTTCTGAGTTCATGGTCCTCTAGTGCCTTATGCCTCAATCAGATTGTCACCCTAAACCCTTTCTATATGGAAATTAGCAACTACCTATGACTAAAGACTATATTGAGAATGCCTAAATCCACAATCTAGAATGAGAAAACTATACAAGTTTGTGGGTTATTAAACCTAAGTATATTTGCCACGTAGCCTGCAGCAGCTAGTGAATAAAATTATGTGATTGGTTATATATTGCCACATTCCAGATATTAATGTTCCAAGCTCCTATACCCTGGAACAGGAAGTTACATTCTTTGCTGCAGTACCTTCCCCAGACTTTTCAGATATCTCATAATTCACATGTTGAAACCAAAATGTACCTAGATACACCCATTGATGGGTCCTGGGTAAGGTCATATTCTTCCCCGGAAGGCCCAAAGTGCCTACATATACACAGAACCTTCGCTTGCATCCACCTTCAGCTCTCACCCACCGTGTGTCCTGCTACTTCCTGCCCATCTCGTGGATGCTCCTCATCTCCTCTGACCTGGAGTCCAGGCTACCTTTTTCTGGCTTATACGAGGCCACCCTCAAACGACTGTCTACACCACTCCAGATCTCCCTCTGACGTCAGTTGATCAGTTCTCAAAAAGTGGCTGCTTCCCTTCTGAAAGCCAGTTCTCTCACAGAGCTGTGTGAACCCCTGGTGGTAGGAACTCCATAATTCCTAAAGGGTTTTTTCGAAAATCATTTTGTTTCTACTATACATTAACCACGAAAGAACTACAGTAGTCCCTCGCTATATTGCGGTTCACTTACCACGGCCTCACTGTAGCGCGGGATTTTTTAAAATATTATATTTAATTATTTATCATGGATTTTTTGCTATATCGTGGGATTTTTCAGTACTGTATACGTATATTGTTAAAGTTATGTAGGTTTCAGAGTGTAGAATAAATGTAAGTTTCCGACTTCACAGGGTTCTGGAACTTAATACCTGCGATAAGTGAGGGAATACTGTAATTCTAAAGAAAAAAAAAAGACAAATATGCGACAAATGGTTCAGAACCATGAAATAGATGCTGAGTATAAATAGGCTTTAGGCATTATGAAATGAGGCAGCTCTAAATTTTCAAAGAATAGAGAACAAGCGAGAGGATTTTTTAAATATCAAAAGGACTTTCAGGTTATAATTAGTAAATTGACTAACATTTTAAAAAGTAAAAGTGAATTTCTAAAGCCTAAGACATTCATGGGATTCTAGAATACTCTCAGTCTAGGAGATCATCACTGCCAGCCTCACTTCACAGGTGAGAAAACAGAAGTTTACATGACTTTCCCAAGGTCACAAAACAGTTTTATAGCTGTCAAGATTCGAATCAGAGCCCCTCCCTTCTTCAGGTCTTTCCCGCCTATTTTCTGATAGAAGTTGCTTTCACAAATGGGCAAAAGTCCCCAGATTTACATGGATAAATATATGACGGTGTTGGTTGTGGAAGAAGTGATGGTGTTATGTGTATGTTCTGGAAAGTTATGGAGTAGAGGACAATTCAAGGGCGATTCAAGAGCAACTCAGGGTCACATCAGCCAAAGCTGAGATTCAGTTAAGACTGGGCGTATCTAAGAAATTTTTGGAATGGGTAACGAGATTCAACAGGTATAAACAAATCAATTAGATGTATCTATAAATGAGAGAAATAATACAGCAATTGAGGAAGCAACAAGGTCATAGGATTTATCAGTCTGGAATTACTATGCATGTTGGCTATTCCCAGGATGGGGAAAACCTAAAAATGAGGCTTCTTGAGAGCACAGTTTCTGGAAACATATCCATACTTGTTGATTGCCTTTCCCTGCAAGGCTCTGAGCGAGGCCTGGGCAACACAAAGGTAAGCAGGACAGCAAGATAAGTTCCTGTTCTATACCCTATCTTGAAAGGTTTTTATCTTTTGGGTTTTTTTAATCATAAGCGAGTTCCCTGGCTAAATAAGACCATTTGCCAATTTCTGCCCACCTGTCCTGGAACGCAGGCTGGAAGAACCCTGGTTATTTCTTTCTTTTGGGGGGGGGGGGGGGTGGCTGCACTGCGGTGAGAATATCAGGAGTCAGGGATCACTGTGGACCATCTTGGAGACTGAATAAATACCATACCACATGAACAAAAATATAAGCTAACATGTCTGTAGTGCTTATTTTGAGTAAGGCACTGACATAATGTATTCATCCATTTCATTCTCCCTCTAGGTTTATAACGTAAATATTGCTCTTATTGCTATTCACACATGAGGAAATAGAAGCACAAAGAAGTTCAGCTACTGGCCAAGGCTCCACAGCTAGTAGGGATGGAGGCAGAAATTGAACTTAGGTGACCTGTTAGGAATAAAGAAGCCAGTGACTCTCAAACCAGTAGGAGATAATTAACAGATGAATCATGGAAAAGGGATGAGGAAATGACATTCTGCAGCTCCTCACAGATATCTCTTGATCAAAAGGAGGAAGATTGTTATTACCAAACACAGAGAAATGGGAAGATGTAGGTAGATAACTTTGCAAATAAGTCAGAGAGAGACCTATACCTAGATTACTCTTATGTAATCACACCCTGAGATAAGTAGTTAATCACGTTCACCCTGGTTATTTTTTGCAGAGAAGTCCACGTCATTAAAAACCCACTCACTCTGTGGCCCATGGCGCCACCGTGTGGTAGGCACCAGTTGACTGACGGTGCACAAAATACAACTGAAGCAGTAGCAGCCTTTAAGCCAACGTATCACTTCTGGTCCAGGAACTCAAAGCACTTTGTACAGATATTGTGCTGAACCAATGCAAAGAAAAAGCTGTTGAATTTTATGGTGCAATGGGCCCTTAGTAATCGGCTATCATGCCCGAGTTCTCACTCATCTCCTCTGTAAAATCTCTGAGTGTGGTCAGAATCATGGAATCAATGAGCAATGGGGCAGCTACCCACTCCTTCAGACCACCCATTTACTCTATTCTGCTGATGGTCTCTGTTGAGTGTGAAATACAACTTCATCTTCCACAAGAGCCTAACAATGACCAGCTAATGGTAGTGGCAGAACAGTTTAGATCATTATCTTACTCTGGGATCAGTTTCATCCATTCACCATCCTCTACCCCTTGGAAATATTTTTTTCTGTCTAGCTCCTTGCTTAGGTTAACTCTTCTCTCTTGTCTTGTCATTAGGGGGAATAATGTACAAAGACACTCCTGGCACAGTAACTGACTAGGAATTGGCCCTGTTCAGCTTATCAGGTGGCAAATGTCTGCTCTGTGCAAACACGAATAATACAATGGTCAGTAACACATCCTCCTCCCTACAGAACTTAGCAAATGTTAATGCCTGGCAACTCTGTTTTCTAAACATTGTGCCTGCAACATTACCTCCAGCAGGGATACAGGCTTATAACAGCCACAGGCATGAAAACAGACAAGGGCTGGATGATTCCTTTCCTCCAGAGAGAGAACTTAATGGATCTTTGTAGCTCCCCTCAGACACAGGGAAGAAATAAAAGTGCAGAATCACACTTGAGGTTCCGCTGACTCTAGAGGTTGCTTTACTTAGATTCCTGGTAAACTTAGAGTTTGAGTATAGTATCTAAATCAACTGATTATAAAATATATTCCACTTTAGATTTTACTGAGCTGAAAATGATTTTAATCTTTATCTCAGTCGCACACCCCTACCAAGTTCCAACCATGAGACCAAAGCATCTTCTCCTCCATAAATTGTGGGTTCAGATTTTTAGATGGTGAAAAACCTTTTTCAGATTGTAACCATAAACCTGTTACAAACTTCCTAATGTATATAAGTTAAGTTCATTATTGAAGTTACCTCAGAAAATACAACTAATTAAAATTTCTTTTTCATATTGAATCGTGCAGTCATGGAATGTAAGAGCCATTATGGTCCATAGACACAAACAAATTCAGCAGTTCCCAAGTGGCAGGCTATGGATCAAAGCTAGTACTTACCGAGTTCTCATTTGTCCAAGGAGAAATGAGAAAAATGGGGGGGGGGGTGTCATTGCGAGGGGCCAATTGTCTATTCTTGGGAAGTTCTATCTTGTATTCTAAGATTAACTTAACCTTACTTTTCTGGCATTAAAATATCTTATAAGATAATAGTGTTAGTAGGTGGTGACCGTCACATACATTCTTTTATGTCCTTACTTGGCAAAACAAGTCTGTAACCTTGGATCACCTGTGAAACTTTTTGTTAACAAAGTCTACAGCACACTGCCACCCCACACTACTGGGAATATATACTTCCACATTACAAAGAACCATCCTAAAGAGAATCCAGAATGGAAAGAATTGTGAGGAATGGGACAGTCTACTTAGAAGTATTCAACCTCCCCACACACACAAAATAAAGGTTCAAGATAGAGCTTTGCCAAGACCCAACTTCAAATAAGAGTTCTAATTAGGATATGTAAAGACACATGCCAAAACCATTCATCTTTTTTATTTTATTTTATTATTGTTTTTCTATTATGGCTGTCCCACTTTTTCCCCCATTGCTCACCCCCTGCCCACTCCTTCTCCCACAGTCAATCCCCACCCCATTGTCCATGTCCATGAATCATTTATACTATTTCCTTGACTAGACCCCCCCCCCCTTCTTACCTCCCTTCTCTCCCTCCCTCTCCCTCCTCTCCCTGGTCACTGTCAATCTGCTCCTTGTTCACATGCCTCTGGGTCAATTTTGCTCATTTATTTGCATTGTCCATTAGTTTCCTGTATTTGGTGACATCGTATGGAATTTGTCTTTTGTTACCTGGCTTATTTCACTAAGCATAATTCTCTCTAGTGACATCCATGTTGTCACAAATGGTAGGAGTTTCTTCTTTCTTTCTGCTGCATAGTATTGCATTGTGTACCAGTTTTGTTTTTCTTTCTTTTTATGCAATACATAGATCATGTATCATAAAAATACACATTTAAAATCTATATAATCTTAATAACCAATGTCACCTTTATAAATTTAATTTTAAAGTATTAGAAAATTATATCATCTATCTCAAAATAATATTAGCTCTTACAGTCATGTAGGAGCCTCTATTTTTTTTCTTTTATTTTCAAATTTAAATATTGAAAACACTCAGGCATAAGTCTTTTTTTTTTAATATGTTTTATTGAGTTTGCTGTTATAGTTGTCCCAATGTGTACCAGTTTTTTGATTCACCTGTCTACAGATAGGCATTTAGGCTATTTCCAACACTTGGCAAAACACCCTTTGTCCATTTTTTAATTGGATTGCCTGTCTTCTTGGTATTGAGTTATACAGATCTTTATATATTTTGGAGATGAATCGTTCGTCTGAGGTGTCATTGGCAAATATGTTTTTCCAAAGCCATTCATCTTTATCCACACAGGGGAATTGATATGCCTTCATAAAAATATGATATGATTTCCACTTCAAAATAAGCCAATATAAAGATTCTGAAAGATAAAAATAATCAGGACATTTGTGTCTTGCAAGATGATAACATTTAACTGATTAAAAACACTGTAATACTAGTGCCAGTATAGTCAGATTAATACACAGAAGTCCAAATACAGACCCAAGCACATATAATAATTTATATTGGATAAAAGGGGATAGTTCTAAAGGTGAAGAAAGAATGGTCAAGTAATAATGTTGAACAACAGACTAACTAGAAAATAATAAAATAGATCCCTAAGTCACAGCTGGTTGGAGGTGGCTGTGGGCTGTTGTGGGTAGTTTGGGAGGGGTTGAGCTCCCAGGAGGAAATCTTGGAGGCACAACCAGACTGAGAAGGGGAGCCAGTACTTCAGGTGAACTCTGCCCACTCCCGTTCAGAGGAGCTCAAGGCCATGAAGGGAAATAGGGCAGAGAAAGAGGCAGGACTCTCACTCCTGGCTTTAGGGCTACAGGACCTTGGGCTGGAGGGGGAAGTGACACCTGGAAGAGCAAGACATCTGTCTCTTCTCTTAAAAGAGGGGACTCATGTGGGTTTCCATTCATCTTTCCTAACTGCCTGTCTCCTCTCTCTCGTCTGAGCTTCCACCACCCTGTGCTTGGCTCCATCACATCACTGAGTCCTGACTGTTTCCCAGCTAAGGCAGCTGGATGAGTTAAAAGGGCAAACTGAAAGGGACTAGGACAGTTGCAGTGGGTCTGTGTAAGTCATACAGGATTCATGTAAGTCGAAGAGGGTCTGCGTAAGTTGAAGGAGGATGGTGTAGAGGGAAGGAGCAAAAAGAGAGTAAATGAGGAAGTAAAAAAAGTGCGAAAGGATACATGAAAAAGATATACATATTACAGGAAGAAAGGACATTGAAATAGGAATTCTCAAGAAGGGAAACGGAAATGGCAAAAAATTAAGAAAGAAAAGGAAAGGCACATAAATAGTAGGGCAGAAGGATAATTTTAATGACAAGTGAAAAAGCCAAAATCTCCCTTTGATTTTCCAAAACCAATTGTTATTTCCCAACAGAAACCCCAGCTACTCTTAGACAGTGGGGAACAAATGAATTGATTTCTTGCTCTGATATATTTTCATTTGTAATTCTGATTGTTATCTTAAAATGTTGTTGCAGGATAGGCAAATTCCTTTGTCAATTGTATTGTATCAAGTCTCTATCTGTTATTTTAAGTATTTTTTTCTTATTTACAGACAGTCATCATTTTATTCCAATGCATTTGCAAATGTTACATCTTCAGAAAGATCCATGGAAAGGATACTAAAGGATTGTACAAATCTGCACGTAGAGAACTTTCAGCCCTCTCCCTTGATCTCTTTGTTCTGCTTCCCCTCTCCCTCCTTGTAAAAATCTTTACCTCTCTCTACCAAGATTTGGAAAAGAACTTTGAGATGGCAGACCCCCATCTTCTCAGGAGATGACCTTCACGACGTGACTTTCCCATCTTAAAGAGTTCCAGCATCTGAAAATAAACCACATTCCTTTACATCAGCACCTGCCTCTTCAGTATTGGCTTTCATAGCAGCAAGCAGCCAGACCTGCTTTCAGCTACACTTCCATGTGGATAGGGCAGCCACAGGTGACAACATGATTCCACACCACAGCCAAAATTGACTGTCCAGGTCAATGTAAAGCCAAGAGATGACGGCAGCCAACCGGTTTTGGTTTGGGTTTTTTGGTTTATTTGCTTGTATGTTTGGTTTCTTTTGTCATGTGGAACAGATACGGAATGAAAGTTGATCTTCAGAATAACATAAAAACTGAAGCAGACATAGAGGAAGAAACAAGACACACAGCAGAAGAAAACTCCTGGCCATATTCATGTCCCTGATTCTAGTTTATTCCCACACTCAACTGCTCTTCTACCTTGAGCTCTGAGAGACACCCTATTTATCCTTATAACAAATGCCCTCTTCTGCTTAAGTTAAGTTGTTTTTGTTACCTATTGGCTAATGTTTCATCCAATTATTTCTTCCTTTGCCTACATCTACTCCAGACACTATAAAACAAATTATTCACTTTCTGGGCTTCCTTGCAGCTATATCTATGCATGAGATATAACTGTTATCAGTGAAATATTAGCAGAAGTCTTGGAAAAAGACCTTTTTACCAACGTCTTCCATTGACTATGGCTGTAGTAGCTGGGGCTGTGGCAGCCATCTTGCAACTATGAGAGCCCAGCACGAAAACAAAAACTAAACATATGGGAGATGGCAAGAAGAGACTCAGTCTGGGTTTCCAATGGTGTAGCTGTGCTGCTAAAACAAGGCCAGAAACAGTCATTTCTTTTGCAGTTTTTTCTAAAAAAGCACCTTACTCTGTTCTGTTTAGCCAATGCATTCCTAACTGAAACATTTATAAACAAGGATTCTGAGTAACATGAGAAAGAAACCTCCAGACTGGGACCTGAGCAGCCATAGCACTGAAGCTTAGTAAGTAGTATGGGGGGGGTGACGGTGAAAAAAAAAAAAAAGAAAGAAACAGCAGGGAACCGGGTCATGTACATGACTGAGTGAAAAGCAGCTGGGAGAACAGGAAAGCACCAATAGCAAGGGGCACAAGTACAGAAAGAGCGGATTAGACAGTGACAGCCGGTGCTCAACCCAGGAAGTTGTGTGGAGGGTGCTACCAGAACCAGGGCAAGGACCTGAGGACACAGAAGGGGCTCAGCTGGGGAAGGATACACTTCTCTGCAAACCTGGGGCTCAGGTCGGAGAGGTGAGCCCAGGTTGGGCAGAGAATTATCAGTGATAGGCGAAGTCACGGGGCCAGGTCTAGGAGAGGCGTGCTTAGTAAGTGCATTTTCATCACACTGGTTTATCTGAGCACCACAGACGAGGCTGTTGATTTAGCAGAAGGCTGTTGGTTAGGAAGCTGTGTCTGAGAGCACAGTGAGAAGAGCACAAGCTTTGCAGCCCACCACCTGGCTGGGACTGAGTCTCACCCCTGTCACTGCAGAATGCCCTGTGTGGACTCCAGTGAGGCACTTGGCTTCTCCAGCCTCTTTCGTTATGGGTCAAATGACAATGAGGAGAAGGTAAGGTCTACCTTGAAGGGCAATTCTGAGGCTAAAATGAAACAATAAGCCAAGTACCAAGTAACGTGGTCTCTGGTATTATTGTGAACCTATCAGCCCGCAGCCCCTAAGGACAAGGGACACATCTTCGGCCTGGAGGGAGGCAAGCTGCATCCTAGTCACTCCGTGCCCCTCAAGCATGAAGATTCCTCTCTCCTTAAAGAACCTGATTAATGAGGCAAATAGTGGTGTGTCCAGAAGAATCTAAGGAGACACTTGTGGAGAAGAGGCCTAGAGCACCGGAGGGCTGGCTGGGAGGAAGGACAGACCTACCCTCTCGTTCTGTGAGGCAGTGTGCCTGGCTTGTTCTTCTATATGGCTGCAAAGAGGTATGCTGTTGTTCTTGGATCTGGCAGAAGCTGTACTTATTTGACAAGGGGTGGTATGCAGCCTCTCGTTCTCCCGCAGCTTCTGATTCTCTCTCTGCAGCTTCTGTTTTTCTCTCTGCAGCTTCTTCTTTTCTCTTTGCAGCTTCTTCTTTTCTTCCTGCCACTTACTTTTTTCCATCTGCAGCCCCTGAATTTCTTCCTGCATCTGGTGGACACAGGATGGTTAGTCAGTCATTATCACAGGGATCTCTGAGCGCCCAGTGTCTGTGGGACTGGCACCTGTAGGCAGACGCTGGTCAGGGTTTCACCAGGTGCAGAGTAGAGGGTTTCCAGACCTGGGAAGGTGACTTTCTAACAAGACTGACTAGCTTCCAGTTTGGGAACATTTTCAAGCTGTGCCTGAGGAGAAGGAAGAATTGAATGGAGGCTGCAAAGATCAGGGCACAGGGGCTCTCTGTCAGGTGTGGCCACCCATTGAAGGGCAGTCAGGGAAGTTGAGGTCATTCAAAAATCATCAAATGGATGTTTTTAGATGAAAACAAAAGGTGAAGAAAATGTGGTAACATGCTACCTCTGGTGTAAGAGCAGAGAGAACATGAGACTACTTATATTTGCGTAAAGAAACTCTGGAATAGTATGCAAGAAAATAATGGAAGTCATCACCTGTTGACAGTGGGTGTAGGGTATAGGGAGAAAATGACAGGATGGAAGGGAGACTTAACTTAGTGCATCTTAAAATATGTCTTCTGCTTAAGGAATAAATTTGAATGCATTTCCCATTTTAAACTGTTTCAAATGCAATAAATTCATCAAATGGGATTACTGGAGTCGGGTGGCTACTATGTGCCCCACTCTGGATCATGCACTTTGACCACCTGAGCTCTGTAGGCAGAACCTGATGCTGTTGTTAATGGGCTTCCTCTTCGACTTCCTTCTCCTCATGGGAATTTTTATAGAAGCTATTTTCCCTGCCCTGAAGCCTGCTGCTCTCAATTCACTGGTCCCTGTATCTGAGCCCTCCCATTGTGGCTCCCCCTGAACTATCACTGAGGTCCACAGCCACCCAATTCTCTCCTGGATGGGATTTCAAAGGAGGACCTGAACACAAAATAACTAGGCAATTCATCTGAGTTTTATAGCAGAAGCCTCCTTGGAGGACCTCGTGGTGTCACCACCCAGGGGACCACAGAGTGAAGGTTGTGGTGGTTCGGAAGAGAAGGCCTGGAGCCTGGAGCCTGGAGTCCCCTGTTCCTGGCCAGGAAGCTGCTGTCTGGGCAGCTGACTCTTCCATGCATTGGAAAGAGTCAGCAGCCAGGAACAATATCAGCAAAAAAATGCCTGCCAACCAGTTCAAGGTTAGGGGGGAATCGGTGTGCTGAAGGCTGGGAGGAGATCGTGAGAACCAAGCCCCCCGACTGCCCAGTAAGAACTACCTCTCTGCTATCAGCTCCAAACTGTCTTTTCATGTCATCAACCATCCTCTTGTGTTCTCTCTCCTGAAAAAAATGACAGGTTTACAAACCGGGCCCCCTCACATAATAAAATATATTATAAAACTATAGGAATTTTAAAATACTGGCTCTTGATTAGGAAACAGATCAGTGAGAAGAATAGAAAGTTTAGACAAAGAGGGAATCTTAGTCTTGGGGAGGGTGGAATCTTAGTCTAGGAGAGGATGGATTGCTGACTAATAGCGTTCACACAAGTAGCTAAGTGCCTGGAAAAAAAAAAAGAAGCTATGAACTTAGATCCTCATTTCATATCTTAAACCAAAATAAAATTTAAGTGGGTCAAAGATTTAAACATAAAAATACAAGTGACTGTCAGCAAGAGGGTGGGATAGAAGGTTCCAGCTCTCACACCACCCACAGATGAGATGACCTTTATGGGAACCCAGGAATCCAGCTGACAGGTTCCAGTACCTCAATGGAGCAACACCAGAGAATAGATGCACTGAAGAGGAGAAGAACAATTTCTCATTACTGTGTCACCCCTCCCCCAAGGAAGCACAGCTCAGTGTTTGCAAACTTTCCCATAAGGGGAAAAGCATACCACAACTACCTCAGCCTTGAGGGATGCTGCCCAGGGAGCCCATTTCTGTCTCACCACCCCCCAGAACGGAGGCATTGGTATGGCTGAAATCAGTGTGTGGCTCTGACACACAGATCTCAGCAACCAGCCACAGATGCTACTGGCTGGTTGTGAACACCAGGAGGTGTGGGAGGAGAGATGGTAGAAGGGTAGCGTATTTGCATGCAGTCGAAGTTAAGTTGTTATCAGTGTAAACCAGACTGCTCTAACTATAAAATGTTTTATGTAAGCCTCATACTAATCACCAAAAGTAACACCTATAGCAGATACAAAAAAGATAAAAGAATCAGAACACGCCACTAGAAAAAAGGGCATCAAATCACTACAGACAGCAAGAAAGAAAGAGAGAAAATAACAAAGTAACTTCAAAAAAACAGTCTTAAAACAACAAAATAGCAATAGTAAGTACTTATCTATCAATAATTATTTTTTATTTTTCAATTAGTTGACATACACTATTATATTAGTTTCAGTGTACATACAACATAGTAATTACACATTTATATACCTTACAAAGCCATCACCCCAATAAGTCTAGTACTTATCTGACACCATACATAGTTACTGCAATATTTTTCACTGTATTTCCTATGCTATACTTTACTGTGACTGCTTTTATAACTGACAATTTGTACATTTAAACCCCTCACCTTTTTCACTGACCCTCCCAACCCCCTTTCAATCTGGCAACCATCAACTTGTTCTGTATCTATGAGTTTGTTTCTGTTTTGTTTGTTCATTTATTTTGTTTTTTAGATTTCACATGTAAGTGAAATCATGTAATATTTGTCTTTCTCTACTTACTTAGCATAATATCCTCTTAGTCCATCCATGTTGTCCCAAATGGAAAGATTTCATTCTTTTTCAGACAGAATAGCATTTCACTGTATATATGTACCACATTTTCTTTATCCATTCATCTACCAGTGAACACTTAAGTTGCTTCCTTATCTTGGCTATTATAAATAATGCCTCTATGAACAGAGGGAGGAATTTATCTTTTTAAATTAGTGTTTTGGATTTCTTTACTTAAATAAACAGAAATGGACCTGCTGGGTCACATGGTAGTTCGATTTTTAATTTTTCGAGGAGATCCTGTACCACTTTACATGGTAGTGCACCAATTTACAATCCCACCAGCACTGTGCAAGGGTTTCCTGTTCTTCCCACCCTTGACAACATTTGCTGTTGATTTGTTATCAATAATAACTTTAAATTGAAATGCATTAAATTTTCCAATCAGCAGACATAGAGTGGCTAGATGAAAAACTGTTTTTTAGAAAAACAAGGTCAAGCCCTGGTTGGTGTGGCTCAGTGGATTGAGCACCAGCCTGTGAACCGAAAGGTCACTGGTTCAATTCCTGGTCAGGGCTCATGACTGGGTTACGGGCCAGGTCCCCAGATGGGGCCATGCAATCAATGTTCCTCTCCCTCTTTTTCTCCATTCCTTCCCCTCTCTCTCAAATAAATAAATAAATAAATAAATAATTAAATCTTTAACAAAGAAAAACAAGGTCAAATGAATATGCTGCCTACAGAGACTCACTTTAGCCTCCAGGACACGCATAGGCAGAAACTGAAAAGGTGGAAAACATATTTAATGCAAATGATAGTCAAAAGAGAACAGGGGTGGCTAAAATCATATTAGACAGAAGACTTTAAGTCAAAAACTGTCCTAAGAGACCAAGAAGATCATTATAAAATAAGGGATCAATTCATCAAGAGGATGTAACAACTGTAAATATATAAGCACCCTACATCAAAGCACCTTTATATATAAAGCAAATATTAACAGGAATAAGGGAGAAATAGACAGTAATGCAATAATAGTAAGGGATTACTAGGAAATGGAGAATTCAAAGAACTTCTATGTATGACCCTAAGGGGGAGAGTGATTGCTGGAGGAAAGGAGTTTACTGGCTGGAGAGGGGACAAAGAGGGAAAAATTGGGACAACTGTAATAGCATAATCAATAAAATATATATTTTTAAAAAGAACAACAGAAGGTTGGGTTAGTTTCCATGCATTATATAAGTTCACAGATTGGTAAGGAACTCAACAGAAAAGTAGGCAAAGAATATAAAAAGAGTTTGTAGGGAAAAAAATGGCTTTTTTCAATGGAAAACTTGTGAAACATCAAGCAGTGGAAACACTTTACTGACCACTATTAGACCTGAAGCTCTTTCTCAATAAACTTGCAGAGCAGAAACACAAGAACAGCAGGATTATTGACTGCCAATGGCCCTTCCTTGACATGGAATTAATTATCAGTAATATAGGCCAGACATAATTGGACTATTGTAAGATTCATCCACTGGTGGTCAGAGCTACCTCCAACCAGCTCAGGAGAGCAGATTAGACTCAAGTCTTCCTAAGTCCATAAGTGATTGTTTGTTTGTTTATTTGTTTAAAGGTTTTTTATTTATTTTTAGAGAGAGGGGAGGAGAAGGTGAAAGAGAGGGAGAGAAACATTGAAGGGAGAGAGCAACATCAACTGATTGCCTCTTGTATGCACTAATACTGGGACTGAATCAACAACCCAGATATGTGCCCGGACCAGGATTCAAACCAGCAACTTTTCAATTCATGGAATGACACCCAACCAACTGAGCCACACCGGTCAGGGTCCGTATTTGTTCACCTCTCATTGGTAGCATGACATCAGCTGTGGTGGGAATATTTACACCACAGGAAATTGCAAATGCTACAAATCAAAGATTCTCTAGTTCCCTATAGCCAGTTGTGAAATATCACCACACACTAGATCCATCCCAAATATTTTCAAATCCAGCAGCTTGTCACATCTTCTAAGAGTTGTTTCCAACTGGGAGTCCAAATGGGGGCAAGGGTATTCAATAAGAGACACAGCTGTGTGTATTTTGAAAGAGATCCCAGGCAAATCTGATATTGCACACAGACATAGCACCAGCATCTCCTGAGCAACCCAAGAACCCTATTCTATACTTTCTTGTATTGGCAGAAGGTCTGAAAATACAGAACTTTGATGTCTTTCAACTTTCCTAAAACCATAGAGCAAAAATGAGAATCTTTGTTAGAAGACAACATGGCTGTTGGCTGGTTCTGGGAAGAAAGACATTGAGGATCTGTTCACCTGTGTTTGCTTTTCCTTCAGGTCCTGAAGCTCCAGTATCTGCCAGAGTTCGTAGGACATAAATGGCTCCTCATCCTTCAGAGACCCGAGGTTGGAACACATCCCACTGCGGGGCCGTGGGGCCATTGGTCTCTGAAAAGGCCAGGGCATAATTTTATTTAGATGAAGATCTAATCTTGGTTTTGTCTGTTACATCTGAGCAGTGTCAGACGGGCACACCTTACCCCAACAACAAAAAAAAAAAAAACCAACCTGTCCTCATCAGATATCTGCGCACCTGTGAACATTCACACAAGTCCGGGTTCTCCTTCTCCAGTGTTCTGAAAGCTCAGGACTTGCTCGGGAGAAGGAAGTTCCCATTGAAGAGCATAAAATGTCTTACAGTGTTTTTCACAATCACTCTAAAAGGTATCTTTCTGGTTTTTATTTCCCCCTCAATTAAATATATGTAATGGTTATCCAACTTCTCAGAATTTTGTATCCAGTTTGGCTCCTATACTTTAATAAAATTACAGTTTAGGAGAAAGTGATTCAAGTTCAAAGAAAACTACAGATATAAAAATCATATTCTCATTTCCTAATTGGAAGCAACCATTTGACCTTTGATGAAGTAGTTTCTGAACAACTCAAAATTCAAATCAATACGTATCTATCAAATGTCTCTGGTCAGCCAGTACCATGCCAGGGGAAGTGTCAGTTTCAGAGGAGTTTTAGATGCGCTCTGGAATGAGGATTGGGGAGCTGGGGTTGGATGCATGAGGGCCATATGGTGAAGCAGCATCTTATTTTCAACAAATCATCCCTGACCACACTGGGAAAACATTTAGGACAGAAGGGTTCGGGTCACTATAGTACACACACACACACACACACACACACACGCAGCTCTAATTTCAACCTGACTGCCTGCCATCCTCCACTTTCCATCTCAGATTGAGATGATGGGTCACCCACGATTCCAGGTATATTCCATGACAATTCCCTTCTAGAAAATTCCCTTCTACGTTTTAGATACAACATAGAATGATTGTGAGACACACCATTAGTTCATTTTCTTTTTTAAAATATATTTTATTGATTATGCTACTACAGTTGTGCTAATTTTACTGCTTGGCACCCCTCCTCCCAGTACCCTGCTTCTCTCCAGCAGTCTCCCCACTTAGTTCTTGTCCGTGGGTCATATATACAAGTTCTTTGGCTTCTCCCTTCCCTATACTATTCTTAACATCCCCCTGGCTATTTTGTACCTACCAATTATGCTTCCTAATCCCTGCACCATTTCCCCATTTCTTCCTCTTCCACCTTCCAGCTGATAACTCTCCAGATGATCTCCATATCTATGATTCTGTTCATATTCTGGCTGTTTACTTAGGTTTTGTTTTGTTTTTGTTTTCTTAAGGTTCAGTTGCTGGTAGTTGTGAATTTGTTGCCATTTTAATGTTCATAGTTTTGATCTTCTTCTTTTTCTTAAGTAAGTCCCTTTAACATTTCATGTAATAATGGTTTGGTGGTGAACTCCTTTAGCTTTACCTTGTCTGGGAAGCACTTTATCTGCCCTTCCATTCTAAATGTTAGCTTTGCTGGATAGAGTAATCTTGGTTGTAGGTCCTTGCTTTTCATCACTTCGAATACTTCTTGCTGGTCCCTCCTTCCCTTCAAAATTTCTTCTGAGAAATCAGCTGATAGTTTTATGAGAATCCCTTTGTATGTAACTCCCTTCTTTTCCACTCATGTACAGATGGGCACTTAGGTTGTTTCCAGCACTTGGCTATTGTAAACAGCACTGCTATGAACATAGGGGCGCATAGCTTCTTTTGAATTGGAGTTTCGGGAGTCTTCGGGTATAAGCCTAGCAGTGGCACTGCTGGTTCAAAAGGCAGTTCCATTTTTAGTTTTTTGAGGAAATTCCGTACTGTTTTCTATAGTGGCTGCACCAGTCTGCATTCCCACCAACAGTGCACTAGGGTTCCCGTTTCTCCACATCCTCACCAGCACTTGTTGTTTGTTGATTTGTTGATGATGGCCATTCTGACTGGTGTAAAGTGGTATCTCATTGTGATTTTTATTTGCATCTGTCTGATGGCTAGTGATGTTGAACATTCTTTCATATGCCTATGGACCCTCTGTATATCCTCCATGGAGAAGTGTTTGTTCAGGTCCTTTGCCCATTTTTTATTTGGGCTGTCTGTGTTCTAGGTATTGAGACATGTAAGTTCTTTATATATTTTGGAGATCAATCCCTTGTCTGAGGTGTCATTGGCAAATATGTTTTCCCATATGGTTGTTTCCCATTTCATCTTGCTGATGTTTTCTTTTGCTGAGCAGAAACTCTAGTTTGATGTAGTCCTATTTGTTTATTCGTTCCTTTATTTCCCTTCTCTTAGAAGGTGTATTGGTGAAAAGATTGCTACATGGGGTATCTGAAATTTTCCTGCCTGTTTTCCTCTAGAACTTTTATGGTGTCACGTCTTACATTTAAGGCTTTGATCCATCCTGAGTTTATTCTGGTGTGTGGTGTAAGCTGGTGGTCATTTCATTTTTTTGCATGTCCCTGTCCAGTTCTCCCAGCACCATTTGTTGAAGGGGCACTTCTCACTCCATTTTATGTTTCTTCCCCCTTTGTTGAATATTAGTTGACCATATAGACCAGAATTTATTTCGGGGCTCTCTATTCTGTTCCACTGATCTATATATCTGTTCTTATGCCAGTACCAGCCTCTTTTGATTACAGTGGCTTTGTAGTATAGTCTGATGTTAGGTATTGTGATTCCTCCTACTGTCTTCTTCTGTCTCAAGATTGCTGTGTCTATTCAGGGTCTTTTTTGGTTCCATATAAATTTTTGAGGTATTTGTTCTAGGTCTGTGAAATATGTCACTGGTATTTTAATAGGGATTGTGTTGAATCTATAAATTTGCTTTGGATAGTATGGACATTTTAATGATGTTGATTCTTTTGACATTTTGATTATAATGTGTCTTGGTGTGGTTCTCCCTGGGTCCAGGTTTTCTGGAACTCTGTGCTTCCTGGACCTGTTGTAAGTCTATTTCCTTCCCCAAGTTACAGAAGTTCTGCTTCATTATTTTTTCACATCATTTTTCAATTTCTAGTTCTTCATCACCTTTTGGCAACCCTGTGATTTGGATGTTGGCCCGCTTTTAGCTGTCCCATAAGTTTCTGAGCCTGTCCTCATTTTCCTCACTTCTCGTTTCCTCTTTCTGCACTGGTGGACTGTCTGTTCCTTCCCTATGTTCCAATTTGTTGATTTAATCCCTGGTTTTCTTTGCCTCACCACTAGTTTCGTGTGTGTTTTTCTTCATTTCAGCAGGACTAGCCTTCATTCCTTTCCTGTCTTGTTTAATATCTGCTGTTAGGTCTGTAAGCATTTTTATAACCAAAGCTCTGAGCTGAGCCTCAGAAAGATCTCCTATCTGTTGCTTCGTTAGATTAGATATTTGCTGTCCGGTCAGCTGCATCACCGGGATCTCTATCATGATCTGTGCCACCCTGACAGTTTTGTGCTTACCTTTCCTTCTTGGGCAGGGCTGTCACACCTCCTACGCTATAGGGGGTGCAGCCCCGTGGACTCATCACAACCGGGTGGCCCATCTCACCACACTGTGGCATTTTCTGTGGGCGTGGGGGTCCAAGATGGACTCCTGCTGTTCACTCTCCGCTGAGAGACCGGGAGCCTCTTCCTCCATCCCCACCTTCTCCAGGCCTCGCAGTCCAAGGCAATGGGGGTCTGCCTTCCCTGGCTTTGGAATCGCGAGCTGATGGGTCTGGTCTGCAGCTGAGGGTGCTCCCCAGGCGCTTCTCATCTCCCCCTAAATACGAGTGTCTGTGCTTACTACTGTCCTGCCTCCATCACTGCTGCTGCCACGGACAGCACAGCTTGAACTCTCCACCTCGGCTTGGCTCCTCCTACCTGTCTGGACGAGCACCACTTCTTTATAACTTCATAGATTAGACTTCCATTTATTTTCTGGAACTTCTGGTTATTTCTGGTTTTGCGGTAGTTGTATTCATTCTTAGTTGTGGAGGGAGATGGAGTGTGTCGGTCTAGGCCTCCATCTTGGCTGGAAGTCTCCTGTGGATGCTTTTTATTTTTCTTGTCCATTTGCTGTGGCTAGAATTTCCAGCAGTATGTTAAACAGGAGTGGAGAGACTGGACATCCTTGTCTTGTTCCTGACCTCAGGGGGAATACTTTCAGTTTTTGTCCACTGTGTATGATGTTGGCTTCCTGTTTCTCATATATGACCTTTATTATGTTGAGGTATGCTCCCTCTATTCCCATTTTGCTTGATGTTTTCATCATAAATGGGTGTTATACTTTATCACATGCTTTTTCAGCATCTATTGATATGATTGTGTGATTTTTGTCTTTCATTTTGTTTATGTGGTGTATTATGTTTATTGATTTGCAAATATTAAACCATCCTTGCATCCCTGGAATGAATCCCACTTGATTGTGGTGTATGATCTTTTGAATGTGTTGCTGGATCCAGTTTCTTGCTGCTTTTAAGATTCTCTCTTTATCTTTAACCTTTGGCATTTTATTATGATGTGTCTTGGTGTGGTCCTCTTTGGGTCCAATTTGCTTGGGACTCTCTGTGCTTCCTGGACTTGTATGTCTATTTACTTCACCAGATTAGGGAAGTTTACTTTCATTATTTTTTCACATAAGTTTTCAATTTCTTGCTCTTCCTCTTCTCCTTCTGACACCGCTATGATTCGGATACTGTCACTTTTGGAGATGTCCCATAGTCTTCTTATTCTTTTTTTGTTGTTTTTTGAATTCTTGTTTCTTCTTGCTCTTCTGGTTGAATGTTTATTTGTGCCTTATGTTCCAAATAACTGATTTGAATCCAGCTTCCTCCCTTCTACTGATGGTTCCCTGTATATTTTTCTTTATTTCACTTAGCGTAGACTTCATTTTTTTTATGTTGTTGCTGTACTCAATGAGTTCGCTGAACATCCTGATCACCAGTGTTTTGAACTCTGCATCTGCTAAGTTGGCTTTCTTTATTTTGTTTAGCTCTTTTTCTGGGGTTTTGTTCTGTTCCTTCATTTGGGCCATATTTCTCTGGCAGCTTCTCTGTATTTGTTTCTTTGTATTAAGTAGTATAGCGGCTTTGATTGTCTTAGCACACCTTAGGTATTCGTTAGGATGGGGAAACCCTCTTTACCACTTAGTGGTTCTGTGTTGGGGGAGGGCTTGGAGAGGGGACAATGCTGCTGCCTGGCTTCTGGAGGTTTTCCTGGCACTAGCTCCATTTCCAGTCACTTCACCCACTTCCCGTATTCGACTGGTACCCTTCCAGCTATAGTCTTGGTGGTGAATGCCAGAATGGGTGCGTTTGTGTATGTTCTGAGTCCATGCAAGCCCTTTAAACTGACAGCCTTCCGCCACCCCAACCCCCACTGATTTGTACAGCCAGAGGTTATGGGGCTTTATCTTCCCAATACTGGCACCCTGGGCTGTACAGTCTGGCCTGGGGCTGGGATCACTCACTCCCAAGGTATCTCTCCCAATTTTTATCCACCACACGTGAATGTGAAACCACCTGTTCCACCACCACCACCTCTCCATCCCACCACCACCTCTCTGTCCTGACTCTGCATCTCCACCCTTCCTATCCATCTGGATGAATATGGTTCTTTAAAACCATTGGTTGTCGGACTTCCATACAGTTTTATTTTCTGGCCATTCTGGGAGAATTTTGTTTTGAGGTTAGTTGTAATTCTTCTTGTGGTCGCACAGGAGGCAAAGTGTGTCTACGTATGCCTCCATCTTTACCAGAAGTCTGAGGAACACTATTAGTTCATTTTTAAAAACTAGATTCTCCTTGATGGTAGGAGGACCCATAGGTGCTAAAAATATTCTGAAAAGATTTCTCCTTAAAACTTTTATCTTGATACAGTTTAGTCATACAGGTTTATAAGCTAAGATACAGTCCAAGGATAACTTTAATACAGTTTTCCTGAATAAACTTGATACTATATCCATTAGAAAATCAGGAGCTTTGAAGTTCAAAGAGCAAGGTTCAAATGCCAACGCAGCTCCATCTCTTAATAGCTATGTGGCCTTGGGCAAGTTGTGTGGCCTCAATGTCTTGATCTGTAAAGGAGGAATGCTTATAGCTTTTTTAAAAACTTTAAAAAAGAAATTAAGAAGCTCATGATGTACTTCCTTTGAGAAAGTTATAGTGTTTGATAGTTATGAGAATTAAAAGTTAATGTATAGAAAGTGCTCTGCAAAGGGGCTAGAAAATGGTAAATACAGTCAATAAATGTCAGCTATCATGTATGACTTCCACAGACCCCTCAGATTTCCTGTCATGTAGCCAGCATTCGTCAAATATTTGATGTAATTAAAAATACATTTGTTTAAATTTTTCTCATTTCTTATCCATTGATGAAAGCCCCTTGCAAAAATAAGGATAATATCTAGGGAGTTCTTACTACACACCAGATAATGATAAGTGCTGTGTACTAATTTAACCTTTCAGCAACCCATCTTACAGAAAAGAAACTGCGGCACAGGAAGATTAAGTAACTCGCCTAATGTCACACAGCCAGTATGGGATAGAGCAAAGATTCAATACCAGGCACTAGCCTCTGGCATCCAGCCTCACAGTGTATTAGCTCCCACAGAGGCAGAGGCAATAAAACTAGTACAAACCAAGAAAATGAATTTACAGAACAGAGAATCAGTTTTTCGACAAAAGAAATTTGAAAAGTCTTGTACACAAGGTACCTCTTGTTGTGGAGAATTATCACGGAGAAAACTGTTTATCTCATCCCAAAATGCTTTTATTTTCTGGTCCATTGCCTCAGATTCTCTTTTTTTCCACTCCTCAAACCTTGTTTTAACATCTCTTTCACTGTCAGGTGATTCTTTTTCTTCCTACAAAGAAAAGCAAGAGCGACAGAATCATTAATTCTGCATTATGGCAAATATTTACTGAGCAACTGCTAGGTCCCCTTGTCCTGCAAGTCACAATGGAGACCCAAAGAATATTTGTGCCACGGTCCCCACTGCTTGGACTTGGAGTGGGCCAAGTTTTATCTTAACTTCAAAGTCCCTTGAGGACAGAATTATGTCTTTTCTGTCTTTATAGTCCTCAGAATGCCTGGCATAGCTGATGCTCAATGAATATGTGCTGAGAGAATGAATGGTGAATGAATAAATGAAAGAATGAGTAGGACAATTTATGTATTTTCATTTTACAAATATTTACTGAGAACCTCCTCTGGGCTGGTTCTGGAACATTCAGAACAAGATCCATGCTTTGTCTGCAAAAATATAACTAAGAATGCAGTGTAAAAAGTTGAAATTCAGGTTCAAATGCCTTCCCAGGGTGCTGAATAATGCAGGAAACCTCCATTCCCTGCTCTACTTTTGGACAGACAGTTCTAGCAAAATAATTGAATTATCTTTCCAGATTACCTAAAATCATTTGCCACACTGGGAAGATACCACCCTAGCTCTAACTCCCAGCTCCAGGAAAGCAGTTGAAATTTTGGCCCTGTGAGATTCACATGCATCTTGGGTCTCCAGGGTGGTCTGTGACTGAGGCCCCTGACAGCTCTTCTCCGTGCCCACCTGCTGCTGCCGCTGCTTCTCCAAGAGGGCTGCCAGCTCCTCTTGAGTTGATGCTAGCTGGGCCTGCAGGTCTCTTACCACCTCCTCCATAGACTGTATCTTCTTTTTGTCTGTGGGGTCTGTGCAAACAGAGGATGACCAGCTTAGGTGAAAAAGACAGTGGAGTGTAGTTCCTCGCCTAGGTCATCAATCACACACTTCAGTCTGAGACCAGCTTTGCCACTCACATTGTATGTTGACTTTGGGCAAATTACTTACCCTCTCTGACCCTCAGTTTCCCCACACTGGAAAATGGACTTAATAAACACACCTAACTCAGAGGGTTGTTGTGATGAAATGTGATCATGCAAAGTTCTTAACATAGTGCCTGGCATGATGCTTAATGAATGTGAACTATTATTGTCATTTAAAGTTACTCTTTTGACAGTACTGACAAAGGGAGATGCGAAGGCAAAATTACTAGAGTAATAGAAGCAGAATACCAAATAGTGTGTACACACTGGTTATTAATACAAAGAACATATCCATGTATCCTGACAGCAATCAGAGAGGAATTTAAAGTAATATAAATAATTGTAATTTTGAGTTCACTTTTTTCAATATAATATAAACATACAGTTTTAAATTTCAAGTGAAGAAAAGAAACCATGCATTATGAATGAACATTTTAGCCAAGGTGGCTTTAAGCGTATACTTGAAATTTTTTAAGTTAAAAAAGAGATTCAGAATGAATTATAAAGGAACTAAACCACATCCTGTAAAGCAGTAGGGGTTAAGGGTTAAGGAAACAGTCATCAATTGTACATTTGTTGCTTTTTAAAGTATATTAAGTAATTATTCAATAGATGACACTATTATTAAAACTCTAAGTTTTTCTTTGAAGAGAGATATGGCTTTTCTCAGACTGAACTTTTTGGAAACAAGCAATTTTTAGATGCAATAGAAATTGACTTGGCTTAATAAGTGATCTGAGGTGAGTGTAGAATAGAAGAACTGAGAAACCAATAAAAAGCTCATCGACGTTAATGTAGCAACTTGCCTTAGGAATATATTTTCCCTCCCCTTACAGCACTTTACATTAAGGAAATTACAAGGAATATGCACAAAGATGTACATACAAGAATGCTAATTATCATGTGATTTGTAACAGGGATATTTTTGAGAAACCCATATGAATTATGAAATACTTCAGTTGTGAAATAAATCATGATAGCCATTTGATGAGATATTATTCAGCCATTAACAATCATGTTTACAAAGATGATGTAATGACATTGAAAAATGTGATACATTCTTAATTGAAAATAAGCAATAGTAAATACTACATACTGTATAATTATATATGTGGACAGAAAAATAATAGAGAATATACCAAAATATTAACTGTAGATATAGTGTCCATGATTTTTATTTTCTCTTTTCTACCTTCATATGTTTAAATTTTCTATATTTATGGCATTTTGTTCAATTTCCTGACTGTGATAAAATACATGTAACATAAAATTTACTATCAAAACCATTTTAAGTGTACAGCTCAGTGGTATTACATATTCACAATGCAGTGCTACCATCACACCATCCGTCCCCATTACTCAGTTCATCTTCTAAAACAGAAACTCTATACAGATTTAACAATGACTTCTTGTTCTCCCTCCCACCAGCCCATGACAACCACCGTTTTAATTTCTGTCCCTATGAATTTGACTACACTAATACCTCATGTAAGTAAAATCATTACAGTATTTGTCCTTTTGTGACTGACTTGGTTCACTTAGCATAGTGTCCTCAAGGGTCATCCATGTTGTAGCATATGTCAGAATTTTCTTTCTTTCTTAGGCTGAATAATATTTCACTGTGTATATACACCATTTTGTTGATCCATTCATCTTTCAATTGACATGTGGGTTGCTTCCATTTCTTAGCTACTGTATACAATGTTGCTATAAAGATGGGTTACACAAATATTCTTTAAAAAATATTTCTATCAGAAAAAAATATTTAAGAAGTGGAAAATGTTTTTCTTTAGCAGCCTCCAATGCAAAACCAGGAATTACATATATAACCAATGCATAATAACTCCGTAAATGCTGCTGTTTTAAAATTCTAAGTCTATACTTTGAAAAGGAAATTAAAACAAGGGAAAACTTTTTAAAGTTTTATTGTGGGATTTTTATATTTATATTTTTTATGTCCATATTTTATGTTTTAACAGCTATTTCTTATTAAACCTAAAAAACTGGATATAAAGCATGCAAATCTCTCCAAGGGGAAAACATATAGCTTTGCCATTCATTTTGGAATTTGAAATGGCAAAATTAAAAGTGATTATGTCATAATAAGCTTATGTACATAATAAAGTCAAAGAACTGGTCTGACAGCTCATTAACCCCATTTAAGCTCATTCATACTTAGCATCAGAGAACAGCAGATTTGCAGAAGGCTGGGAGGGAAGGACCCTTCAAATTCATTCAGTCTAACTGCCCCATTCATAAGGAAAGCCACTGAGATTCAGAGAGGGAAGCACTGACCATAGTCATATAATTGAAAGGGACAAAACTAAGACTGGAACCTACCCGTGTGACTTCCAGCTCTTTTTCTCTACACACATGGTCAGAAACCCTCCCAACCCCATGTGTGGTCTCCCGTGATGGACGGTGGGATCATCTCATTTTCTAGTATATAATGAGGTTCTGAGGGCAGCTTAGGTCATGTATATGCTCCCACCCACTGAATTCCAGTCAAGGTCCTTCCACTGTCCCAGAAGGGCCACCTGGACTCACCACCTTCTGCTGTGCCGTCATGCCTGCGTTGAAGGTGTCTCCAGAGAAAAGAAGCACCCACGAATGTCTTCTCACACAGATGGCACTACACAGAGAAGAAGTAGTGGGAAATGCAGGATTAAGTCATCTGAGTCTGCCTTGTATTCTCTCTATATCAAAATTCCCATTACCTTGGAATTCCTGGGCTGCATCAGACACACAAAAAAAATTCATTTGCTGAGTAAGGAACTGATGTCAACCCCCCAAATATATATACTGAGTTTTAAACCACTGCCAATATTCTAGAGCACTGTGAACACTGTGTAGGTATTTGCAGATACTAAGAAATTTGTGTTGGTTTTTTTATGGTATGATGATGATGATATTGTGTGTATGTTTAAAAGTGGGGATCCTTGCCTTTTAGAGATATATACTGAGATGTTTACAGATAAAATCATGTAACTGCTATACTTCAAAAACATTTCAGGGGGGGGAAAGTGAGTAGGGCAATAAATGCAACAACATTGGCCCTGAGTTGATGTTGGGCTCAGCAGAGTGCAGATTAAGGTTCATTATGCTGCTCTCTATTGTTGTATATGTTTGAAATTTTCCATAATCCAAAGTTTTTGAAAAGATAGCAATGACCAGGTAGGTCCCACCCCAGGGTTGATAACCACCGGAGCAAGGATAGCTAATAATAGCATCTCTAAT
The DNA here is from genome assembly GCF_987537825.1 of Furipterus horrens. Lineage (NCBI taxonomy): Eukaryota > Metazoa > Chordata > Mammalia > Chiroptera > Furipteridae > Furipterus > Furipterus horrens. Next base: position 110,627,982 of record NW_028327177.1, on the reverse strand, counting down.
TCCACCTCACTTTCCTCAAGTATTTCAGACACTGCCAATCTACTGTCCCATCTTTTCACTTTAAAACTTCAAAATTCTTCCAACACTGCTTTGCAGGCTGCCGTTACCATGCAACAGAGTCGGGGAAAGATTGTTTGGAGTCTTTACACGAGGGCAGATGTGACTGAAATGGCCAGTTGTCTCCCAGAACCCATTTTCCTTTCTCCTTAGCGATGGAAAGCTTGGTTTCTAGCTGGTCATCAATCTGACGAGAGTAAACACTGTATGTCCCCTTCCTCCCTTGCAACCAGGTGCGGCCATGGGACTAAATCTAGTTCAATGATATGTAAGCAGAACTGCTATATGCAGCTTCTAGGAGGGGTCATTAAAGGAAGAGACATGACATTCCTTCCCTTTGCCCCCTCCTGCTGAACTGAATGTGGGCTTGAGAGTTGGAGTTTAGGCAGCTATCCTGAATCACGAGGCAGAAGTCACATGACGAGGCTGGCAGAGAAACACAGACAGAACTGGGTACATGGTGGTAGTGGCCTTACATACCAGCACCACAGTGCTCACCTCTAGACTGTGTTCACAGGAGGGGAAAACAAACTTAGATCTGTTTCATGCAATTACGATTTGAGGTTTTCTGTCACCCAAGTCAAACTTAGCCAACACACACCACCTGGACTGACAGACTGCCCACTCTGGAGTCCTAAAATAACACAAATGAGTTTCTAGTTGTCAAAAGCAATATGAGGTGGGTGGGGAGGGGAATATTTTATAAAGTATCTTATGCCAAATTGCAAGTCCTTCCCCTCACCTCACCCTTACCTGCTTCCCCATTCCCACATTAAGCAGCAGACACAAAAACCAGCACCTGAAGTTGGACAGCTGCCACTGCCTTTGACTAAAATCCACACTCTTCTACAATGTTTAAGGCCATCGTGACCTGGCTCTGCTAGCCTCTCCTGCCACATCTTTCACCAGTCTCCTGCCCAGGCCCCACCTCAGGCAGTCCAAAGTCATTACCCTGAGCACCCTTCTCACATCAGTGCCTCTGCCTGTAACATTCCTTTACAGAATTGTGCTCAACATTCAAGGCTTGTTTAAGCACCACCTCAGGAAGACTTCTCTCCACACTCTGTGCTCCCACAGCTTTTCAGCCATTTATCTTAACACTTTCTCCGCTTACAAAGGACATCTATTCATTTCTGTCAGTACAGTAGCCATCCCTTCTTCCTCTGATAAGAGCACCTCAGCTTTCTTCTGGGGAATTACCCTTCCTTTACTCTCAAGCCATGGGCTTCAGTCTACCCCAGCCCCATGAAACATGTAACCTAAACCAAAGCCAGTCAGAGTCCTGCTTTCCCAGGGCCCTGTGACTGGTTCAGACACAGGAGACAGTGAAATACTAGCCGGGGTGCTGGGACCAGTGTAGGCTGTCTGTCATGCCAGCCTTAAATCTTGAAAAATGAGAAATTGGCATTATTATGACCCAGCTTGATACCACAGGAACAGGATCTTCCTCAGAACGGAATCCACATGAGGAAGAATTGCCAGGTGCTTCAGAGAAAGAAACTAGATTCTGGTGCCATCTTGTTCCTGGGGCAAAGCCACACTTTTGTGCCACCGTACCCTGGACTTTTCAGTTAAATCAACCAATAAAGTCCTTATTGGCCTAACCCAGGTTAGAGTGTTGTTCTGTCACTACTGAAATGGTTCTCACCCTTGTATCATAATTAACATTACATCAATTATATCAATTACCATTCTACTGAAATGATTCTTTCTGTCCCACCTGCCTTCAAACTATGAATTTCTTGAAATCTGTTCCACCACGATTTGTGAATATATCCTCAGTGCTGGCACCAGACCTGGCCACCGTGATAATTTATTACAGGGCAACTGTCCCCAAACCACACTTTCCTTGAAAATACATGCAAATGCTCAAATGCCACTCTGTCTAATAAACTGTCATTTGGTTAAATAATGGCGATCCTTTCCCAGAATGGGCCTGACTCTACCAGTCTCTTGCCACACACTGATCTCACACACACACTCACACACACACACACACACACACTTCTTACATACACCATTACACAGCACTCTACATGCACACGCAAAGCCCTCATGCATACACATATACATACACACCCTCCACAAATACACGCACCCTTACATATATATGCACCCTCACTCATTCACACACACCATAAATATATCTTTATATGCACACTTCTATATATTCACAAGCACACATTACACACCACACACTACACATACATACCACACACAAATATACCCTCCAAACATTCACATACACATATTAGACACACATATTTACACCTTCCATAAGCATGTACACACCCTCAATACATTCAGACATGCACTAGACACAGCCTCTCCATAAACACACACAGTGTGCACACACATACTTCATACATATATCTTCCACACCTATATAATCTACACACACACAGAATAGATAGAACCTGATTCGACACTCAGACCCTCTGGCCATGAGCAGCATCTCTAAAATCTGCTCCTAACCAATGACTGTGGCCCACAGCAGCCTCAGGACCCAGAGGATGGTGTTGCCCAGATCGCACAGTGGCTGCTCACCCAGGCCTCCCACTCCACTTGTCATGTTGATATGCCTTACCAAGTAGAGGGTCTCGCCACCTGTCCGCTGGAGCATCTTCTGCAAGTCGCTGATCATCTTGCGACGCCGGTGACTTTCCTCCCGCACACTCTTGAGCTCTTCAGCCAGGCCGGCCAGCTTCTGCTGATCATGCTCCTGCTGGCTCCGTTTGGCCTGCAGCTGTGCCTCCAGCTCGGAAACTCTGGTAGCCAGACATTCCTGGCCATTCAGCAGGTACTCAATGCTGAGCTGCGCCAGGCGCAGTACATTGAGCAGTGCCTTGTCCAAAGGCTGGCTACACTGGGTGCATACCTGCTCGTCCAGGTTCCCAAAGGTGATGTCAGCGAGGTTCTCCTGCAAGGTGGCCACATCCAGCTCCCGTGCCACACGGTCCACATCCAGGACACTCATGCGCCTCCAGTTGATTTGCCTGTTGCGTGGCTGGAACTTGAGGGGAGGGACTGTGTGGGTCCCAAAGATGGGACGAAAGTTGTGCTGAGCAGTAACAGCAATATTTTCCATATTGAGAGAATCCCTGGGCTGACCACCTAGCGGGGCTGCCGCCGAGGCCACAGCAGCCAGCAAAGGAGCTAAGTTAGGGCCTGAAAAATGAAAAGAGTCCAAGTTGGGCAAGGTACGTGGGCTGCATGTACCAGACACCTGGCCATCAGAGCTTAAGTGAAGTGAGGTAAGGGATCTGAGCAACAGCTGCAGTGTGCATGCTATGCACTCACATGGCCAGAGCCATGAAAAGCATGGATGTGGGTTTTACATTCTCTCATCCACAGAGTCAGATCTTCAGCCCTGAGTAAGTCCCTTCACATTTTTAAGACTTCTAGGTATATTGGGACTTATGGGGTTCATTTTGCAGATTTGTGGTTAAGAATGAGGTAGGTGAAGCACTCAGCCTAGTGCCTGGCACATAGTAGGTCCTCTGTAAATTCCCCCTGCCCAAGTCCACTGCCAGAGGTCTTCACTGGGGAAAACTGTTAATTGTATAAGTTGGCCTTTTGCAAGCCTACACAGACCTCAGGATAAAGTTCTACAACTTGTTATGGATGGCAGAATCACCTAATGTCTACCACTCTCTCCCCCAACCCCCACCCCACCTCTCCTCTAATTACAAGATCATAGTGGACAGGACTAGGCTGCATTTCCCAGTTTCCCTGGCTGTGAGGTGTGATCATATGACTATGTTCTCTCTAGGGCGGGTGTAAGTGAAATGATGTCCACCACTGCTAGAATAGGGAAGGAGGGGGTGCTTAAGACAGTGGTCGTGTCTCTGCACTCAGACTGTCCTCGATCCACAGTGGTCTCTTTTTTCTCAAACCCAATGGTTTGGTGAAAAGAGCTCCTTTCATTTTTTGTCAAAGACGCCGATTCTAATCTCTGCTTTCTTGGTAGACATGGAAATTGTTCTCTCTCTTTGAAAAGTAATTTGGCAAGAGCAACAGGAATTTTAACTCAACATTTTACTACAGATAAACTTGTGTGTAAAGGTGCTTGTGCAAAAATTGTTATTCTAGTGTTGTTTGTGATAACAAAATATAATAAAAAGTACACAAAAGCCAAGTACAAAGTATGATAGAGAACACAAACGGTATCTCTATACAATGAAATACTATGCCTCTCTTGATGAGAGTAAGGCAGCTCTACATGTACTGACAGGGACTAACAGTAGTATGTATGTATGTGCTTATATATGTGTGTGTATATGTGTATATACATATATATATACTTGTTTCTGTTTAAATGATACATTAATGTAATTATATTTCACAACTTACAAAAATAAGAGATGTATATCTCACTTATATCTCTATATGAATATATAGAGATATATTTGAATTAGATGTAAATATAGATATCACAAAAGAATGGTTGTCTATTTGGGAAGCAGTGAGTGGAAATGTGAAATGAGGATAAATAAATGAATAGATGGATGGCCCATAGATAGGAGATGGGTAAATAATTAGACAAATAAACAGATACAGAGATAGATAGACAAGCCTTACACAGACCAATGATGATTATATATATAAATGATTCATATTTACCATTCATATATAATCAAAATTAAGTTAAATATATGAAGTTATGATTCATATATATTATCTTATAAGCATAAACTATTTCTAGAAAAACAGACAAATCATTACCTCTGGACACAAGAATGGAAGTTAGGGGACTTTTATTTTCCACTTTCTATCTCTCTATACTTTTTAAAGTTGTATGCATCATCTATTACTTTTCTAGTTTTTAAGGGAAAAAAATTTTTTCTGCCGTTGAGGAACTTAGAATCTGGAGCAAGAAGAAGTACCTCTGATTATCCTTAAGTGCTTTCCAGATTATGTGATTTAGACTTTTAAGTGCAATATAAAGAGAAGAGAAAGATCACTGATATCATGAGGCAGAAAGGCCTTGAAGAAATAGTAGAGGTGAGTTTGCAAAGAGGGGAAGGCCCTCCAGGAAATGTCCTGACCTCCCTAAGCTTCTGTCTCCATTTGGGAAAGGGGATGATAAGCCTGCCCTACCTGTCCCCAGGGTGCTGTGGGGACTGAGGACAGGCAAAGCGAATGCACTCAGTACTAATACCAGCTGCAGGCGGGGAGTGCCAGCTTCTGTGCCAGATACCAACCCTAAATGCCAACCTACGAACAGCTATTACTATTCCCATTTTACAGATAAGGAAATAGATTTCTAGAGAGGTTAAGTGGTTCTCCCCAGGTAGTAAAACCAGAATTGAAGGAAGTTAAGAGATACATCTGCATCCAAAGCTTGTGGACTTTGAAACACTCAACACGATTCTTGAAACCATTTGTTCTAAAAATTTGTTTGATAACATCGCCACTCCTTAGCCCTCAAACTCGTTCATTCAGTCACTCACTCTCCCTGCATTTATTATAGCATGCCTTCTTAGGCCAATCCCAGTGCCAAGCTATTGAGGTATATTAACCACACACCTGCCCCGCACCAGGAGCTCAGCGTGCCTCCTTGTTTCGTCTTTCCGGCGGCAGCCCCGTTGGCTCAGCAGCACCAGGCGCGCCGCGCCCCGCTTCCATTTGGGGCTTGGAGCCCTGCTGCCATTTCCTCCACGTCTGGGTTTTGCGTCGCTGTCTACACTTCCATATCTCTCGGATATTTGTTTATAGACACTGTTTTTAAGTGCTTTATTAAGAAAATTCATGTAATCTGCCCAACACCCATCGAGGAGGGACTGTTATTTTCTAAGCCACACAGAAGGAAAGAACTTGCCCCAGGGACAGAAGGCAGGATCCAAGCCCGGGGAGCCTGGTTACAGAATTTGAGCTCCTGGCCACTAAGCCACGCCGCCTCTTGGTATAGATAGCCCTTTGCCACATCCTTCTGCTCCCACTAAGGTGAGCGCATGCTTCAAGGCCTTGCTTATACGTGATCGCCATCATAGGTCCCTCCCAGACCCACGGTCAGCATGTCCTGCCCCTCGCCTGGGCTGCCAGAGCGCAGCAGATACACTCCTTGGTCGCCCTCATCACATTTGTGTCTGCGCTGAGGTGGCTGTACCGCGTTCACCCATCCATCCCATCAACAAATGATTCCTGAGCCCCGACTGACTGCCAGATACCGTGATGGATACTCAGGATTGATGGTGACCTAGGCAACAGTCCCTGCCATTGTTAACAGAAATAATTAGTTAGCAGTTCTAGAACTGTGTGCTCCACACAGAGAGATACAAAGCTTTACAGGTATTATCCCATTTAATCGGCGCACCAACCCTAAGTATGTTACAGAAACAGGGGAGTCCAAAAATCCCTGGAGTTTGCAGCTGGGGGATGGGGAGGAGGAAGCAGCTTTCAGAATGCCTCCACACGCCTGAGGCTGGTGGCTGGTGTCTTTCATTATGCAAAATTGCTTGGATGCTTCCAAGGCCTCAGGTGGATGGGAGGAGTCTTGAGCCAGGGGACAGTATGGAAAGCACACAGAGCCTACGTGGGGTTCTGTGAGTGGTCAGAACTGTTGGCAGCACCCACTGCGTCAGAGGACGCAGTCAGGGATATATAGGCAACTGCGAACACTTTAGGGGGAGGGCGCGCTCTGGGGCTGTCTCCCTCGCTGGCGGGTGTTTGCAGGGGTGCTCTGGAGAAGGAGAGGAGAGCCACACGGTTTACAGAAAGAAGACAGTTTGCAAGAAGGCTGAGAATCCCGGTGGTTTTGTATTGAGAGCTGAAGGGCACCACAGCACAGAAAGGACCTCCCCAATCAGATTGAATGATTGGCAGCCGCTGGTAAAGCTGAACTGTGTTTGGGAAGTAGGGAAACGGTGTTTCTGACCTTCCTCAAACTGGCTAGGTTTGGTAGGGGGGAGGCAAGGATATGTTTAACTGTTAAATAAACAATTTTCTTTTCACTCAACTGAAGTATTAAGAGTTGTAATTCTGGCGGCGGGCAATCGGACCCCTAACTAAAGCGCCCGTGGGTTTGTTTTCAATTAGAGCAGCCCAGGGGTTCTGTAACAAGTACACTGAGGGAGAAACTGAAAGGCAAACAAAGGAGATAAATTACTTTTCCACAATCACACCACTAGTAAGTGGTGTCTGGCTACAGAGTTTGTTCTCCAGGAAGGTGGAAAAATACATAAAGATTACCACACAAAGTGGTGCCAAGGTAGGAGATAGGACAGGGTGCTGTGGAAAAACCAAGAGGGGCCATACCTGGCATTTCTGCCCCATTTCTTCCCCCACCGCACCTCTGACTGCTCCAGCTGAGAGCTCCACAAGGGCTGAGACCTTAGCTCATATACACCTGCTGGGTTCCAGCCCCTGGCACATTACCTGCAGCCCAGACTGCTATTAAACTAGAACAAAATTATCAAAATCTTAGACTGTCTGCCTTAAAATTGTATATTCTTGGGGCCTCGGGGAAATGAGGCTATGGACCAACAAGAATTAGGATAAAGAGTAAGAGTGGAGCTAGGAGTCCTTAATTTGGGCTCCTCCGAGTCAAAGGCTACTCACACTTAGCAAAACGACTGATTTGTTGACCATATATGTCCATAGCTTAATCCAACCGGCCACTAATGAAAGCTCAGGAGCCTTTGTGGGTGGGCTCAGGCTCACCAGTGAGAAACCCCATGCCCACCCTGACTGTCACAATGTGACCTCAGTGATCTAGCTTGCCTCCTGAGCAGCCCTAAATCCCTCACGTTGACACTCTGGGCACTCCCTAAAACTGATGGCAGCAGCCCCACTCCCAGTTATACAGCCCCCAAAGTATCACTCTTGTCTTCCACTGAAATCCCAAGAGTCCAACTCTCAGTAGTCCTAAAGCTCTGAAATCAAAGGGTGAGCAGAATCTGAGGGATTGGGGCTTGTGATGATGACAGGAGCCATCATTTGTTATGTATCTATGTGCCGGGCACTGTGCCAGCCATTATGAGTACTATTTCTAGCCATCATACAGCTTTGTAAGTAGCTGTGATTTGCCTCAACTGAAAAATGGAAAAACTGAGACTCAAAAAGCTAAGGGACCTTCCCCAAATCACTCAGCTACTAAGTAATGAAGCGAAGCTTCAAATCAAGTTCTGTCCGACTCCAAAGCTTTTGGAGTATGCCATACTACCTCCCAATGACGATGGTGGTGATATATAAGTTATTTCTCATTATGGAAGTTACAGTACCTGATATTTCTGCAAGGACTGAAAGCTTACAGCGAATCACAACACAGTAAACGCCGGAGACCTTAAATTCTCCCTGGGTCTCCACAGACTCAACTCCACAGCTTGAGTCCTGAAGACAAAGTAAAGGAGAATGTTTCCTGTTACCTGGAAACCACATCCCCTGTGGGGGAGGGGTGGAACACCTAGTCTCTCCAGATGGAATCAGCAAGGGATTCTTTCTCCCACATCTAGGAATAGGAGCACAGGCAGAAATGACTGTCAGAAAAGCTGAAGCTTTCTTAAGCATCTCTAGATGTTTTGATGGGACCCCAGGAAACATCCCAATCCGAGACCCATGTCATGAATTAGTGGGACCCAAAAGAATGGTATTTATGCTAGCATTTCAAAACTCGCTTCCTTGTTTAAAAGATTGTTTCTACCTGGGCCAATCCCACAGCCAAGGAAGGGAGCCCTTGCTTCGCACATTCCCAGCGATGGGGAGGTGGTGGGGTGCTCCACTGTACAAGGCAGCAGCAATCCCACTGGGAAACAATTCCGGGAGGCTTTATAGTTTTTCTGAAACCCACCCACCAACTTCCACAAAACTGATCAAAGAGCCGATTTTTTTTTAAGTATATTTTATTGATTATATTGTTACAATAGTTCCAATTTTTTTTTTCCCCTTTGCTCCCCTCCGCCCAGCACCCCCCTTCCCCAACAATCCCCTCTCCAAGTCCATGCCCATGGGTCGTACATACAAGCTCTCCCGCCTCACCCTTTCATATATTCTTCTTCTTCTTTTTTTTGAATTAATTAATTAATTAGTTAAATATTTTAACAATAAAAAATAACAATTCCTCCCTCTCAGACTTAAGACCCTTTACAATCTTATAAAGGACAATGGATGAAGGTCTCGAGCTCCTCTAGCTGCTTCAAGCTGGACATGGTCGTCGTCCTACCTACCCTTGGGTCAAGAAATCCCTAATAAGAGTGGGGATGTGGAGGGGAGGGTGGCCTTCCCACAAGGGGAAGGATCGTGCAGACTCCAGGTTGGTTGGCTGTCTCTGGACAACGGCATGCTTGGTTTGACAGGCTGGCATCCTTGTTGTATTCTGGGGGCAACAGGGTTAAAGGACATCATTTAATCCGTAACCACTAGATGACAAAAGACAGGTATTAATTTTTCAATGTCCCACATTAGGGAAAAGAAGGGCTTCTTTGGAGGAAGGTGTGCCAGGTACATCTCACCTGTCCAAAACCCTTTTGCCCATTATACTTATTTTGGACTGAGGGAAATATTTTAGGTTTCCCCCATCTCAGGCCTCTGGGCTTTTTCTGTCCAAGCCATTAGGATAGAAAAGAGAAACCAGTTTTAAAGTGAAGCCCACAGACCACCCCGTTCTTCACCAACCCAGCCACTTAGTTCAGCCAAACCATTGAGTGTCAGGAGGCAGCAATGCAGACAGGATTAAGTGAGGCCTATGCATACAGATAATCACTCAGGTAATGAGATTGTAGGCTTATGCCCCAAAGAGCCGATTTTTAAATGAAATTCTGGCTGATTTTAAAATATATATCGGTACCCCCCGCGGGGGCATCTGGAGCAGTTAGTGTTTAGCCACCCGCAGCACCAATCACCGGAACTGCAAGGACGCTCTCCACCCACGCCGATCCCGGGCCTAATTCCTGGCAGTTTTCCTAAACTGCCTGCCTGCTTCACCTAAGTGTTCTCAGACCCAAGAGAGTAGGCGGAGTTCGCCGACGTACTGGCTTCCCTTCTCAGCCCGGCCCCGCCTCCAGGCTCACTCAACCACACTCAGCAGCACCCAATGGCCTCCAAATGCCCCAGGCCGTTGTCAGAATCCACCTGCCTGCTCGGGGTGGGATGCTTCCCCAGCCTCGGGAACCCCGCACCCTCGAGGGCGGGAACAGAGCCACCTAGCCACATCATTGCTGCCAACTGGAGAGGGGCAAGAGAACCTCTCAGCATCAGTAGCTTGAGGCCCAGGGTCTCCAAGGGATCCAGCTTTCCAGACAGGTGCCCCACCCAACGATGAGGAGAACTGGAGCCTCTCTGGGATGAGCGATTTTTACATCTGTTAGGAGAGGGGAGGGGGGGAATGCCAAGTTTAATCTCTTAGGAAAATCCAGGATCCATGTGAGTGGCACAAAAGCAGGGACACCTGCAGCCTCTTGGGCAGACAGCCCACCCATCACCCCTAAACTAAAGGGACCCTCCTGGTTTCTGATCTGGCCCCACTCTAGTCCTTTGGGTGAGTCTCAGGCTTGGTCAGTTGTCAACTACTCCCCCCACCCCCAACCCCTCAACCTGCTGGCTTGTCCTGTGCATCTCGCTGTGAAGTCAGAACCAAAGAATGCTTTCTCTCCTGATGCCAGTCCCTGATCCCGCCCCATAGCCAGCCCTGGCTTCACGGAGACATTTTTGGGAAAATTGTGAAGACCTTTCTTTCACCCAGCCTCCATCTGCCAAGCTGTGTATCTTGGGGTGCCAGAGCAAAATCCTGTGGGAACAGAAGTTGGCAAGGATGTGGAGAAATTGGAAGCCTGTGCATTGCTGATGGGACTAAAAAATGGTACAGCTGCTGTGGAACAGAGAATGGTGATTCCTCAAAAAATTAAACATAGAATTGCTATGTGCTCTAGCAGGTCCACTTCTGGGTATATATTCAAAAGAATTGAGAGCAGAAACTCAAGTATTTGCACATACAAGTTTATAGCAGCATTATTCACAATCGTCAAAACGTGAAAGCAACCCGAGTGTCCGTCAACCTATGAATGGATTAAAAAATGTGGTACATACATACAAAAGAATATCATTTAGCTTTAAAAGGGAAGGGAATTCTGATACATGCTCCATGAACCTTAAAAATATTATGCTAAGTGAAATAAGCCAGTCACAAAAGGAAAATATAACATGGTTTCACTTATACATCATACTTAAAATAGTCAAATTCATAGATATATTCCAGAAACTACAATAGCAGTTACCAGGGCTGAGAGACAGGTGGGTAGGGAGTGGGGAGTTAGTGTTTAGTGGGTACAGAATTTCACTTTGGGATGATGAAAAATTGCTAGAGGTGGGTAGTGGTGTTGGTGGCACAACAGTGTGAATGTATTTAATGTCACTGAATTACACACTTTAAAATGGTTAACATGGCAAATATTATAGTGTGTATATTTTATCACAATTTTTTTAAATGTTTTTGTTCAAAATGTTATTGGGACAGGGACCAGGACCAAGTAGGAAAGTCTGTGAGCATCTTCTCTGATGGGGAGTCCAGTTCCTCCTCTTCCCCTGGTCAGGGCACGCTTTTTTCTCCAGGGATTCCTACTGTGCACTGCAGGGGAGGGAAGAGCCTGGGCTTTGGACTCAAAGATTCATTTACATTCCACATTCCCAAGCTGTGTAACCCTAGGAAAGTCACTTAACCTCTCTGTAAAGTGGGAAAAAGAAATTCTACTGTGCAGGGTCATTATGAGAACAAACTTAGCTAAAGCATCTCTCGGCTCAGCCCAGGGTCGGGCAGTCAGCGAGTGTCCTCCATGTTCAGTCCAGTGTGAAATCTGTGGGGAGCATTTGCTTCACAGCTCTCTTCCCAGTGTGTCCCTGAAGTGTGTGGAAAGTAGCTGTGAGGTACCTGTTTGTGTTTGCATTTCCACCAGGCTCAACTTCCCCGTGTGTAAATGGGGTGCCCTCCTTTCGCAGGGCTGCCGTGAGAAAGTGGATTTGACACGCACCCCAATCTACCTGGTCGGTAAGGACAAAAGCTAACGAACGACTCCAGCCTCAGCTGATGCAGACCTGCCGTGCACTAAGCCCAGGGCTTCTGGAGTGCTGCTGTGTGCCAGGCTCTGTTCCAGGTCCCGAGGAGACCAAGAGTTGATAGAGGACTTGATCAATTTGCCCTGGAAAGCTGTCATCCTCTATGGTGCCACCTCTGCCACAGCAAACACAAGATTTGGTGGCACAAGGGTCAGTTCCTCACACAGAATCAGTCCAGAGGTCTTTGGGACTGCACCATTTCAGACAGAGGAAACTAATCGTAACTAACATGTGGGTGAGACCCCATTCCCCTGGGGAAAGTGGTGATCAAGGGAAAGTGTGGTGCTCCAGGCCATGCTTAGTTGGAGGATGTAGCCAACCAGCGTTGGCTCTATTTGTTCCCTGGACCCAGCTCTCCAGTCGCCAGCCCCTCTGGGCCTTGAATCAGGTCCCTGTAGGTCCTGGGACAGTGCTTGCGGTAGAGATTCTCCACCAGCGTGTTGCTGCCTCTAACCACAACCCTCCCTTCCTGGTTCATGTGGTTCCACAGATGCAGGGCATAGGAGTCACTGAAGCTTGGGTCTGTGGCCCAGACTTCATAGTATTGCCTCCACTCTGGATAGGAGATGGGGTAAAATCTTTGGGGGTGTAGAAAGGACAAGTTCAAACACCTGAAGTCGCTCACCTCCTGAAAGTCTTCAAGTTTGCACCACAGTCTCAACATCCTCGTCATCAAATCTGGTCCCTGGTTGCCCCAAACGTGTGAGTTGTAATGTTCAACGAAGTTTTCCATGCACTCCCACAGGAAGGCGTGCCGGGGAAGGAACCCAAACACCCCATTACTAGCGTACTGAGAAGCCTGTGCAGCCAGAAAGTTCTCCTCGGGGATGGGCCTGATGGAGATGACGTCAGTGTCCATGTAGATGCCCCCGTACTTCCAGATGATGGCCAGGCGGGACGCATCCGAGCTGACGTGCAGCCAGTTGCTCTCTGCACTGGCATTGATCTGCAGGAGCAGGTGAGAATCAGGTCCCAGCAGCAGCGAAGGAGGGCGGGGCGTCACAGCAGGAGGCCAGGCCCGGGGCAGCTGGGGAGGGACCCGCAAGCCAGCTTCCCAAAACTCTATTTGCCAGAAGCCCAGTTTTTTCAATTTACCAAACTTACCTCCTCCACCTCCAAAGTTGCCTTTAAGTAAACAGTTGACAGCAGTCAGTATCCATGGGAAGACTTCAGTGGCTTTTAAAGATTTCATGACATTGTTTTTTAAAAAACTAAAGCAATGGAAAGGCAAAGTAGAACCCCGAAAGGATGTCACAAAAAATTCTATGAGTCATTGTATCTACAAATATGAAACCATGAAGGAAGAGTTTTTTTAAGTCCTAAAAATGCTAAAAACCGACACAGGAAAAGATGAAGTACAAAGCTATAGAAAAAATCAATATGTGTGCTATTTGAAAAATTGGCAAAAGAACCATAAAATGCATGTATGTGTCTATGTTTTCATTCACCAATTAATTCCTTTAATATTTAATGAGGGCCTGCTTACTATGTGCCAAGCTCTGTGACAGCTGCTAAAGATTCACCAATGAACGAAGACAAAAAACTCCACTGGGGGACAGACAATAAACTAAGAACCATGTATGTTGGGTGTTCGTAAGGACTATGAAGGAAAAAAACTGGGTGGGGGGGGCTACGAAGGGGGCAGGATAGAGAACAATTGGCTTTGACAAACAACGAGGGAGTAGGCAGAGGGAGGGGGGAGGGGGGAGGGGGCCTGGTATACGGTGATGGAAGAGGGTTTGACTGTAGGTGGTGGGCACACAGTGCAACGTACAGATCTAGTATCATAGAGATGTATGCTTGGAACCTCTTTACCAATGTCACCCCAATACATTTAATTTGTTAAATATCCAAATGAAGCAGATTAAGACTTTGCAGAAATCTTCAACAGTTGTTCATGTCATCATATTATATATAATTGCTAAAGACCTTGTAAATAATAATAGCTAAAATTTACCAAAAACTATCCTAAGTTTTTTAATAATCTACACAAATTATCAAAGATTGGTATGATTATCCCCATTTTTCAAGTGAAAAACTTCTTAAAAGAGTCAAGAAGTTCAGTAATTTGTCCAAAGTCAGAGAGACAGAAGTTGAATTTGAACCCAGGCAATCTGACTCCATTTATCTACTTAATTTTTAAAAATTGTTTTGGTAAAAAAATGTGTTGATTATTTGGTAAATTGGTGATTGCTAGTGAACACACCCAAAGACACAGGGTATCAAAAGTGGCCCAGAACCAGAGAATGAGGACATTGAACTAATATCAGCCTAACACCCAATAGCTCCCCCAAGGGTGAGCACCAGAAAGGGGATTAGGGTTCTGGTTACTCACCTGTCCACCCCCCACAGCACTCAACCCTGGGCATCCTCAAGGGCTGCAGTTGCCAAGTCAGTGCAGCAAACCTGGTGGTCACCAGCAGCTGATGACACACTGGGTCATCCCTAACAGCTGGCCCCCAGCTACCCTGAGGTAGCCTCCCTGGGCCAGAATATGCCACACTCAGCACTCACCAAGGGTAGTGACATTCACCCTGGTATAGTGCCCAACAGGTTTAGATGGTGTAGATGCTTAAGAGCTGTGTCCCAAGGTCCACCTTGTCCCTAATACGCAACATAGCAAAGTTGAGGTGCTGCTTAGAGAAACCCAAACTGTGTTCCATGAAACGTTAGCTCTAAGAAAACATTTACATCATCCTAAAAGTGGGTTTCATGCTCAAGAAAGCTTGGAAAATGCTGTTATGAATCAAATAGTCTCTTTAGTTCAGAACTATGCAGAGCCTTTAATCTCCTCGTGTGCATGATTAGTTTGTGAGAAATGAATGTGGTATGTAGCATCTACCAAAACAATTTAAATAGAGATTTCTTTTCCCAAGGAGCAGACACAGTTTTGGTCGTATTAGTTGAGCCCAGGTGTAGGGAAGTAGTGCCCTGAGCCAGCTCGCTGCCTGGTCTTGT
Source organism: Furipterus horrens (assembly GCF_987537825.1). Lineage (NCBI taxonomy): Eukaryota > Metazoa > Chordata > Mammalia > Chiroptera > Furipteridae > Furipterus > Furipterus horrens. The sequence continues at coordinate 110,612,922 of NW_028327177.1, read as the reverse complement.
ATAGTCCTGGAGCGCCCTCTAGTGGGAGGGCACTGAGACCGCAGAGACCCAGCAGGCATGTGCCCTGCACTGGGTCCTGTTTCATTACCAGTATCTGACTGCTGTCTGTCCTGACTCTGCCCAGAGATGCACTAGTCGCCACCTATTTGTTAGGAACCTGGAGCTCACAACTGTAAGGTGAAATCTCAATCTCATGAGTTGCTCCACCTCTTCCTGATGGGTCCCTCTTTGAAATTTTGGACTCTTCAGAAGAGGAGATGGGCAAGCTGGGATCTGAAGTCACATCTTGCAGTGTGAAACTGATCAATTCCCCTAACACTCCCTCCCTCACACACATGCAGTCGTACACACAGTCCTGTCACTTAGTCTGGAAAATGTCTCCAGCTACAGCAACTAGGGGCAAGTGTGTCCTCAACCCAGGAAAGCCACCCAGGCAAATGAGGCAAGGCAGGAGTCTTCCTTTTTTATAAATAAATGCTGTAGTAGGCTGAAAAATGACCACGCAAAAGCCTTAGGTCCTGAGTTCTGGAACCTCGTGCAAAAGGGTCTTTGCAGATGTGATAAACTGAAGATGTTGGGATGGGGTGATTATCCCAATGGGTCCTAAATGCAATCACAAGTGTCTTTACATAGTGAGGTAGAGGGAGAGTTCACACACACACGGGACAAGGGGTCTGAAGATGGAGCTGAGACTGCAGTGAGGGCCCCACAGGAAGGAAACTTTCCTAGAGAACCCCTGACACCCAGGGGAATGGGTCCTGCTGGCTCCTTGCTATCCACCCGGTGGAACTGACTTGGAACTTCTGGTCTCCATGACTGTGAGGGAATTCATTTTTTTCTCTTAAGTCACCAAGTTTGTGGCATTTTGTTACACAGTCATAGCAAACTAATACAAGTACCTGCATAAATGGCCTCAATTGTGCCTCTTGGCCTGCAATACCTAAAGTATTGACTTTCTGGATCTTTACAGAGAAAAAACTTTCTGACATTTGATCTAGCCTATGATTAGAACTTAAATAGGACTTTATATGGCAAACAAATGTTATTATTTTTATGTCAATTTTTAGTTACTTAAAAAAAAAATTTTATTTATAAAATTAACATTCTCATCACTGAACTCCCTCCCAATTCATACTAAAACACCTACTATTACTGCGTGTTCTTCAGATCTTTTTCTTCTGAATAGATTGGGGAGGGGCACAGCATAACTAAAATAATTATGATTACACTACAACGTAAGAAGATTTAATTCCATGTTGTCATCTTCATAAGATGTCACAGTTAAAAGCTGCATAATGGAATCATTGAATGGTTATCCTATAACTTCCTTAAACATTACCTGATTCTGGGTCTTCATGAAAGAAATATTTAATTTAAATATCATTTTCTTATTATGTTATGTTACCAAGATAAAGATTACAAAATTCCTGAGAGTTCCAGGAGTTTCTTGATTATATCTTAATATACCCAATCTCACACAGCAGCACTACATGTGATCCTTTGTGTGTTTTCTATCTACATAATTTTCAAGTGAAATATTACCTAGTTTCCCCTTCAGATGCAAAAACAAAAAGTTTAACATGGAAAAGTTTAAAACTGACAGTAGAAAAGATATAGAAACTCATTCAGTTAAGAATAGTCCTAAAAATAACCCAGACACTAAGATCTATCTAGCTGCAAACAAAAGACAGCAAGCTAAAGGTAAGTCTAACTTAGGTCTCTCCCGATTACTTGAATCAGGGATCGACACTGTGGAAAAAAGGCCAGGCAAGGGTTAGAGGATCAGGTTCTAGCCCCATCTCTGACACTGAGTCCTTACCCTCAGTTTACGCATCTGTAAAATGAGCAGGTTGGACTCATTTTCTGTGGTTCCTCCCAACATGAGCAATTGTAAGCTTCTCTGAGCACTTACTTGAGTGTACCATGAAAACAATGGTGTGTCTTCAAACAGCGTTTTCATATCCAAAGGGAAGAGGAAAACATTGTCTATGGCTGAGAGGAGGGAAAAGGCTGGGTGAGTGGAGTTTGGAGGCAGCTGCATGGAATTGCTGAGGCCCTTCAGGAACAACACCACCGACTGCTCAGGGTAAACCTTGGCGGCCGACTCCACAGCGCAGGAGACCAGCGGGGGCGGCTCCATTCTCTCAGAGGTCTCTAGGAACACGATGCTGTGCCCCTTGCCCAGGAGGGCTCCCAGCCCCTGCTGGGACTTGTTGGGGGGCAGACAGGAGAAGAGGCAGCTGGACTTCAGGGGGAGCTGGTAGAGGAAGCCGCAGGAAAGCAGCAGGACGACCAGCAGGAAGAGCTGGAGCTCCTTCAGCATGTCCACTTCTCTCTCCTGGCCTGCTCCTTTAAATCAGCACGATTAATTACAAATCGCATTCACAAAGCCGGATCAAGATAGCACACAGAAAACAATACAAGAATATCACTTCTAAGCTCACATTTTAAAAAATTCCAAATAAAATATAATTAAATCAAGTCCCACAATATTAAAGAGAAAAGTGCATTAACTAGAGCAGCGGTTCTCAACCTGTGGGTCGCAACCCCTTTGGGGGTCGAATGACCCTTTCACAGGGGTCACCTAAGACCATCAGAAAACACATATATAATTACATATTGTTTTGTGATTAATCGCTATGCTCTAATTATGTTCAATTTGTAAAAATGAAAATACATCCTACGTATCAGATATTTACATTACGATTCATAATAGTAGCAAAATTACAGTTATGAAGTAGCAACGAAAATAATTTTATGGTTGGGGGTCACCACAACATGAGGAACTATATTAAAGGGTCATGGCATTAGGAAGGTTGAGAACCACTGAACTAGAGTTTAATTTTAAAGGTAATTCAAAACAGTAAAATAATTCATTAATAGGAAAACTATTAATCACATTCATTATCTTATAGCTTAAAGAAGAAAAGCTGTGGGATCATTTTGGGGACTAGAAGCCAAGAACAGGATAAAATTTGACATCCACCCATACTTTCTAAAAAGCACAAGGAAATTTTCTTAAGCTGACAATGTCTACTAGAACATACATCAATCATCACACTTAATAGGAATCATTTAAGACATCCCCGTTAAGACCAAGAATATGATATGGATATGTCTATTATCACTGATTCCATTCAACTTACTTCTCCTAAGTCAAACCAAGACAACGAAACCAGAGAAAAGAATGTCTGCTATGAATACTAGAAAAGAAGAGATAGAAACATCACTAGTTGTAGAAAATATGTTTAACTCACCTTAAAAATCCAAGATAGTTTACTAAGAACTAATAGAACTAAGGAGGAAATTAGCCAAGGAAGCGAACTGGAGGCTGGAGCGAAATCACTTGCCCAGATCACAGTTAGCAGAGCCGCTCTTCTAACCTGGGTCTACCTGTCCCCTGTGTGCCTCCCTCTCCGTAATGTTAGCGCTCACTCTAACTTCAGGAGAGCAGAGTCTCACTTTTTTGGTGGTCTATTTTCACATTCCATGTGACTCTTTTAGAAAATACAAAACCAATAAATCAGAGATTACCTTCTAGCCTGAATTGGAGCGAGCCAATATCTGAGGTCTTAGCAATGAAAAGTTTTTTCTGCTGTACTTTTTGATAAATTACCACCTAATCTTCCAATTCAACAGCTGGGGAAGTAAATCATTGGTGGAAGATTAACACTAAACTCAAGAACTTCTCAGGAAGCTCCTCCCTTTAATAAATTCCCCCAAACACAGAGACTTAAAAACAATAAGAGGTTCACATGACTTTTCGGGTGACCCACACACTAAATGCTGCCTATTTGTGCACCTGTCAGGAGGGTTATAGGGTGGCAATTCCACCTGGAGAAAACTGCACATAACCCTGGAACCGAAGGACAGTGCACCTGAGCACTTCGATTTCAACCAAAATCATGGGCGGAGATTGGGGAAAGTTTCATCGCTAGACAACCCAATAATTTGGTCCAAACTGTGCAAACACAAAATTTGAGTAGAAAAAAAGAAGAAAAAAAGAAAACCCCTCCCCACAAATAAGCAATGGACAACCCCAGTCGTCCAAAGTCCTGATGATTTGGAGCAAAAATTCATTCTCCAGTTTCAGTCACACAGGCTTCAAGAAGGGTCCTTTGGCCCTAAGCTTCCCCTTGTGAGGTCTCACAAGGTCAGGTTCATCGCCCTCCACTGATGTGGCAGTCTCCACATGTCCAAAGGTAGTGTCAGTCTCCTGGGTTCTGCTCCCCAGTGCTTTGGTCATGAGTGCGTAGTGATCCCCTGTGAAGCCATCCTCCCACAGGGCGTCACCTGTCTTCAATTCTGAGCCATCTCTCAGCCATCAACAGGTACCCACAGCTCCCCCGGGTGCTCTGGTGTGAACAGGGAGGTCCCGTCCTGAGCAGACTTTGGATCCTGACATAGCAGGTCCTGCATCAAAGGAGGTAAATCTGTCCCACTCACTCACAGATGGCTCCTTCTTTTCTGTGTGCCCAAGGCTCTCCAGGAACAGCTCTTTGGGTCTGCACATCCCACTTTTTCTTTTGGAGCTGAATTTTTCCCTAGACCTCAACACTTCTAGGCTCTGGGTAGCTTGGCATCTTTCCAGAGTTCCCTGGCATTGGATGGATGGGTTGTTTGTGCCTTTGGTGGGGTGGGAGGCGGGAGGGCGAGCAGAGCTCTGGGTCCTCGCTCTGGGATAACTCGAGGGCTCCGTTTGAGGAGTGATGTGTCCCTAGGACCCGCGTTTCAGGTGGACCACGTATCCAATGCCTCCGAACTGCCTGCAAATGGCCAAAACCATTGAACAAATGGTCGTGGCAGAGAGCAGAGAAGTAGTTGGCGATCTGTCACATCGGTGAAAGTGAGTATTAGTGATGCAGTGAAATCCCAAACACAAAAAGTAGGACTTGTCTGACCGGGAACCAAGTCGAGGGCAGTATGGGAAGAGCCCTGAGCTCAGAGTCATGCCTCCACCTGCCACAGGCTGAGCGCACCGGGACAAGGCCCAGAACTGCTCAGAGAGAGCCTCGGCTCCTTCAACCAGGTGGGGAGTGACTGACTTCAGCTCCCTGTCAGGGTGGGAGGGCTCTGCAAACCAAAGAACAACTCTCACTTCTACCAAGGACGAGAAGAGAAAAGTAGAACCCTGTTACCGTAGATGGTATTTGGTCTTTCTGATGACAAACATTAGATTGTTATTTTTGTTTTCAGATAAGTGAAATGAGTTTCCCTGAGAACCTTTAAGGAAATCCTCAGCCCTGTGTGAGAGTTGACAAGATGTGCACAGAAGCCCGCAGTCAGTCACTGATACCCAGGGCCTTTTTAGGATCACAGCCAGATGTCCTTCCTGGGTCTTTCTGAAGAGGCCTCCTGTCATCTGAGCCACTCTGCCAGGAAGTTCCCAGAGCCCCAGCTCCATCCCCTCAGCCTTCCCTCTGGTGTGAACTGAACTGCCTTGCCTTCCTTCTGCCCCCCTCTCTGCCTTACCTGGCCCATATCACACAATCTTTCTGTCTGTGCAGGCAGGTGCCCCAGCAACAGCTCCTAACCTAGATGCCACAGATCCCTAGAGGCTCCCAGCATGAGCTTTGGAGAACCCTGGGTCTGTAGCTTGCTTTAGTCCCTTTACCCTGAGTGCCATTGATGCCACACTGCTCCTACATACTGCCTGCTCAAAGGGAGGTCCCTGCTCTTTGATCCTCCATGACATTAATTCTGTTCAAAATTCCTCCAAATATCTTCACCACACATTGGCAGGATTCCTCCAACCAGCCAAGAAACCGCTAGGAATAGATATCTGAGTAGAGATCAGCAAAGAGTTATTTATCTTCAAACAGTTGGTGGGTCTGAATATGCTGGCAAAAGCCACATATGCGTCCTGGTATTGTCTACTGTCCTAAAAGGTTTTGCCTCCTGTGAGAGAGTTCTGCTTCCTCCATTATAATGTAAGTGGACACTGGAGCCTGGGTTAATTGCTACTGACTGATGAGACCTTAGGAAATGTGCATCAATGTAGCCCCAAATAAATGGACAAGATGGGGGAAAACCTGTGAATCCAGTGGGGTTTTTTTGAATTCAACATTATTCCAGTATTATTTTTATTTTTCAATACTGCTATTTGTATGTTTGGAGCTTGTCTGAAAAGGCAGTATAGAGAGGAAAACCATGGAACCAGAACAGAGATTTCTGCAACTCTCCTGCCCTACAGATAACCTCTGATAATCTCAGCTGGGACAGCTTCAATGTTTGGGCCTACACTCCCTCTGCTATAAAGGACTCACTGTATTAAGAAGGAAAAGTTAAAGGAATTTTTAACAGTAAATGTTTGTTAAACTGAATTACACGTGAAAAGCACACCTCTTAATTCTTAGTTTCTTTGAACTCCAATTTATTGCAAGAAGGAAATATTCAAGCCAACAATACTTGTCCTATTTACCTTGCAGCGCTTGGAACCACAGTTCCGGTTTTTAACATATTTGTTTAGCAAGTGGGACTGATAAACTTGTTAAAGAACTCAGCTATTAACAGTGCAAAACCAATACACAGAGTGGTATCTTATCGACATTGCCAATTCCTTTCACCGCTATTCTGAAGCTGGAACAAAGACTGGAGACATGAATGAACAGAGGCAGTTCGTGCGGTTAGAATCCGTAGCCTAACACTTGGGAACCTGTATGAGAATAACTGAGGGACATAGATGAGTGACAACATCAGCATTAAATCCTGAAAAGAGAATTTTACTGAGAATCAGTGAATTCCTGTCAGCACAAAATCTCCTGGTCCCAAGACACTATTTTAAACTGTTTTGTATTTCTAAGAAAATGGTTCTAGCCTCGCACTTCTGGCAATAATGCTTTTTTGTTCTCCACTCAGCCTTACCAGTCAAACCTGCTCCTGTTTGCAAAACTATGCCTACCTATGAAGAATGTATTTCTGGGTTTGTTCTGGAAATTACTCTGCTCACGCATGTCATTTCCCCTTTTAAAATTTACTTGCAGTTAAAAGAAGAGATGGGGGACAAGGGCAAGGAGATAAGGGAAAAGTTGTTCTCATGGAAGCAGTTGTGCGGGAGACACCGCCTTCAGGCCAGAGAACAGGGTCTGCCAGAAGCCGAAGGAGAACAGTGGCTCCGGTGAGAGTGGAGGGCCGCGTGAACAAGATCTGCTTTCAGATTCCGTAAGTCATTGCTTCGTTTCCTTTTTCCATAAGAAATTGGGAACATCTTAGAGTCACCCATGCCAAGCGTCCACATGGCAGGGCTGTCAGAATGAGCACTACCCGACATGGCTGAAAGAAACTATTGTAAACTGAATGCCTGTGCCCCCCACTGCCGCCACCACCGAAATTCCTATGATAAAGGCATAACCCCCAATGTAATGGTATTTGGAGGTGTAACCTTTTGGAGGTCATTATGTTTGAATGAGGTCATGAAGGTGGGATTCTTCCAAGGAGGGGAAGACAGAGATTCTCTCTCTGTCTCTCTCTTTCTCTATCTGTCTCTCTCTCTGAGCATTCACCAAGGAAAGTCCACGTGAGGACACAGTAGGAAGGCAGCTGTCTACAAAGCCAGAAGAGGATCCTCTTCAGGAATCTAATCTTCACCTTGATCTTGGACTTCCCATTTCCAGAACTGTGAGCAATAAATGTCTGTTGGTTAAGCCATCAGTCTGTGGTGTTTCGTTAGAGCAGCCCTAGCTAAGACAGAAGCCCCACAGTAAGCTTCTTCTCTGTAATCTCCTAGATGTTTTCATGAGAATTTGTTTTTGAGCCATGGAGGAGGCTGGAGCTGCTCTTATGATTTGGAGAATTGAGACCAGGCTTCTAGTGGGGAAAGGAAAACTTCATCTGTAACAGAAACCTGTGGCAGATGGACTGTCCTCCCTGCCCGAGACCTGTCTTCCCTTCCTTTTGTCCTTCCACACACCCCTCAATCTGTCCTCTTGTTGTGCCTTTTCTCTTCAGAGAACCCTGGTCTCCCTCATCTCAGCGCCGGACAATCACATGCCTCTTGTTCCCACGTCGGAAATCAGGGAGCTGTGCTTGGCTCTTCTCTCCTTCTCCCTCTGGCACGAGCTATGCTAGTTCAGGTCCTGCAGGAAGCAGACACCAGGAAGAGATGAACGGTGAGAGGATTTTATTCAGGGAAATGCCTGTGTGAGAGAAAACATGGAGGGAGCTGTGTGAGGCTGGGGCAGTTGTCAAATCACAGGGCGAGTCTGAGAGAAGCTTGGGTGGAAGTGTCCTAGGCTGCCTTGTCCAAGGCTGTCCTTACCTAAGGAAGGTTCAGCGAAGCCACCTGGGAGTCCTCAAACCAGTCAGCCACTAGTGGAGGCCTGTGTCTCTCAGGAGCGGGTCTACCTCGGAGTCCTTGCTGACAGTCAAGACTGGGAGAAGCCTGCGGGAGGGGTGGTGCATAGCTCAGGAGTGCATTTCATAGGGCAGCAGCTGGGACCTTGGGTTAGTTACGCTCCCCCCAGTCGCAGGTCCGGGAGGCACGGGCTCACAGCTGCCACAGTGCACCCCTTGGGCTACACAGATCTACTTCTCCAGGTAGCTTTTGGATCCATCTTTCATGGTTCCCACAGGCCCTTCTTCCTGAGGGGAAACTAATAAAGGAGCTTAGAGGAATGAACTATATAGCCCCTGCCACTGTAGTTGATCTCAGGGCTGCAACTCAGCCTGCTCCCTCCTCCAATATGCATTGTGAATTCCTGTCACCCTCAGAAGCCACCTCAGCATGTGTCCATAGCTTAGCTGGTGGTCTGTGCCGCTCACCTCCCTGAAGTGCCTGAGCCCTTTCTCAGTTCAGGGTTGCTGCACAAGTCTGTTCATAGTTATAGGGGGACAGGGAGTACCAGGAGACCCCAAGGTGGATCACCTATATTCCTCGCACCTGCTATGACATAAAAGGGTCATATGTTTGCCCATCCCTGGGCACGAGAAGTACAACGTGCCCTGCATAGTTTGTAATTCAGTGAGTCCCCTGCAGTATTACTGGCAAACAACTATGCTATTTGGGATCAGAACTTCCAAGACTAAAGAATTCAGATTTTCATTAGTAGTGATCAGTGGGACCACTCTTATTAATACCCCTTGATTCCTGGATCCATGCATTGTTCCTTTTGGGAATGGAGCACCATATACAGGTCCCAGCATTGATATAAACATACTGTGTTTTGAGGGATGGCATCACATTTCTCAGAGTGTTTTCTCCAACCTAGCACTTCAGCCATTCCAGACAGCTGCCTCTGAATGGTGGCCTATGTGAAACAGCCAGTAGAGCCCATGGTCATGAGCCCAATCCTGCACCCTCACTGTAAAGTGAGTCCCCCTGTAGTCAAATACTGGGCTACATGAAATTCCATGTCAGTGAGTGAAGTATTCCATAAGCCCAGGGAGTGTGGTGCTGAGGCATTGCAGACAGGAAAGGCAAATTCATACCTGGAATATTCATTCCTGTGGAGGTGAACCATTGAAAGAGGCCTAAGGTAGCCAACCTGCTGGGCACCAAGTAACCAGTCAGTGTCCTTAAGGATTAGCATCATATGAAGGACTCAGTGTCGCTGACAAGTTGGACAGAGGCGGAGTAGCTAGATCAGTCTTAGGATGGAGAAGCCTATGCTGTTGGACCGGTGCGTGGCCTCTCTCTTGCCACTACAGCCATTACATTCATGTGGCCATCATCCAGTTCTGGGCTGGTGACAGATTAGATTGTTAGCAGTACACCAACGTTCCTGTGAGGTTCTCACTGCTGCTTTAATTTGCACTTCTGATAACTGAGTTAGAGTTTGAGCATCTCTTCACATATAAGTTAGCTGTCGTTTTCCCTCTTCCTCTTTAAACTTCTTTCCCCATAGGAACTTTAAAATCAACTCATCTAGCTCCAGAAAACAAACAAAAAGCAAACTTAAAAAGCATGCATTGATATTTTGATTGGGAATCATGCTAAAATTATGTACTAACTTGGGAAGAATTGGTATCTTTAAAATGTTGAATCTATCTATCCAAGAATAAGAGATGTTTTTTCATTTGTTCAAGTCACCTTCTGTATTTTTCAGGTGTACTTTAAGGTTTTCCTCATTGTAAGTTTTGCACATTTTGTGCTAAGTGTTTTGTTGTAGTTTATATCATGTCACTCACTAGTAATTGTGCATGTGAAAACTGTCTGGTTTTATGTTAATTTTAGATTTTACTATTTAGTGCCTTACTTTGTATACTTATTTTAATGTATTACTTTCAGTTTTGATTTCCTTGTGCTTTCTACCTAAACCATCAGGTCTTCTGTATATATGATAAGAAAAAACGATTATGAGATGTTCTAAATTTAAAAACAAAAAACCCAGCTCCCCAAGAATGAGGGAAAGAAACAGTTAGCTTCTTAATAATAGCCGTGGACCAGCTCTGACAATTCCCATAAGCCTAGGAGCCTCCGCTTCCGTTTCTTATTTACACATGGACTTTCCAGTCTGCTGCCCACAGCTAATCCACAGGAGTGACACTTCTTTGAGGACCCTATTGGACCTATCCCAGGACTAGCCCCGCTTCACTTTCTCCCATTCCGTTGTCTATAGCTAACGTCAATCCTCTCGGAAAGGCTATCATAAAAATGCTTGCAAAATTCCAGGACAATGGACAGGTATTTCCTATCTAGCCATGCCGCTGGTAGTTTAGTCTGCAGGTGACCAAGTTTTGCCTTTTGGGAAGACTCTTAAGCTGCAGCCTGTTGATGACCATTCTCCTCATGTCTTCGTTTCTGGATTGCCAACAAAAACTTACCTGCCCTTGCGTGTTCTGTTCTTTCTCAACCACCTGCAAATTGCCAGCTTCCTTGGAAATCCCATCACTGCCCCACCCCCTTTCTCCCTTGTCCAAAATGACATAAATGCCCTATTTTGCCCAGCTTTGGAATTTTCAGGCTTATGTGGCTTTCCCATGCACCTGTATTAAAATTTCATTTTCTCCTCTTAATCTGTTAACTTGATAATTAGCCCAGCTAGAACTTAGAAAGTGAGAGGAAAAGTATTATTTTTGTCAGCCCTTCACAACGCCATTCCCCAAGACTGGTCATTTTTGCTAGCAGTAGCCTGATAAACCCTTTCTTTTAAAAAGACTTTCAGCTATGGAGTTAAAGATTTTTCATACATGAATGTGTCCCCTTTGCAATTCTGACTCCCCTCCTTGTTTTCTTTTGATTGTTTTGCACTTTCCATCAACACAATGTTAAAATGTAATATAAGTAGCAGGTGTCCTCATCTTGTTCCTTGATATGGACAATATTTCCTTGTTAAACAGGATACTAGATTTTACTATTTAAAAAAAAAAATCAGAATTGGCCCATAAACTTTGTCAAAGTTGTCAGTCGTGCTGTATCATCTGGAAATGTGGGATAGATTGTTTGCTAATATTTTAATTTTATTTATTTTTATTTAGGACTTTTATGTTAATATTGGTGTGTGAAATTGGTTTGTTTTATGTGCCATCTTATATGTTGTACTTGCTTCATAAAAAATAAACACACACACACACACAATAAAAGTTTCCTTCATTTTCTGTATTTTGGAACAGTTTACATAGCATTAGGGATTATCTGGCCTTTAGAAGATTTGGTAGTTTCCTTCTGAAACCACCTGGGCTGAGTACTTTTGCAGGAGTAATCTTTCAAAAACTTTGTCTATTCCTTCTACGAAATTTTTTTTTAATTTTCTATCTCTAATAGGATAAATTTGAGAAAATTGTATTTTTATAGGAAATTAATCACTTATCAAATATATATGTAGTATCAAGTTATGTAGAGTAATCTTACATTTATGTGAATATCCTGTTTCAGTGGCTATTTATTTTTTAGTATTTGTGCTTTCATTTTAATTCATAAGCTACAGGAATTGTCCATTTCTTTTGAGAACCACCATTTATTAGCTATTACTTATTTTATATCTAATCACGTACTTTCTTCTTGTATCTATATTAAGAGTTTCTGGGGGGAAAACAGTAAATGTCAGACTTATGAGACTCAGTTAAATCAGTGATGAGGAAATCCATAGCTTTTGAATACTTTATGTAAAGAAAGAAAATTAAAATAGGCAAATTAAGTACTCAACTCAAAAAAGAAACAAAAATGGAAGGTAATAAAGATAAAAATCCCAAAGTCCTAGACCTTTTTTGAGTCAAAAGCTGACAAGATGGCAGCCATCTGTCCCATCGTTCTAGATTGGCCCCTGGACTTGCACTGCTATGGGATTGTGACAGCCTGGAACAGTCTTTGGATTCTACTGCTCTTGATCCAATGTGCAGGGCCACAATCTTTTGAGGTGGCTCAGGCAGTTTAACCAGAGACAGGACAGAGGTGGACTTGATCCACATGGTTCTTTAAAAATACTTTAATACCAGCAACCACTATGCAGCATGAAGGGCAGCATTTGTGCAACTCAATGAGCTCCTAATTAGCACGAAGCTGAACTATTCCAAAAATAACCTATACATTGTGACCTGTACTTGGCTACTACAGTCACTTTAAAACTGAGGCTAAGGCTGAAATGTAATATGCGAAAGTCAAGAGAATTATATTAATCACAGCAATTCAGCGTAAAATTTTATGTTTACCAATGCCTAGTATTTAAAGTAATTAATTCCCTGAAATCTTACTTCCCATCTTCAATTTCAATTACATTTGACAGACATTAAGAGTGAACCAGGGAGAATATTTATAATAAATGAAAATAAACCATACATAATTATATATACAATAATGACTTCACTTTGTAAAATAAAATAGAAATATGCCATATTTTATTCACCAAAATATTCACAGTAGTAGTAATTCCTGGAAGGCAAAAAGAAATCCATGTTAGTCATCATTATAGTGCCATCTTATAGAAGAGGGCCTGGCATGAAGCAGGTATTTAATAAGTCTTGCTGAAAAAAATGAAAGTGAGTAATATCTGTCTTTAAAAAAAGGGTGCTCAAGTAAATAGATGACATTTTAATGTCTGTATCTGAAACATATACAGGCCTAAAGGCAAAGTCAATTCTCCATGTAACTTCATTATTACAAAGTTAAGTCTTGAGTCAAAAACCCAATTCTAAAAATATAGTCTTAAAAATCACATATCTACATATATACTAAGACAAATAAACTCTTATGCTGCATCATCATCATCCACTGCAGCATAGATGGCTTGATTCCTCCTCTTAATTTTCTTTCTTTGTTCAGGTTCATGCTCATCACTCAGCCTCTTCAATGGCACTTCACTTAAGTCCTTCCCATCTCCAGACTCCACAGCCTCGCCAGGTTTCCCCTCTCTGCCCATTGGGGAACTCAGTGTATCATCAGAAGAGACAAACATGGAACCTGGCAAGATCCTGACATCAGAAAAGCTCGCAGAAAAGTCAGAAGCTTGATCCGAGGAAAGTTCTAGGGATGTTGTATTTATGTCACTATGTGCACTTACAAAACTGTCTTCCTCTTCCTCTTCCTCTTCTTCATCTAACATTATTTCATCAGGATTAACAGAGGACAGGGCAGATGTGTCTGTGTTATACTCACTAGGATCTTCTCCAGAGTCATTGCTCCCTGCTTCATCCTGTTCTTCATATTCACCACACAAGTTATGTTCTTCTTTGCTCTTCTGAAGACTGATATTAATGTCTGTGATGCCAAGTTTGGCACAAAACTCAGTAGTCTGTGGATTGATCCTATGAAGCAACTGCATCTGTGTCTGTGGCTTGCTTGGGTCATAGCAAGCAGCTGTCACACTAAAGTTAAGTGGAACTTTGAGGTCATGATTCAATTTTTCCAATACTTCATTCATTGCTTCTTCTGTTGCACTATAATCCCACCTATAAAAGTACAAAACAATGGTCTTTTATATTTTATTGGAGTCAGATAATAAATGATAAATCTAACTACGAACTTCAGCTGCAAGAATAAAAAAATAAACCATATAGCTACATTTCATTTAGTAAAGTTATAGTTAATTTAGTGAAGGACCACTTTGAAATAAAAATAATTCATAGAAAAAGCTGTCCTTACATTCTAAAGCAAGTATAAATTATTTTAAAGTGTAAACCAACTCTCCACCATATTATAATTTTATGTACACTTAATCACTTATACACTTATTTGGGTTGGTGTTCAGCAATCCATTTTCTTGTAAAACCTGAATTATTCTTACACTCATTTAACAGTTTTCCCCTTAATAAAAAAAAAGGGGGTGGGGGTGGGTGGGAACACAAAAACCTTACAAACATGGAGAGAATGGACTTACCTTGTATGCAGGCCATTATTTTCAGGCATATTCCATGAGCGCCCAGTCACATTAATAAGATTTTTTGTAGCCCTGAGAATAGTGAGCCATTCAATATCATACTCCAAGTAATCAGGAGCACTGGGGTCATGATCTATTTCTATTACCTACAGGAAGAAATTGGTAATTTTAAGAAATACACATCTATTTTTAATACTCTAAGGATTTCAATATAACAATAAACGTTCAAAGGAATTGAATTCAGTAGCCTAAAAATATTAATATAATGTAAATATTCCCAAAGAATTCTTAATTACATAAGTTACAAAAGCACAAATTAATAACTTAGAAAACAAAAATTAAATTTTTTTAATTACTGGAAGAGTAAAACTATATTGCAAAGTTATTTCATTTTCTTTTTACCTGAAGAAAGTCTCTATGTGGTAAGCATTTGTCCAAGGCTAAAAATTTGGTTGCTTTGGCAGTCTGTCCTTTATCCTTGGCCTAAACAATACGAACCATGATTTAGGTAAGAATGTTAAAACATCACAGATAATTCATACATTGAATAGGATGGAAATAATCTTTGTTACACAAAGTTGTGTGTCAAAGGAACAACTGTTACTCTTCCAAAGCAAGTTAGTTCTATAATCACTTGTGCAACAATAGCACTTAAGCTCTCTGGGCTTCAATCTCCTTACAGAAGTCAAAGTAGAGAATATTAATAATAATGTGAAATCAAAGCATTTAACACATAAATAGAAGTATATAACAAAAGGATTAAATATCACAGAAGACCTTAGAAGTAAATTGGCAGAGCTCAAAGTATAACTTTGAAGAAATCATAGAAGAAAACTGTTGTTACCTTGGGTTAGGCAAAGATTTCTTAGACACAACACCAAAGATACATGCAAAATAGCCATAGAATGAAATACTATTCAATAATAAAAAGAATGAAAGACTGATACATGCTACAACATAAATGAAGCCTCAAAACAAGCAAATAAAGGAAAGCAGGTGCCAAAGACTATATATGTTATGATTACATTTACATGAAAGGTTCAGGAAGGGCAAACCCCAGAAACACAAGGCAGATTAGTGTTTGTCTGGGGCAGAGGATAAGAACAAGAACTGACAGCAACCAGACACAAAGGATCTTTTGGGATGATGGAAATATTCTAAAACTGGATTATGTCATGTTTGTACACACACAAAAAAATCCTGAATACATTTAAACTAATAAATTTTATGTAAATTATATACCAATAAAGGTATTTTTTGAAAAGTGAATTGTCAGAAAGAAACATGGAAGGGGTCACAAACATAAAGGTCATATTGGAATTGGTAAAAAAATAACTCACTAAAAATAGTAAGGCACATAGAGGAAAATATTCAAAGAAACAAGCTCTGGGATGTCCTGCTGAGGACCAGTTATCAAAATTCAGTTCTGATGAGGGACAAAGAGGTGGAAGGCACAGAGATCACAGGCAGATGCTGGCTGCAGGGCAGTTCTGAAGGAAGGTAATCTTTGGTTTTAGTGAAGGGGCTAAAAGAGAACACTGGCAAAGTCAGAGGAGGTTGAGAAGCCAAGAAAAGGGGAGCAAATATGTCGTCAATGCAGATACAAGTCCCTGGTTGATAACAGGAGATGGAGGAGGGTGGGAAAGCAAGTCCAAGCCTGTCAGGAGTTTAAGAGACAGAAGAGAGTGACACACATGGAAAAGGCAACTCATGTAAAGAGATGACTTGGACTCGGAGTTTGGAAAATGAAAGGAGTAAGCTCGCCTCCTCCCAGTGAAACCAGGGAGAATAAGCCCACAACAGAAAGGGCCTACAGGAATGTTTTGAGATGGAACCTTCCAAAGTGTGTCTGGGGGACAGAGTTAAAGTGTACCTCTACCACTGAGAAGTGTTTGGTCAAGTAAGTTTGGGAAGCACTGGAAATCACATCCCACTCTTGGAGTAAGGCAATGCCCACGAGTCCAGTAAAGACTCTGAAATCCTATAGAGACCCTGAGAAGAAATCTCTAACTTTGTTAACCCAGTAATTTTCTAAATGTTTTCCCTTTGAAATACTTTATGGGCAAGTCAGAGTGCAGTAGAAATGGGAGATGAGAGAAAGAACCACATATTTCCATAAAAGCCTCATTATGGACATGTATTTATTCTCTACCTTCCATAAAACATGTCGGCCATACAGCTACACAAGGAAAATTTATGTTATCGTAGATTTCCTTCTCCCTCCCTCACCAAATCCTAATGGTTCTACTTCCAAAATCTCTCTAGACTCTGCTTCACTCTGTGTTCCTTTGGCCTTAGGTTAAAATCTCATCCTTTGCTTAAATAGCCTCCTCTACCTCCTATTTTATAGCACTCCAATCCATCTGCAAAACTGCTGCCTAACTCATCTTTTGAAAATGAAAATGTGACTTCATCAATCTCCAACTTTACCTGTTCCCTCTGGTTAAACCCCACACTCCGGAGCACGCGCAGACGGCACCTGTGATCTTGCCCCAGGGTCTGCGCCTCAGCCATGGGGACTAGCTGCAGTTCCTCAAAGGCACCATGTACTCAGACTTCGCACACATTGGTCCCTCTTCCTCGATTACCCTCATAATCTACTTCTTCCTGGCACCATCCATTCCTTCGGAAAAGTTTCTCTCACTTCAAGCTCTCTGTCCACATCCCCGTCTCACCATTTCCCAGTTCAGCTGCTCCCACAGCACCCTAGGACTCTTTATCACCAACTTATTACACGAATTTATCATTGCTCGCTTGTCTCTTCCCCTCACTGGATACCGAGTTATTCACAAAAGGAAAGTTATCTTCCATTTCTTTCTCTAACTTTACAACTATGTCAACAGTGCATAGCCCATAGATGTTCAATAAGTGTTTGTTAAGCGAAAGAATAAATATTGTGTTTTCTACCTGATGCTGCATCAAGGCTGCAAACTTCACATGAAGGTGGGCAGAAAACCAGTAAGTAGGCTTTAAGTGCTCTAAAAGCTCTGAGGCAGCAGGACTTCCTAAGGTGTTATTTTCTACTTCTTGTCGGAAAAAAGATTTAGTCTTAAGGAGTTGCTTCTTATTTCCATAATGGTATATGCTTCTTGGCCAATCATGAGATAAGAATATGTCCATAGGCTGCTTCAGCTTTAACAGAAAAAACAAACAAACACCTCTTGAAAACAGATGGACCACAAGCAATCCCCCTTTCTTCTCTCTACCACCATGCAACCATTTACCACGTAGATCTCTGGATTTTTGTGTAATTCTTTCTAAGGATCTTATTGTAAGGAAGTCACAGAAATACTAACCTACTCACTCACAGAGGCAAAAGGAAAGTTTTCTCTCTGCCTCACAAATTATCCTTATTTTCCAGGAAGGCAGGTCAACAAAGGCACACTTCAATTAAACTGCCAATCAGCTATGGTCTTTAGCATTGGGTTTCTAAAATATGTATTAACCCTTTTTGGTAAAGAAACTACTCTTTTAAGATCCAGAGTCACCAGATTTCATAAGACGTCTAATATAAAAGATACAGTAAACCCAAAGATATAGTCTACTTTTCTTCTATCTAATGGATTCACATAGTATACACAAAAAAACTGTTTACTACATAAATCATATTAGAGGTATTTAAGGTAGCTGGTGTCTGCACGATGGATACAAAATATACTCCATACCGTATTCATCCTAGCACCTCCAAGTAATCTGAAACAAATACTTGGGAAACTAAATTTAAATAACTTACATAATTGTTTAAGACAACATAAAATATAAAAAAGATATGATAACCACTGAATAACTAATATGGGCAATAAGTGCAATGAAAATTCAGTGAAGTGTGATAACTTTAAACTAGAACACTGGATGCAAAGTGATATCTAAGCTGGGTCTTCAAGGACTGGTAGGACTTAGACGGGCGAAAGGGAAAATGCACTCCACGTAAGGAACTGCTATGCCTAGGGCATTAAAGAAATGCCCGGGAGCATCCTTATGCTCCCCCAGAGGCTGTGTGGTATGGTGGGAAGAGCCTGAGTCCACTCAGACTGGCTCTGCCACTTAACTACTAGGGAAATCTTGGGCAGGTTGCTTATCTCTCTGAGCACTGGCCTCTCATACTTAATGTGACAGAATCTGAGTGGCAATAATACGAAACATCATGTGTGCAAACTGCTTAGCCCAGAGTCAGGTGTTGAACGGGTCCTCAAACAAACACCTAGCTTTACCTCTCCACTTAAGCCAGTGTTTCGACACCACCTTCACGATTTTCCCATGTTTTCTGTCACATTTACTATTATTTATTTCCTACTTAATACCATTCTTTAAAATATTTTAATATTTTCCTAAAAGTGTCACTTTATTTCAATATATATTCTTTAGCCTTACCCTAAGTAATAATATCTAAAATCATGGATTAAATGCTTTATTTGTGCTCACTAAAATAAATTTAAAACCATAAAAGTATTTTAATGTTCACCTGTGAATCTCCTAAAAACAACTCAAAATCCAAATTTCAGAAATATTGAATTAAGCTCTTCATGAAAGTAATATACCAAAATGATCAAATACACTAACATTTTTTCAAGTCTGCCATAATGTACTTTTTACATACCTGTTTTAATTTATAGACTTCAATATTTCTCACATGATATATACTCCTTATTGTAGCTGAATTATAAGGTGGGCATTCAAAATGACCTTAAATTGAAGAAGAGAAGTAAGCTGTATTCAACACCTTTAAATACTGCAAATATAAATAGATACATTCACTTCCCTAAAACTAATGTCTGTTACCAATGCTTTTGATTCTTAAAAATTTCCAAAAAACACTGCTCTTTATATGCTGATATTTTCAACTACTAAGTAATCACAAGCTATGAATCCAGATATTTCAGGGCTTGTGATTTTTTAAATGAAATTATATTTAATTTACTGTTCATTCACATACTTAAAAAAAAAAAAATACCTTCAGAAAGGTCTAGAGTAAAAAGTGTTCCTCCTAGAAAATATATAAGTAGATCACTAGGGCTGGGTGGGAGTGGGGATGAATTGCAAATAGGCACAAAACTTTTAAGGTGTGACAGGCATGGTCTAAATCTAGATGTTGGTAAAATCTAGAGGTACAACTCAGTATATTTGCTAAAACCACTGACTTGTATACTTAAAATGGTATATAAATTTTACCAAAATAAAACTGCCAAACAATGGGAGGGGTCCTTCTATTCCCGTCCCCCCAGCCATCAGCAACACTACCTAGACGCAGCTAGTATTAATCAGGTTTTAGTTATTTTACTCTGGGAATATCATCTATGCATATAATATACCTGTCTTTATCCTCACCCTTTTTATACAAATGGCAGTATACTTTATACATGTTCTGGGCCTTGTTTTTTTCACTTAACATATGTTGGGGTTCTTTTCATATTAGTTACACACAGATCTGCTTTTTTTTCCCTTTATATTTTTAATGGCTTCATAGCATGATACTGTATATACAAGATATATTTAATTAGTTCCTACCTTTTGCTATTACAAGAAAAACCGAAATAAACAAATTTGCATACACCATTTTGCACATGTGAAATATACCTACAGCTACATTCCTGGAAGTAGAACTCCTGGGTTAGAGGACTTTTATAATTTCCACAGATATTCCCAATGGTCCCTCCAAAGAGTGAGTGCCACTTGCACACATGCCTGCCACGTAGGAGACAGCTTATTTTTGTACGCCCATGCCAACAGTTTAGAATCATGGAGAGCAGGGCACTGGGAAAGGACTTGTAACTTAACAGTTACATTGAGGATGTAAGTTTTACCTTTGTAATTTAATTCTAGAAATTTTTTAATCAAATGTGACTCCAAGCTATTCCTTTAATTTTCATATCAAGGTATAATTCATTCAGATATTGTAGGATGAGTATAAAGTGGTAAACAGATAACCATTGAACAACATGGGTTTGAACTATACAGGTCCACTTAGAGATGATTTTTTTTTTTCAACAGATACCTGTACTATTTTGATCTGCAGTTGAGAGTACACAGATGTGGAAGGCCAACTGTGTGTATTGATCTATAGCATTTTACACAAAGGCCTTCTGCATCCATGGATTTGGGTATCCACATCGGTGGTGGTGATGGGCTGTCCTGGAACCAATCCCTCATGAATATCAAGGAGCAACTGAAGTTTTGGGGAAGTCAAATTTACATGTGGACTTTTAACCACACAGGGGTCAATGCCTCTAACTCCTGTGTTGTTAAAGGATCAACTATACTTATACAACAGAATACTATTCACAAATTAAAATGAATATATTAGAGTTACATATATCAATATAGATTTCAAGAATATATTAAAGAAAGAAGAAAGCTGAAGGAAGATACATACAAAATGATACATTTACATGAAGTTTAAAATATGACATATAATATACTGTTTAAAGCTGTTACAAATATGGTAATGATATAAAATGATTCAGAATAGTGATTCATGAGGAAAAGGAGGGATAAAAGAAGAATAAGATTGAGCACTGATAATGAGTTTCAATTTTATCTATACTGTTTTAGTTCTTAAAAATCAAAACTAAAAATGGCAAAAATACTAAGAATTGATAAACGCTTGACGGTGGATACAGATAACACATTCTAGTGTCCTCTATATTTCCATATGCATAAAATATTTCATAATATAAATTATGAGACTAAATCAGTCAGTGTATAGAAGAAATCCAATGAAAAAGTCAAACTATATATTATGCTTAAGAAACTCTGGGGCATGTAAGTTTTAAAGTTTGAAAACAATTCAGAACAACAATACCTTTTCGATAGTCATGAGATTTGAAGATACCGGAGATTCCACCAATCCTTACACCTCGGTATTTTACGACGCCTGCCAAACCTGAAAAATTACACTGTTAGGTAAGATTACTACAGGCAAAAGCAATCTCTTTACTAACTGAACAGTTTAGAGGCCTAGAATTCAATGCAGTCCTAAAATTATTTGAAAATAAAGTAGCGTGATGACTTTACTCTTTTATGTAGTAACATGCCAACAATATATAAGGCAGTCTAGGGAGGAGTGGCCTAGAAGCAGATCAGTCAAGAGACTAAGCAGAAAGAAAAAAACAAATACAAGGATGCGTTAAAAGGTACCTAATGGAATATGAGGGTGGAGTATGGGAATAGATAATAAGTGTCCTATGATGGATTTATATGTTATATATCTGAAAGTCAACAAGTGTAACATATAAGGAACCTGCAGTTTCTATATTTCATTTCTGAATAAGCTTCAGACAATTTCACCTTTTCATTATGTTGCAGCTGTCAAAAGCTGATCAATAGTGAAGTAGAGAAATTAAATTTCTGTAGTTTTCAGAAACACCTATAAACATTTTAGTAAAGAGAGAAAAGGACTGTGTAGTTTAAAGGGACTAAAATTGAACCCAAATCTGATCAGGTCTGTAAATCTAAATGCAAATTATAGGCAATGCAGAGGATAAAAGGAACATGTTAAACAACTCAGTGAATTCCAACAGCTAAATCCAGAATGTAGGAAATTCTACAAGAAAATATGCATTTTTCTTCAACAAATAAATGGTATGGGGGAAGGAAGGAGAGGGAGAAAAGGAACAGTTAGAGCCTAGGAGACTTCAGAATCATGACAATCCAATGAAATCTGCAGGACTTGTTTGGATCCTATTTGAACAAATCAACTATAAAAAACACATCTTTGTGATAATTAGAGAAATCTGAACATGAACTAGGCAACAGAAAATAACAAATTACTCTGTTATTTTAGTTAGGTATAATAATGGCACTGTAGTTATGGTATTTTTAAAAATCCTTATCACTTAAAAAATATGTACTGAGTGAAATAATCTCATGGCTGAGATTTGCTTTAAAATATCCAGTTGCTTTCTCCCACAAAGTAATTTAGGGGAGAATGGGTTGAAATAAGGATGGCAGGATGATAACAGTGGTTGAAGCTAGAAATTCCCAGTTTTTCAAAAATTTACATTATACCACTTCACTTTTATGAGAGACCTACATAGTACCTGTTTTCACTAACTGAAAGAAATGTGAAGAGGAGTTTTGCTTGCACCAAAAAAAAAGGTGAAAAGCCAAAACAGCACTCAGAATTTGTTTTGCAGCGTGCATGCAGAGCAGGGAGAGCGGTCCTTCCTTCCAAGCCACCATAGTTTTGACCTGTGCCTAAGCATCCGCGCTTCATCTCGGCTTATTTTCTGCATCCATTAGCAAGTCGTGTTCTATGGTAGCACAAAAGTCTAAAGAGAGCTTCTAAGAAAGGTATACTTAGCATAAAACTAGATGTGATTAAGTGTATTCGTAGGATTTGGTAGGTTATTTTCTGGGTCGGAGAACACTCAAAATTTTTGCATGTAAATTAATGGAAGTATTCATAGGAACACTCTACTTTCAGATAGTGAACTATTTTCTATTTTTGTGTATGTTTAACAATTTCCCTTATAAAAACTTAGTTTTTTTAATTTAATAAAAAGAGTGGGGAAAAAATAAAGAAAGTGAAAACTGTGTAAAGTCTTTGCAGTTACAGTAACTATTGCTTAAAACACTAGATGAAGCATGGACATACTTTCATGATTACCTACATAAATTATTTTAATTAAATTGCCATGTCAAGAGACATACCCAAAACACCATGCATCTCAAGATGTTGCCCAACTGGAATACAAATCTTAACAGACTCTTCCATCCCATCAAACCAAGAACTTACCCAGAAACACATACCTAAATAATAAATGTTTGGTGCCACCCAGCCACCATAGGGTAACTCTTGCAAATGATTTGAGGCTTCATGATTTCCCCCAATGAAGATTGTGAGAACTGGGGCCTTCTTCTCTCCAGAATAATACCTGGAACATAGGAGTAAAGTTTCCCATTGTCATAGCAGAAATGAGACACAGAGAAAAGGAATTAGGTGTGCCTAATACAATTCGACGTAGCAGAAAAGCAAAATAAGGTCTTAAGGAAAAAAATCTGAGCTCATCATGAAAAGTTTTAAAATCTCTTTTTAAATGAAGTTTCCATATGAGGGGATCACTCTCAAAGGTATATGACTGTTCAGCCACTATGAACACACACCTGAAACTAATACAAAATAATACTTAATGTAAACTGTAATTGAAAAATAAAATAAACAATTTTCAAAGTTGCCTATCTCTGGCCTTAAGACTGAAGGGCTGCCACCTTGGGTTTCAAGCCAGTGAGGTCAAGAACTTTGTTAGTTCACTGCTGTAACCTTAGCTTCTAGAACCGGGACTAGCACATAGCAGGCGCCCAATGAAAGCTCCAGGGTCATTAAATGAATTCGTCCCAGAGTCCTATCAAGTAGTTGGTTAACCCGTCAGCTTCTTCCTTCACGTTTTTGGCCTCAGGCTGAGACGCCTTCCGAAACAAATAAGACAGGCGAGGTGAATAGAGAGAAGAAAAGTGTCATTTACTAAACGCTGCTAGAGACGCAGAGCGTGAACAAAGACGCGAACTAAGAGAGACAGCTAGTCAGTGGCAGAGGGGAGTCGAACCCACTCCGGGTTCTCTCCCTACTGCTAGCTAGTCACACCTAGCAGCGCCGGGTCCCAGGGCCGCGCCGCGGACCTCACCTGTAGAAAGTCTGCATGTGGCGGTACTTGGGGGGCACAGCCATGCAGCGCAAGTCCGCCTCGTTGCGCACAGCCTGGAAGTCGCCGCAACACAGCAGAAAGTCTATCGGCCCCGGGCCGCGCTTTTCCGCCAGCGCCAGCGTCTCATAGATCTTGTCCAACTCTCCGTGGCAGCAGCCGGCCACAGCCACCCGCATCCTGCCGGCCTGAGGCGGGGAGCACTGTCCGCAACCCCCTAGAGCAAAGCAAGCCCAGTTCGGAGGGAAGACACCAGTCTGCTCGTTCAGCTCCCGCCAACCTCAGCAAGGCTGCTGCCTTGTTGAGACGCCTGCACTAAAATTGACTTCCGGTTTCAAATCTCGCGAGAGAGAGATGGGCAGGCAGGAATAACTCTGGGGTTCCAAAGAGCTTTCAGATGGATTCAGCTGTGCCTGTTTTCGCAGGTCTTTAAGTCTTAGCAATTTGACAGGTAATAAAAAATCACGATAATAGTAAAAAAATAAAAATATAAGTCCCTAGAAATAGGAATTTAGTTAGTTAAAATTAAACTAAGCTAAATAACTGAGCAGGCGAGATTAGCTAATTCCCTAGGATGCAGCTCTCAGGGAAAAGATAAAGGCCTGAAAGTAAATTAGAACTTAAAAGCAAACAAACAAACAAAAAATTAAAGAACCAACAAAATAAAAATAATTTTAAAATAAAACGTAAAAACTCACTGATGATTTTAGTATTATCCCTCCAAAGATTTTCTAAAATTATCAGGTCTTTTGTTTGTTTGCTTGTTTGTTTGTTTTTAGCGGCCAGTGATTCTTCATTTTCCTAGCAAATAGTTGTTTGCGTAACTATGCAACAAGCTCTATTAAAAGCAGATGAGTGTCTGAAAAACATCCAGGAGGAAAAAGGACCAAACTGTCAATTGCCAAATGAGTGGCCAAGACAGAAACAAGCAAAAATAAAATAAAACACCTCTGACAAGTCTAATCAGAAAAGTAATCTAGTCACGAGAATACAGAGGATAGTTAATTAGTGTCTGTATCACCCGCCCCCCCTACCGCCCCCCCCCCCCCCCGCAAGGACGTCTGTACTTCACACAACAGGCCTGTGACCCAGAGACACGCGGGATGCCCTCTCTCTGGGGGACAGTCTCCGTAGCGTCGCTGTCTGGGGCTAGGTCGTGGGGAGATGACAGTGGGCAGTGCGGAGAAGGCAGCATCTCAGGTGGCTTTCTTTCTGCACCGAGTCACCTGCCTCTGGTGTCAATGCCACTGATCGTCAGTTTCCTCAAGACGCTGGGCAACTTTTGCAGTCAACACAGAGGAAAGAGCACAGGAGCAAAAACGAGGCGATCAGTAAGCCGCCACCAATGCCAATCATAATTCAATATCAACCCTCTTGATCATAGTCCCAAAGTCAAGCATTTTTAAAAACCAATAAAATCAACAATATTCTAGAAACAAAGACACCAAAATTAATTCAAAATGAAGCAGATGTATGCAGAACAATGGCAATAAGAAGACACTGGAAAAGTTGTCAAGACAAATCCATTAAATGACACTGTATCCAGAGTGATTCGTGGGCAATTTCTTTCAAATTTATAAGGAAGATATAACTTTCATGATATTTAAATTGATCAAGAAGGTTAAAGAGATGGAACAGTAACATTTTTAGTTATTTTAATATTTTATTTTCCTTTTATATGAGATTTTTATAATATATCAGAATCGATGTTTTCTATGACATTGCTAAATTTAACTTTTTCCATTTAATTTTTAGTCTGCAAGAATTGTCTTTTTGTATTAATCATTTTTTCCTCCACGTAAAAAACTTTAATTAAGGGCTAACATAGTTCAAGTAACATGAACAAACCTATTCTCACGTGCGCATTTTGACTAATTTTGCACATAACCACCACCCATCTCAAAATATAAAATATTTCCAGCATTCTGAAAGATTCTTTTGTGCTTCCTTCCAAGCCCCTTACTACAAAAGTAAAGTATTTTTCTAATCTTTATCACCATAGATCAGTTTTGCTTGTTTCTAAACTTCATATAAATGTCAGTACAGCTATGAACTTCTTAACAGGGAGGGATATGTTCTGAGAAATGTGTTATTAAATGATTTTGTCTGTGTGAACTTCATAGATATTTCACAAACCTACATGGCATAGCCCAGTGCTTTTTCAATCTTTTTCATCTCCTGGCACACATAAACTAATTACTAAAATCTGTGGCACACCAAAACAAAAAAAATTTTTTTTGCCAATCTGACAAAAAAATTGGTATAATTTTGATTCATTCACACCGGATGGCTATTGTTGTGTTGGCTCTTGTCATTTTCTAATTTGACAATCAAAGGAAAAAGAGGTCAGTGCCCCTGATGAAACAGTCAGGTGTTGCATGTTTTAAAAATTCTTGCAAAACACTAGTATACCATAGTACACCAGTTGAAAATTGCTGGTAAAGCCTATTATGTGCACACTAAGCTATATGGTACAGTCTGTTGCTCATAGGCTACAAACCTGTGCAGCCTGTTATTGTACAAAACAGCATGATATTAAATCAAACACAAGATAAAGTGGTTGCCAGGAAGGAATTTGATAAAGATGTATGAAGCTTCTCCCGGTGTAACACTGCATATTGTTTCAGAGCAAACTATTTTTATAAGTAGAAGGAATACAAGTCCTGGCTGGTATGGGTCAGTGGATTGAGCTCCAGCCTGTGAACCAAGAGGACACTGCTTTGGTTCCTGGTCAGGGAACATACCTGGGCTGTGGGCCAGGTCCCCAGTTGGGGGTGTAAGAGAGAAAACTGATCAATGTGTCTATCCCTCCCATTTTCTCTCTCTATAAATAAATAAATAAATAAATAAATAAATAAATAAAATCTTTAATTAAAAAAAGGAATGCACTCTTAAACAATGATAAAAAATTATGACATTTATTGTCATTATCAAGTATTATGTACTGTGCATAATTTTGTGTTACACTTTTATAGCACATATACTTTTATATATAGCAATGCAGTATTTTGTTTATACCAGCAGCACCACACACAAACATGTGAGTAACGTGTTTTTCAATGATATTGTAACAGCTATGGTGTCACTAGGTGATAGGAATTTTTCAGTTCCATTATAATCTTATGGGACTACAGTCATATATGCAGTCCCTCATTGACCAAAATGTCATTGGGGTGGGGGGGGTGCTTGACTGCATGTATTATATACTCTTTTGTGTCTGCCTTTTTTCACTTAACATAATATCTGTGAGATTCAACCTTGAATCTATACTGTAAATAGGTATAGGCATGGTGTGCTGTTTCTGATAGCTGTGTACTATTGTATTGTGTGAAGATACCACGATTTATTTATTTTCCTGTTTTAAGGACATTTGAATTGTTTCTAATTTGGGGCTATTATGAATAAAGCCACTGTGCATATAATTATAAAAATTTTTGGTGGATATTGCACTTAATTCCCTTGGATTATGCCCAGGAATGGAATCTGGGTAATAGAGTAAGGTATATGTTTAGCTTTAATAGATAGTGTCCGTTTTCAAAGTGGCTGTACTAGTTTACACTTTCCTATCTAATATAAGGCCATTCCAATTATTTTATATGCTCCACAGCACTTGGTATTATCTGTTAAATTTTAGCCATTTTGTTATGTGTGCAATGGTATCTCCTTGTAGTTTCCATGTAGATTTTACAACAAAATTTTAATATACAAGTCAATTTGAATTTTTCTTTTGTGATGGATAAAAAACAATAACTTAATACCATAACATTCAAAATCTTGACATCAAAGAAGGAAACAGAAGGTTATAAA